>NC_045441.1:126341807-126493441 GCF_002776525.5 Piliocolobus tephrosceles | reverse complement strand
TTTTTTTTTTTTTTTTTTTTTTTTTTGAGACGGAGTCTTGCTCTGTCCCCAGGCTGGAGTGCAGTGGCCGGATCTCAGCTCACTGCAAGCTCCGCCTCCCGGGTTTACGCCATTCTCCTGCCTCAGCCTCCCGAGTAGCTGGGACTACAGGCACCCGCCACCTTGCCCGGCTAGTTTTTTTGTATTTTTTAGTAGAGACGGGGTTTCACCGTGTTAGCCAGGATGGTCTCGATCTCCTGACCTCGTGATCCGCCCGTCTCGGCCTCCCAAAGTGCTGGGATTACAGGCTTGAGCCACCGCGCCCGGCGCAAACATGTTTTTCAACATGCGACTAATGTCATTTAGCTTCCTGTTTATTTTTGGAATTGATTTCATTTTTTCTTCTGAAAACACTGGCTTGTTCTAATTTTGATGAATTGTTTCATAGGCATGTTATATACTTATCACCCTAGGATTTTCTTATCACTTCTTGACTCACATATTTCTTAGCTTCTTGATTTGCTGGAGTATAGCCATAAATTACTTCTTAAAACTAGGCCCTAGGGAAATAAATTTTCTGAGTTCTTACATGTCTGAAAATGTCTATTTTGTCCTTAGAGTTTGTCTGGTTTCAACATCATTTTTATCAGCAATCCAGAGAATTTTAATGAAGGAAAAGAGGGCCCATGTGCTTTGTGAAAAAGTAGAAGTTAACTCACAAATATAACAGGTTAAAATCAACGAGTCACACGTTATGAAGCAAAATGATTATAAAAATCATATCGAACAACTTCACTTTACAGAGGAGAAGACTGTGATTTAAAAAGATTAAAACATTTCCTAAGATTACTCAACCGGCTAGTGATAGGGAGACTTTACCAAAGCACAGGGACTCCTCATCTGCAACTTGTATCATAATGCCATGTTCAAATGCTTTGAATTCCACCCAAAGGCACTATTGAGGTAAATCAAAGAGATATTTCTGGTAAAAGAGAATACGCTGAGCCAGAGGAGACCTGAATTCCAATCCCAGCTCTGCTTCTGAGAAGCTGGACATGTTTCTTCCTTTGCTTGGACCCATATTGCCTTATGTGCACAATAAGAATGTAGGATTAATGGTCTCAGGAACTCTCCCTTCTCTCAAGTGGTGGAATTCTCTGAAGGGGATCTTTTAATAGACAACTAATTATAAAGAAGGGAAAAGCTTCAAAATTGTCTATATTCAAGGACCTCACACTGGAAATCTCCACTAACACCACCTCTCAAAGTGTATTGTTTGAATGATATTTGTCATAGCATTCATAATTGGTTGGTATTAAAAATGCAAAATTAAAAAATAATATATCTACATTCTACAAGGGTTAAAGCCCATAGCCCTTGTAGACTGCAATCTCCTCAAGAAATTTTCTGTGTGTGCTCATTTTATGCTGTGGAAAAGAGCGAAAGCTCCTTTCGCTCCGCCTGTGGAAAAGAGGACAGGTGAAAGAAGAGGAGCCTGAATGCTTTTGTCTCTAATGTCTTAGTCAGTTTACCTAATTCTTTTTATTCTGACTATGAAATCCTAACCTACAGTTTGCCTCAATCCTTTCTTTCCCCTCTATCTTGTAAAGATAGAGGTCAGCCCCATGTTGCTAGTTCATTGATTCTATAGGCGATCACTTCAAAGGCTTAAAAATAAAGCACTCAGTTTCATACAGATGGAAAGGACCAGAATTTACACGGAACACAGATGCTTAATAACTGTTATGTGTTACAACTGCATTGAGGATGTGATAATGATAGGAGGAAAGGGGTTTCCCCTTCTCCGATCAGTCTAATTAGGTAGCGGGGTTTCTTTTCTGCTTGGCATTTTCTGAATCAGTTTGGACAGACCTTACATCGCTATTACAAACTGGGTGATTTTGGTCATGAAACATTCTTTTTCTTTCTGAGCTTCAGTTTCTTCATCTGAAATAGAGAAAACAATAACATCAACCAAATGAAGTTGTTGTGGGCATGAAATGAAATATTAGCCGGAAAAATACTAAGAACAATGCTGAGTTCATAGTAAACGTCTGATAAATTGCAGCAGTGGAAATATGCTGGAGATGACTACATTGTTGAAAGCCTTATGATATTTCTAGAGCACCGTCCTTTATGCTGTGGAAAAGAGAACAGGCAAAAGAAGAGGAGCCTGAATGCTTTTGTCTTGGATGTCTTAGTCAGTTTACCTAATTCTTTTTATTCTGACTATGAAATCCTAACCTATAGTTTGCCTCAATCCTTTCTTTCCCCTCTATCTGGTAAAAATGTTTTCAAAATGAAAGATGTATAGATTTTCACAGTAATAAGTAAGGTACAATCCTGAAAACTTACATTGAGAGAAAATGTGGAATAAATACGCCCATTTCATTTGAAATGAAAATAGAAGGAAAACAATCATCAGCTTGTCCTAAACCTAGTTTCATAATATGTCAGTCTGTGGACTTCATTGCTTTAAAAAGAAACCACTGTGCTGTCTCTTTCAAAATGCAGGGACACACATCCCATATTGACTATTTAGTTTTCAAGTCTTTGAATAGCTTTCTTATTCTAAATTTGCCTGTTTTGAAACTATCTTCATTCTTCTGAGAATCATCAGATTTCCAAACTCAGATGTCTTAGAGTCAAACTTTTCAAGATTGTTTTATAACATTAAAGGCTCTGACAACATTCTAGTTGTAGTGATATTCTATAGGTACTCCAGATATCCCATAGGGTTCAGTTTCAGTTTCTGTCTTGTCACAGTACTGGAAACCTATCTTTACATTTCCTCTATCCATAATTTTTCATCTCAGCTCTGGAATTACATTTCGCCCGTCTCCTCTGAATTTAGTTTCCTTGTACTTCCGCAGAAAGAAAAATGCCTCCTTAGCGCCAAGTTGAAGTTTTAAACGAGGACTATAATATGTTTATGTGAATTAAGGTCTTTCCATTGTCACTGATGATGGGTATGAAATACAGGCTCTTATGGCGGTTTTCAATTACCTGTGCAGAAAAATCAATGGCGGCAGCTTGTGCTGGCTCAGTGAGCTGTTGGCTGACTGTAGGGAGAGGTTTCAGCTGTTGTGTCTGCCAGTGATACCATCATTCCTCCAACAGAGGCCATTAAGAATGAGATTCTCAACTCCTTTTGCAGTTACCCCGTTAAAAAGTACACACTTAATCGCCAAATGTGAAGTGATTGTTTAGGTTGTCAAGAGAATGCTTGTACTGAAAGAATGAAATCTTCTAACCATAAACCAAACTTAATTCGTATCTTTCATTCTATTTATCTTGTATAAAAAGAAGTAGGGACTTAAGGTTGAATGAACAACAATACCAAATTTCATCAGAGTGTTCCACAGTAGTGCTAGTCATTTAAGAAGTCCACTCAAGAAAAATTGATTTCTCAGAGATTTATTAGCTCTATTGTAATTTTTATTTTTGAAAAACTAAACAGGCTGTAGTTACCTGGGACATAAGCTGGTTTAGTGTACACAGTGATATAAATTGTTTGAACTAGAAACCCCAAATGGGTGTCTCTGGTTGACTCTTATTTTAGGCCTCCAGTGAATTTTGCCCTTTGATATTAATGTCCTGTATAGTCTTCTCACACTGACTTTAGTTTGTCCCTTTTGCTAGTCACTGGGGCCTGTCCTTTGGGTATGCGCCTTCTTATAACCCAGCACCATGATGAGAAAGCCCAGGCTAGCCACATGGGGAGACATGCAGGAAAAGATGCCCAGCCAGCTCGCATCTGTTTTAACCATCTTAGTGATGGCATCATCAGATAGGTGGTTGAAGAAGCCATCTAGAATATCCCAGTCCTAGCATATAGCAGAGTAGAACTGCCCTGACAAGCCCTGTCCAAACTGCAGAATCATGAACAAATAAATACTGAATTCTAAAGCCACCAAGTTTTGATTGATTTGTAATAGCAATAGACAATTGAATCAGATTCTCAATATCTGAAAAGAGACAGCCCAATAGACTTGACTAGTTGCGATGCATCGTTTATGTTAGTGGGTCAATTTATTCTGCATCGCCAAAGTCCCCATTTTGAAAATTAAAAGAACAAAAGCAAACAAAAGCAAACAACTAGAGTACAGAAAAGTTAAGCTAGAAATAGAATTTAAGTCTCACAGTCCCTCCCAGTATCTGCTTTATGTTGACTCTAGCGGTCTAGAAATAGAATTTAAGTCTCACAATTCCTCCCAGTATCTGCTTTATGTTGACTCTAGTGGTCTCTAATACTTTCATGGAAGTAGATCGTGATGATCAACATCTGGAACATAGTAAATGCTGAGTTAGTATGAATTTATTATTATTGTACTTTTTCTTCTAATGTTCATCTAAAGCCATCAGATCCATGATTATATCCACATCAGAGCATATAGTATATGCTGATAATAAAGTCTTTGAGAGGAAAATGGTGAAGGGAAGGACTGAAAATACATTGGTAGGATAATGGCTCTATCTACTTTCTCTCCTCATCAAAACAGCAATTGTATCAGTAGCTTCTCCCTAAAAGAGTATTTAATGTGAATACTCTCTGATTCAAGGGTTCTGCTTCAAGTCTTGATGATGACTTAGGGAGCTGCAGTCTCATTTTTTCAGAGCACTTAGATTCCAGCTTATATTTTTTCTTCTCCCTTTATCTTTCTCTCTCCTCTACCCTTCTTTCTTCCCTGTTTATCTTCCTTCCTTCCTCCCTCCTTCTTTCTGTTTTGATAGAAAATCAATCAATGACTTGAAGGAGTTTTAGGCTCCTAATGGAGAGCTACTTTAGACTCTTGGGAAGGAGGGAGCACAGGGGTTATTTATGAGTTTCTAAATCCCGAGTATGTCAGCCTGAAAAGCCTCTAACTGTGGGGGGGGAGGTGGGGTAAAAACAAAGCACAATATTTAAGGTTAAACTACTAAAAGTTATTTTATATTCTATGTCCTTTCTTATGATATATCTTTGAGGTTATAAAAAACAGTTTATGACATATTTTATCAAATTTACTATTTACTTAATGTGGTTAACCAGTAATATTCTAGTTACTGAAGTCATCATCATCCAAATCTCTGTAGTTGTAAAGATGCATAAAATCAAGAATCAAAAGTTGCCATGATCTAGCACCATTCACTTTTGAGCACATGGCTAATAAAACTAGTTTCCATTCAAAGAGCCTTCTGTTCCTGGCACAAACTTCTATCCTCAACCAATCAGGATCTTACTGATCAGTCTCTTGCTAATTTTTTGAATGCTGTAATGCCCTAACAACTCAATATAATACAAGAGAAGTCAATTATAGAGACAAATCATGAACTTTTAAAAAGAGGACAATGATGGGTAGTCTGTGGATATGAGAATAATGTGACTAGCAAAGAATATGAGGAAATTTTGAAAAATTAATGAAATATTTACATATGATTAGAAATATAATCATGCTGCAGAATTAAAATATGAAATGAGGCATATTATATTGTCCTATATAATGATGTTGGATGAACAGAAATGAAAATGTAAAAAATAAATTAATGCTTGATTTATTCTTTGGGTTAATAATCAATGTTTATTTGTAGTTATGATCTAAATTTGATAAATAATATAAACCTATTTTAATTTTGTTCCTTAACATAGAAATCCTTAATTTACAATGAAATTTTAGACCCTTATATAAACAGATATTTTATGGGTTCCAGTTATTCTCAGATAATGACACCCTCCTGTTTATACTAATGATATATTTAAGATTCAACTGGCAATACAAAGAACAGAGAAAGATGACCACCTATTGAGTGTCTTTTATATTTTGTGATGTGCACTAACTACATATTACACTTATTTTCTCGTTATTAATCTTCACAGCAACCTTCCATGGTAAGAACCTATCAAAAACCCCATTTTATAGATGAGGAAACCAAGGCTTAAAATTTAAGTAGCTTGTATAAAGTCAAGTAGTTATGGTGTGAAAGAGAAGGAATTATGTTTGTAAGTTGTTTATTAGTGGTATTCAAGAAGGACCAAGTAAATAAACCACCACCTTACTGCTCAATTTCTCTGCCAATTGAGAAACTAAAAATTAATGAATGAATAAATGAATAAAAATAAAATAAGATGAAGAAAATAAGAAACCCAAATATTATCTTTATTACTGATAAATCTTATGTTGGAAATTGTGGTTGCTATGGAATGCCCAGTGGCCTTCCTCTTAGTGACTTCTAGAATGAGGCAGTCCACAGGATGATGTTACATGTGTTCTCTAAATCTTCCCAACTGATATGATTTGGCTGTGTCTCCACCCTAATCTCACCTTGGATTTTAGTTCTCATAATCCCCACGTGTCATGGGAGGGAGCTGGTGTGAGGTAATAGAATCATGGGGGCAGTTACCCCCATGCTGTTCTTGTGATAGTGAGTGAGTTCTCATGAGATCTGATGGTTTTATATGGGGTTTCCCCTTTTGCTTAGCTCTCATTCCTCTCATTTGCCTGCCACCATGTAGGATGTGCCTTCCCTCCTCCTTTGCCTTCCCCCATGATTATGAGGCCTCCCCAGTCATGTGGAACTGTGAGTCCTTTAACTCTCCTTTTTTTTTTTTTTTAATAAATTACTCAGTCTCGGATATGTCTTCATTAGAAACCTGAAAACAGACTAATGCACCACCCATATCTCATCTTGAATTGTAGTTCCCATAATCCCCACATGCCATGGAAGGAACCTGGTGGGAAGTAATTGAATCGTGGGGGTGGTTACCTCCATGCTGTTCTCATGATAGTGAGAGGGTTCCCATGACATCCAATGGTTTTATAAGGGGCTTTCCCCCTTCTGCTCAACACTTCTCTTTCCTGCCATCATGTGAAGAAAGATGTGTTTCCTTCTTTTTTTTGCCATGATGTAAGTTTCCTGAGGTCTCCCTAGCCATGCATAACTCTGAGTCAATTAAAGCTCTTTCCTTTATAAATTACCCAATCTCAGACAGTCCTTTATAGCAGAATGAGAATGGACCAGTACAGAAGGATTAAAAGAAAACAAACTCATTTTCTATTGTGACATCATTTGGGTCCAATACACATTGGAAAACCAAGAAATTAGATCCGAAAATGGTTGTTTATGTCATAACACTATTTTACAATTGGACTTATTATGTAAAAAGGAAGGAAAATGGGGAGGGATCCCTTATGTAATGGTTTTTATGGCCCTTTACTGGACAACTGTAGGATGTGTTTGGCTCATGTTACTTTCAGACACCAAGAAGCTGCACCTAGGTGACTCCTCCTAGTTATTCCCCCTTGATGTTCCGTGCTCCCCTGGAGCCTCCTCTGTCTCCCAATTCTAAGGGGAGACCCATCAGTTCTCTAGTGCAGGATTCCACCACAAGGTTATCAGGCACCCCTTCCCCTTATCCAACTTGCCCCAGCCTATACCTCTCACTGCCCAAGGAAGTAAGCCCTACAAGTACCACCAGGAGGGGACCCCTATATCAGCCCCTAAAATGAAACCTGTGTCCATTGTGGGAGATAGCTGATGGAGATGGGAGGGACAATCAATCAGAGTACATGTGTCTTTTTCTATGTGTGATTTGGCTTTATGCAAGGAGTACTTTGGCCAGTTTTTGGAGGATCCAGGGAAGTTCATTGAGGAGTTTGTTGAGTTGACTATGTCATCTGACTTAATTTCACATGATTTACAAAAATGATTGTCCACTTGCTGTACCATAGATAAGAAACAGAAGGATCTGAGTACTGTCCATAAATATGCAGATGGAGTGGCCACACATAACTTAGACCATGCCAGTTATCATGTGGAAGGAGATACAGTTCCAGACATGGACCCTCAGTGCCAGTACCAGAGGGCTTCCAAAGATCTCAAATGCAAAAATCACATGGTAACTTGCTTAATAAAAGATACGAAAAAGCATGTAGTTAAGCCAGTTAATTATGACAAGATTAAAGAAGTAACTCAGAGCAAGGCTAAAATTCCTGTTATATTTTGAGGGCATTTGGTTAAGGCATTCAGGAAATATACTAATACAGAAACAGACTCCCAAGAATGGCAAACTTTCCTGTGTATGCATTTTATCACTCATTCTGCCTCTGACATTAGGAAGAAGACATCAAAGGCAGAAATGAGACCTCAAATTCCTACGAGCCACCTCTTAAACATGGCCTTTAGAATTTACAATGAGAGCAGAGCAGAGGAAGAGGAGAAAAATCAAAAGAAATAGGCAAAATACAATTGTTAGTGACTGTTTTAAGCCCCCTGATACCTCAGGACTACTCAGTCCAAATAAGTGTCCTGAGAGATGTCTGGGATGTTCAGATGAGAACCCCTAATCCATCAGCCCTTAAGCTAGAATCAATATGTCTTCTGCAAACAAGAGGGCCACTGGAAAAGGCACTGCCCCCATTTCCAAAGGGAGCCTTGGCTACCCAAACCCATCATTTGCAAGGGAGCAGAGGATTTAAACAGTCCAATATCTCCCATGACTCCCATTAGACACCTCACCATCTCTACAGAGGAACCTTGGGCAACCCTTGGTGTGGCAGGTAAAAATACTAAGTTACGATGTGCTCTTCTTGTGAAAAAGACTGTTTTTGCATCACTTAAAAGTACTTACAGGTTAAATAAAATTATGGACGTGAGAAGGTGACTTATGAAATAAGGCAGAAAGTAGTAAGTAGGAGAGAGAGATATATGAAGAAAGATAAGGATATGAAGGTATATTTTTGGTAAAGGATGACATAAATATAAAAGAATTTTGTATGAGAAAGGATCTTGTAAGATAAATTATTGTCCTCCAGTAGAATGACTGGTTATTTATAAAAGAGGTGGTATAGGACTAGTCAGAAAGTTCAAGCATGTTGTAGATGGTCTGTGTAAGTCGTGATGAGGTTCATGAAGGGGGATTTATGAAGGAATTTTGTGTATGATTAAGTTGGCTGTCATTCAAAGGCAATTGTTTAAAATAATCTTTCTAGAAGATGGTCTCCTATGTTAAAATAAGGTTTTCTTAAGATACAGATTTGCTGTTAATAAAATTTCAAGAAATTTTGCTTTTCAATACTATAACCTATTTTTTTTTTACATTTCTCAGATTCATATCTCAGAAATTCAACTGTTGTGTCTCCCTACTTTTAACATATTTTCCTTTTGAGAAGGCCTAAAATAACTGTCTTCAGCTTTTTCATCAGCCTTTGTAATTTATTCTTCTCCAGTTCTAATGGTTGTCATAGGCCTGATGCTAAAGTACTTTGCATTAGAGGACTATAAAAGCAAAGTTTTCCTCCAGTATAACTTGATTCTGTACTCTTGTTTTTTCTTAATTTGTAACTTTAGTTTTGGCTGTTGGTTTTTTACTTATATTGCTTAAAACGGTTTTAAGGGTAAATTAGTGCCTGCCTACCTCCACTTCTGTCTGGCCTAAAACATTTAATCAGCTATAAGAAACCTGAAAAATTAATTCAGGCTATGGCAAGAAACAGGATTGGACATTCCTAACTATGCCTCCCGTTGGAATTTAGGCCAAGCTCAAAAGGTCTTCCAAGAGTATGGAAATTGAGTTACCCTTTGCCACTAAGGAAAATATTAGCTCCCCTGCTCAACCAGAAGATCTAGTCCCAATAAAAACCTGGAAAGAAGGATTTCCTGAGGATCAATTACAACTAAAATGGAACAGCCTATGTCAGGTATTTTTAAACACTCCTAATGCTGTTAAACTTTGGAGAATCACTAACTAGGTACACCTGTTCAGGATTAAGCCTGTTTCTTATGAGTCCCCCCAAGTTCAAGAGAAGGACCATTACCTATATTAATAACTCTGAATAAACGGAGATTAACATTCAAAAAAATGATGAACAAGCTACCTGGATACATAGATATAACCAGGGCACTGATCCCAACTATATCTGGTCAATTATTAAAATTGCTTTTCCAAGTCTTACCTGGTGTTGACCTTTCCTAGGACCTTTGTTATCTATTGTGTTGCTACTAATTTTTGGCCCTTGCTTGTTTAACCCCTTTGTAAAGTTTGTGTCTTTCAGGTTACAACAATTCCATGTAAAGATGAAGCTGGCAAAAGGTTTTGAACCCATCCCATCTTCTGACCTGGAAAATGAAAACATTATGCCTTTGGTCCCCTTAGATCAGGTATCCAGGAATTGTTGCTCCTCCAACCTAGGAGGGCCTATGCCCATGAAATCAACAAGAAGCAGTTACAGAAGATGGACCGCTGTCCTTCTGAAACCTCCTAAAGATTAAGGAAGAGTGTATAATTTCTGAGGGGAGGAATGAAATAGAAGGCTAGCAGGACTTGCTTTCTAGTCAAGACCCTGCTGATTGAAGCAAATTCTGGTCAAAACGGATGCAGTGAAAAACCCAGCCAAAACTAGCAAATGGCAATGAAAGCAACCTCTAGTTGCCCCACTGGTCATTAGCATAAAGATACTCTTACAGGCACCATGACAGTTTACAAATGCCATGGTTGTGGACCATGGCAATGGCCTGGAAATTATCTTATATGACTCTGGAAACTCTCTGTCCTTTTCCAGAAAGTTCTGAATAACCTGCACCTTAATTAACATATGATTAAAAGTGGGGATACTATAGCTAATATCATACTGAATGGGCGAAAGCTGGAAGCATTCCCCTTTGAAACTGGCACAAGCATGCCCTCTCTCACCACTCCTTTTCAACATAGTATTGGAACTTCTGGCCGAGGCAATCAGACAAGAGAAAGAAACGTATTCAAACAAGAAGAGAGGAAGTCAAACTGTCTCTGCTTGTAGATGGCATGATCCTATATCAAGAAAACTGCATCATCTCAGCCCAAAAGCTCCTTAAGCTGATAAGTAACTTCAGCAAAGTCTCAGGATATGAAATCAATGTGCAAAAATCACAAGCATTCCTGTACATCAAGAATTAATGAGCAGAGAGCCAAATCATGAACGAACTCCTAATCACAATCGCTACAAAAAGAATGAAATACCTAGGAATACAGCTAACAAGTGATGTGAAGGACCTCTTCAAGAACTACAAACCACTGCTCAAAGAAATAAAAGAGGACAAAAACAAACGGAAAAACATAACACGCTCATGGATAGGAAGAATTAATATCATGGAAATGGCCATAATGCCCAAAGTAACTTATAGATTCAATACTGTTCGCATTAAACTGCCATTGTTATTCTTCAACTAATTAGAAAAAGAAAACTACTTTAAAATTAACATGGAACTGCAAAAGAGCCTGTATTGCCAAGACAATCCTAAGCAAAAAGAACAAAGCTAGGGGAACCATGCTACCTGACCTCAAACTATACTACAAGGCTACAGTAATCAAAACAACATGGTACTGGGACCAAAACAGACACATAGACCAATGGAACAGAATAGAGATCTCAGAAATAAGACCACACATCTGATCTTTGACAAATCTGACCAAAGCAAGCAATGCAGAAATGAATCCCTATTTAATAAATGATGCTGTGAAAACTGGCTGGCCATATGCAGAAAATTGAAAGTGGACCCCTTCCTTACACCTTATACAAAAATTAACTCAAGACGGATTAAAGACTTAAGTGTAAAACCCCAAATGATAAAAACCCTAGAAGAAATTCTAGGCAATACTGTTCAGTACATAAGCATGGGCAAAGATTTCATGACAAAAACATCCAAAGGAATTGCAATGAAAGCAAAGATTAACAAATGAGATCTAAGTAAACTAAAGAGCTTCTGAACAGCCAAAGAAACTCTCATCAGAGTCAACAAACAACCTATGGAATGGGAGAAAATGTGTGCAATCTATACATCTGACAAAGTTTTAATATCCAGAATCTACAAGAAACTTAAACAAATTTTCAAGAAAAAAAACCCCAAGCAACCAAAGTGAGCAAAGGACATGAACAGACACTTCTCAAAAGAAGATGTTTATGCAGCCAACAAACATGAAACAAACCACAGCATCACTGATCATTAGAGAAATACAAATCAAAACCACAATGAGATACCATCACACCAGTCAGAATGGTGATTATTAAAATGTCAAGAAATAAAACATGCTGGTGAGGCTGTGGAGAAATAGGAACACTTTTACACTGTTAGTAGGAATGAAAATTAGCTCAACCATTGTAGAAGACAGTGTGATGATTTCTCAAAGATCTAGAACCAGAAATATCATTTGACCCAGCAATCCTATTACTGGGTATATGCCCAAAGAAATATAAATCATTCACTTATAAAGATACATGCATGTGTATGTTCATTGCAGCACTATTTGCTATAGCAAAGACATGGAATCAACCCAAATGGCCATCAATGAAAGACTGAATAAAGAAAATGTGGTACATATATACCATGTAATACTAGGCAGCCATATAAAGGAATGAGATTATGTCCTTTGGAGAGACATGGATGGAGCTGTAAGCCATTATCCTCAGCAAACTAACACAGGAACAGAAAACCAAGCACCACATGTTCTCACTTATAAGTGAGAACTGAGCAATGAGAACACCTGGATGCAGGGAGGGAAACAACACACACTGCGGGCCTGTCCAGGTGGTGGGGGGAGGGGGAGCATCAGGATAAATAGCTAATGCATGTGGGGCTTAATACCTAGGTGATGTGTTGATAGGTGTGAAAAGCCACTATGGCACACACTTACCTATGTAACAAACCTGCATGTCCTGCACATGTATCCTGAAATAAATAAAATAAAATGAAATAAAATAAAAACATATTAAAATAAAATAAAGTAAAATAAAATAAATTGGGTATAAATTCAGCCACCAATGGCCCATATGCTGTAGACTCTGGGCACACTGCCTATCAGTTAGCTCTGCTCCACAAGGAGCAGCACTGTTTCAATAAGAGTTGCTTTCTCTCACCACTGGCTAGCCCCTGAGTTTTTTCCTGGGTGAAGCCAAGAACCCTCTCAGGCTAAGCCCCAATTCTGGGGCTCACTTGCTGTGCTTCATCCAGGCTTCATCTTTTCCTTCTACTCTAACTATGCGATGCAGCTAGAATGTGACCTTTTACAAATGCAAATCTGATATATAGTATTATCTGGCTTAAAGATATCAAAACGTTGCTATAAACATAAAATCAAGTCTAACTTTCTTAATAATACTGGCAAGGTTGTCCATGCTCATCTTTACAGATTCATCCCCTACAATCTCTTGCTATATAATCTCATTATATAACAATCTCTTGCTTGTTAGATAATGAAAAAATGGCAAAGCTATAAGAAGGAGTTAGTTGTCTTGTTTCAGTTTTGATTACTTTTTCACACATATGCTAAGATAGAAAGGAATATATATGCATATATATAAAGAGAGAGAGAGAGAGAGAGAGACTTCTTTCAATTCATCCTTTCATTTTCTTGTCTCAATTTCCACTGTAATCTCTATCAGTGTCAGTTGAAGACATCAATCCATTCAATATAAACAAATTAGTAAGCAAGGTAATATGGGTGCTAAGAATTTAACTTCTTATAACAATTATTATTCATGTGCAGTTTGAAAAAAATGCAAAACTCTGAAAATCATATGCCAGAATATATTATGACAAGATTTATTGTGACAATGATAATATATTATGACATGAGAACAGGTAGTAATTAAATGAGGTATTTACAATACTTTTAATTTTCAATATACTAAGCCTCACATTGCATACTGGATATATACTATATTCACCTCAATTCTTGGAAAGCTTTTTTCAAACTATTCAGAATTAAAATAAACAAGTTGCAAATTGTGCATGCTCTGTTTTCAAGAGAAGAAAGCCTCAATA
The DNA here is from genome assembly GCF_002776525.5 of Piliocolobus tephrosceles. Taxonomy (NCBI): domain Eukaryota; kingdom Metazoa; phylum Chordata; class Mammalia; order Primates; family Cercopithecidae; genus Piliocolobus; species Piliocolobus tephrosceles. The sequence continues at coordinate 126,479,686 of NC_045441.1, read as the reverse complement.
CAAACTGAATGTGAATGGACACTGAAAGGTAACCACTCGGAAAGCAGCTGATTGGGGCACTCAGTTACCACTAAATAATTCAGCATCTCTAATGGAAATCAGATCCAATGTTTCTCTAGTGAAGGAACAGCCTTTCTTGGTTACCCAATACTCAGCTAGCTACTCAAGAGCTTTAGAGAAAAACAATAAAGTAAAAGGTAAGAAATATTTTAATGGTGTTCACATTCTCTTGGGTGCTTTCCTGGCAAGAAATTCCCAACTTCCTAGCAGCTGCTGCCATTATGGGGAGATGTGGAGAGTGAGAGAAAGAAATCAATATTTAAATCTGAAACAGCCAGAGAGTTCAAGGAGGGGTGCCAGTATTAACTGGTTTGTGTATGTGTTTGGCCTTTCAAAGAAACCTAGTCTTAAGAGGAGAGAAGACATTTTAAGTAAACAACTCATTAGGAATCACACAGCAAGGTTTGGTTAGCTCATTACAAACACATTTAATTTAAGGAAGAATATTCATGTGAGACTTTTGTCTAGAAATTTCAATAATAGAATGAACTGTTGCATAAAGTAATGTGTTTTTTTTCTCTCTCTCTCTCAAAACAGGAAGAGAATATTGATTTCCCAGTCTTGGCCACCAGCCCCACCTCTTCTCACTATAAGTATTGAGATGAATGAATTTATGTCTCTAAAAGCACTAAGCAATCTTCAAGAGAGTACCGCTTTATAAATAAAAAAGCTTTATTATTATGGGGTAGAAATGTTAGTGAGAAAGTTGGAACTCTTATCAAAGGGTGTTGGTGCCCCGACATTTGCTGTCAGCTCTGAAAAGGTGGCTGTGAAACTCATTGTATCCAATTCTGGTTGGCTTGAGGCCCAGTATACAGTGGGATTTCTGGCCAATGGCCCCGTACAGTGGGATGGCTGGCGCCTGGCCCAGGGATTAGAGTGCTTTCATTTCTTTGTCTCATTGATATTAGTCACAGAATCTCCCTTTTCATTTACAACCCACTCGCCCCCACCCCCTGCCTGCTGCCCCATGCAGGCGGGGGACAAGGGGGTGCAGAAGCAGAAGTTACTGCAAACTCTGAGCTCTTGTATCCCAAGAAAAAGAAGAAAATGTCCATTTCCAATTCAGCTATCCAACATCTGTATGTATTTTGTTATGCACATTAACCAGGAAGTGGATAGTCTGGTATGTCCTTGAAAGGAGAAGTGCCCTAAAGATATAAGATACTGCAAGTTAACCTTGGATAAACAAGGTATTCGGTATCTTATGGCTTCTTTTTATTTCTCCCTCTCTCTTCTTTTCTCCTCTTTCACCCTCCCTAATGAACCAGTGACTGTTTTGAAATTTCATCTCAAAGAACAATTTGGTGAACATAATTTGTGGGCACATTTTCTTCAATTCCTAGGGGTGTGTGTGTGTTTATGTGTGTGAGTGCGTGTGTGTACTCTTTGAAAAAAGCCATATATATCATTTGTTGACAACTTTCCTTCATGTCTTTCCTTTATATGTGCATGTGTAATTGTGTATTTGTGTGCATGTATGTGGTGTATGCTTTGCAAAATCCATCAGTAATAATATGCCCTAGAGCCACATTCTGCTTGAGTCTTGGAAAATGTTCTGCTGAATTCCATAGAGTAAACTTTGATCTTGAATAATAATAATCTTGTCTGAGATATTTATGCCCAGAAACTGAAAGTAATTTTCTAAATAAAACCAAGAACATTAATTCCTAAATAGCAACTCATCTAAAAATAAACCACAGAGTTCCAGTACATCTTAACAAAGTGACCAAGCTTTCATCTCTTTGCCTGATTCCCTTAAAAGTCAATTTATATACAAATAATACAAATAGAAATATTAATGCCTTAAATAAGGTCTAAATTGGATACGTGTAGATAACCTTGCTCCTTTTCATTATATTACAGAATTGCCATTAGTGAGAAATCAGTTAATTCCAGGTACAAAAATACTCTCATTTTCTGGAACCAGCTGAGTGGTAGAGGCAAAGAGGGGGAGAAGAACCATTAGATAACACATAAATGCCCTGATGAAAAGTTGTCACCCTCTTCATTAGAGGATTAAACTTTAGCTTCTTCAGCTATGTAGTAGGAATAATGATGTCTAACCTTTCAGGGTACATGATGTGCATTAAATGATAAAATGTATGTGGAAGACTTTGCAAAACTTACATTATTCAGAGAAGGCAGTGTTGTTGTAGTACTTGAAGATGTCAATATTTAAGGGGGTGTGTTCCTGTGACTATATCTTTAAGGGCTTCTAAGTTCCTAAAATTGTAGTAAAGTGTCTAGTTCCATACTCAGAACAGCAGGAATTTTAAATATTGCCAGTCTTATCATATTTTAGAGATAAGAAAATGAAGGTCAAGAGCCATTAGTGATTTATCCAAAGTCAGAAAACAACTCAACAGCAGATCAAGGGAATCTTACTTCAGCTCATTTTAACTCCAGATTCTTGTATCTGCATGCCTTTCAAAGGACAACTCACTGTTTGTTTTTTTAATAAAGAGTGAGCTCTGAGAGAGGTAGTGCCATACTGGGCAGCTCAGCGTGACCAAGTAATCCTAGAAAGGCTTTACAGTTTAGGGAGAACTTGACTAAAGGGTAGCATTTAGGTACATGTAGCAGATCAGGAAAGCCCTTATAGGTATGGAAAATAGTAAGAACCTATGAGGCCTGAAAAAGCACGTTGTGTACAGAGGCCACTGGGGAGAGTTGCCTGGCTATGGCTATGAGAAATAATGCACTGGAGATTGTACAAAAAACATGTGCATTAGTAAAGGCCAAATTTTAGATAATGCCTTTCAAGTACATTTTGCCTAATGCTATAAAAGTTTATAGTTTTGAAAGACAAACTGACAAGTTCTTAATAGATTTCTTTTCTTTTAGGCTGACTCCATGCTTTACACATCTGCCAAATTAATCTTCCTAAATAGAACTTGCATTATGTCAGTCTGTATTGGAACACTCCCAAGCCACTGCAGTGTCTATAATAAAAGCAAATTCAAGATCTGCCACAAGGTAAACTTCACCCCACCTCAGGTTTGCTTCTTGATCTGATCCCTTTGCTTCCACCAAAATGTCCTATGAACCATTCCCAGAACTCCTCCTGGAGTTCTGGGGCTTCCTAGTCTAGAATAATAGACATCACCGACTCCACTCATCACATTTTTTCTAAACCCCCTTTTCAAAACCCAGTATAAACTCTTTCATTTCTATTGAGTCTTCTTTCATTTTCCCTAATCTTAGATGCTTTCTCTTTTGGACCAAGAAAACAACCTATCACTGTAAACTCATATGTATTTTTCCGTAGTGCCATGTACGTAATCTCTCTGAGGACAGAGCACCTGCTGTCCTGGATGAGCTAGTCCTGAAGCCGAATCTCAAAAGGGCTGACTGGCCAGGCACTTACACACTGCAGACATCCTTCCTGGTTGATACCAATTGAGTATCTGTTAATAATAGGAGTTCAGAGTCTACTTGGAGCAATGAACAAATAAAATCTATTTCTTAAAATGAAGAAACTACTTTTGAAAGTCTCAGGATACAACTTTTCCTTAACAGAATGTATGTTTAAAGGATTTGTTACTTCACAGCATACTTTTTTTTTTTTTTTTTCCTCACATGAATGGAGTTCCAACTTAATGCAATATCTGGCCCAGAATGTGAGTATTTTTAAAGATCCTTTTTAATTTGATAAGTGATAATACAGTGTGTATTAATTACCAAGCAGCATTCTAAACATGTTAAATGTTTAACTTTTAGCAAACAAATGGGACAAGGAATATTATTATCTTTACTTTACAAATGTTAACCTAAGGCACAGAGGGGTTAAGTAACAAACCAAAAGTCACACAGATAGTGTGAGTAAAAGGCCTAGGCTTTGAAATCAGGCAATCTGACTACACAGTCAATGGTGTTAACCATTATACCGTGTTATCTCTTTATTTTATTTTATTTATTTACTTTTTTAGAGACAGGGTCCTGCTATGTAGCCCACGCTGGTCTTGAACACCTGGACTCAAGCAATCCTACCTCAGCATCCCCAGTGGCTGGGACTACAGTCTTGGTCCATAGTGCCCAGCTTATTTTATTTCTTAAATAAATTTTATTGAGATACAGTCCGGAATTTTAGTTACACACAATAAAATGCACCCATTTAAGAGTACAGTTTGATGACTTTCGACAAGTGTTATTCCATGTAATCACCACATTAGTAGAATATTTGGTAGTTCTATCAATTTCTCTCCCCCTCCCCAACTTGCAGTCCTAAGCAACCACTGATCCATATTTTGCCAGTGCAAACCCTTAGGGTTGCTTTTTCTAGAAATTCATATAATGAAATCAGCATATACAGTATGTGCTCATAAGTGTCTGGCTTGCTTTTCTCTGTGCAGTGTTTTTGAAGTTAATCCATATTTTTTCATTTATCAGTAGATTATTCTTTTGTTGATGAATAATGTCTCGTTGAATGGCTCTACTAAACTTTAATAATATGTTCATCAATTGATGGATTTCTAATTTGGAACTATTATGAATTAAGATGCTATGGGCATCTATGTATGAACCTCTTTTTGGAACACATATTTCTCTAGAGCAAATACCTAAGAATGAACAGTCTAATATGTCTAGGAAAGTCTACTCATATGGTAGGTGCACGTTTAATTTATAAGAAGCTGTCAAATGGTTTTCCAAAGTGGTTGTACTATTTTACATTCCGACCAACACTTGGGATTTCCAGTCCTTTTAATTTTAGCTCTTTGGGTGGGTGTGTAGGTGGCAGCTCATTGAAGTTTTAGTTTGCTTTTCTTTGACAGGGCAAATGAAGGTATGCATTTCTCATATGCTTATTGGCATTTATATATTTTCTTTTGCAAAGTGTCTATTGAGATCTTTTGCCTATTTTTTGTTGGATTGATTGGTTTCTGATTACTCGGTTAGCTTTGTCAGACATGTATTACGAGAATACTTGCATTCTCTGGATTGCCTTATTATGATTATTAATTAATGTCCTACCTTCCTTCCCTCCCTCCCTCCCTCCCTCCCTCCCTCCCTCCTTCCTTCCTTCCTTCCTTCCTTCCTTCCTTCCTTCCTTCCTTCCTTCCTTCCTTCCTTCCTTCCTTCCTTCCTTCGCTCCTTCCTTCTTTTCTTTCTTTCTTTTTTTTTGACACGAAGTCTTGCTTTGTCCCTCATATTGGAGCGCAGTGGTGTGATCATACCTCACTACAGCTTTGAACTCCTTGGCTCAACTGACCCCCCCACCTCACCCTTCCTAGCAGCTTGGACTACAGGCATGTACCACAACACTCAGCTAATTTTTTCAAAAAATTATTTTTTGTGGAGATGAGGTCTCGCTATGTTGCCCAGGCTGGTCTCCAGTTCTCAGCCTCAAGTGATCTTCCCGCTTTGGACTCCCAGAGTGCTGGGATTACAGGTGTGAGCCACTGTGCCTGGCCTATTATGTTTAATGATGGCTTTCAATGAGTAAAATTTTAATTTTGATGAAGTTTAATTTATCAATATTTTAATAACAGTTTGTAATTTTTACATGCTAGCTAAGAAATCTTTGCTTACCCCAAAATAACAAAGATTTTCTCTTATTACATTGTAGAAATGTTATAGCATTTGCTTTTATGTTTAGCCCTTTAATCCATTTTGAGTTGATTTTTCTCTATGATCTCAGAGTTTATGTCTTTCCATATGGATATCCAGTTATTTCAGCATCATTTGCTGGACAACCGATCCTTTCCCCATTGAAAAATGTTTATTTCTATTTGTGAGCTGACCATTGTTTCCTATTGTTCTGTAAGTCTATCTTTATGCCAGTACTGTATAATAATCTTGATTATTGTAGGTTTATAGTGAGACCAAGTAGAGTCCCCTAGCTTTTTTTTATTTCAATCTTCTGTTTGCCTAGTCTATGTCCTTTGCACTTCTGTATAAATTTTGGTTTCAGGTTGTCAATTTCTATAAAGGCACTTATTGGGATTTGGCTTTAATGATATTTAATCTATAGATAAATATACAAAGAATGTATGTCATAACAATCTTAAATTTTCAAATTGCGGAACATGATGAATCTCTCTATTTAGGTGTTTTATAAGTTATCTCAGAAATGTTCTGTGGTTTTCAATGAATAAGACTTGAAAATATTTTGCTAAAGTTATCCCTAAGTATTTCTTTCTTTCCTTCTTTCTTTTTTTTGAGACAGAGCGTCACTCTGTTGCCAGGCTGGAGTGCAACAGAGCCTCTTTTCCCCCTGCTTAATCTTTAAATATGAATTTTACTTTTTACATGTAAAACCAAACTTGCACTCCTGAAATAAATATCCAATATGATGCATAGTATTACACTTTTTATACATTAATCACATTGATATAATGATATTTGTTAAAGACTTTTACATCCATGTTCATTTTATATTTTGATCTTGGCTCACTGCAACCTCCGCCTCCCAGGTTCAATTGATTCTCCTGCCTCAGCCTCCCGAGTAGCTGGGACTACAGGCGGGTGCCACCACGCCCAGCTAATTTTTGTATTTTTAGTAGAGATGGGGTTTCACCATGTTGGCCACGATGGTCTCGATCTCTTGGCCTCATGATCTGCCCACCTCAGCCCCCCAAAGTGCTGGGATTACAGGCATAAACCACCAAATATTTCATATTTTGATAATTGTTCATCATTAGAAATAAAATTGATCTTTATAATATTGACTTGTATCCAAGTAAAGTCACAAATTAGTTCTGTGCATTTTTGATCAATGTCTATGTATATACTCAAGTTATCTGAAAATAAAGTCAACCATGCCCCTCCTTTTCATTTTTTTTTCTTTTTCTGGACTTATTTTATTGGCTAATATTTCTCATTTAATATAGAATAAAAATGGTAAGAGTGGCCATTCTTGCCTTGTTCTTGATTTTAGGTGGAAAGCATTTACTTTTCCTATTAAGTATCCTTTAGCTTTCTGTGGATATCTCTCATCAGAACAAGAGTAGTCATTCATATTCTTAAGTTGATGAATTTTAAATTCTGAATGGATGTTGAATTTTGTCAGATGCTTTTCCTATATATATTAACATATTCCCTTTTCCCCCTGCTTAATCTTTAAATATGAATTTTACTTTTTACATGTGAAACCAAACTTGCACTCCTGAAATAAATATCCAATATGATGCATAGTATTGCACTTTTTATACATTAATCGCATTGATATAATGATATTTGTTAAAGACTTTTGCATCCATGTTCATTTTATATTTTGCTCTGTATATCTGGTTTTCTTGTAATGTGTGATCAAACTTCTTTTGACATTTCAGGTGTAGTTTACTGTGTAAGTCTGAGTGAGGTCATTGTCTAAGACCTGCTCTTTCAGAACTTTGATTTTAGCAGTTCTTGGCAAAAAAGACAAGATTGAGGGTCTTAAGTCAAGCTGCTTAGATTCATAAGACACTGATAAAGTCCAAATTTATAACTTTTTTTGGGTGAAATTATAGCAAGCTTTGTTTGCTTCCCAAATTCTGTTTGCCTTTTCCTTGTGCTGACATGGTCTGTGTGGCTATGTGACTAGAGAAGCTGACCTATTCTGCACTATAATTTCGGTCTATTTTAAACTTTTTAAGCCAAATATGATTGGAGCTCCTTGAAATCATATTAAAGAGCATTGGGCTGCAAATTTGAAAATGCCGAGTCAAAAGATAGAAAGACTTCCATTCTTGAAGACTTTGAAGCATTGACTATCCACTTGTTTTGTTTGTGAGATAAATTCCTAGAATTTCTAAGCCATTTTTATTTGCTTTATGTTTTTTAATGAAAAATCGTAATTATTATAAAAATATATCTAATATAGAAGTAAATTTTGTAATCTTGCCACATCAATAGAAAACAAAGTAAGAGGTTTGTTTTTAATACCTTTTAAATATTTCAGAGAGAGGGAGAGAGATGTATTAATGGGGCTTCTAGAATGCTGTGAAAGTTTGATGAATTGTCCTTTTACATTCTAGGGATACTGAAGAACCTGGAGTGGCAATTAAGAATTCTAAACATCCTGTCAAGTAGGCAATCAAAGAGATAAGCTGACAAATTTTTCATCAGGTTCCTTCACCTTTTTTAACTTCATGCTGATCACACTGCTCCTTGCATTTGCCACTGCAAAATCAGCAACCTCATTTTCAAAATACCCTTGGGACATGTTATAATTTCTGTGATTTCAAGTCACCTTGCATTAGTTATATTTTGGCCTGGTAACACTCATGCAAGGGGCATGTTCATTACACCTGGAGAGGCTGAGAACTGACATTAGCAAGCCAAAGATACTGCTGACAGGAGCTTGTGCGGGCAGAGAAAGTACTAAAGAGCAAGTTTGGAGTTGATTATTTTGCACAAGAAACAGGAACAAGGGGAAGACTTTTGAGGAGTGGGTTAGTGTAGTAGCCTCCTACTGGGCTCTCTGCTTCCATCCTCATCCTCTTGTGCTCTATTCAACACAGCAGAGAGGATGTTTTAAACCAGAGTCAGGTTTAGTCACTCTTCATGGCTCCCCACCTCATTCAGAGCAAAAATGAAATTCCTTACAGTGGACAAAGGTCTTAGGTGATCTGGCCCATTACTTCCCTTAATGCCTGCCGCCTCTCACTGAGTTCCTGCCATGGTGGCCTCCTTTTCTTCCCCAAAAAACTTGGGGCAAGGTCAGACATCAGAGTCTTTGCCTCTGTTGATGCCTTTGCCTACAAGCTCTTCCCCCAAATATTTACTTGGCCAGCATCCTCAATTCTTCTAAGTCTTCTGTCAAATATCATCCCAGTGAGACTTTTCTCCCCCAAATTGACACTTTATCTTCCATCATTGCCTTATTTTTTCATGTTACTTATCACATCTATTAAAAAATTTTAATTGACTCATTAAGAACAGCAACATAGGGCTTGATACAGTGGTGCACACCTATAATCCCAGCATTTTGTGAGGCCAAGGTGGGTGGATCACCTGAGGTCAGGAGTTTGAAACCAGCCTGACCAATATGGAGAAACCCCATCTCTACTAAAAATACAAAATTAGCCGGGCGTGGTGGCACATGCCTGTAATCCCAGCTACTCAGGAGGCTGTAGCAAGAGAATTGCTTGAACCTGGGTGAGCCAAGATCATGCCATTGCACTCCAGCCTGGGCAACAAGAGTGAAACTCCATCTCAAAAAAAAAAAAAAAAGAAAGAAAGAACAACAACATAGGCTATCTGAGAGTAGGGATTTTCAACAGTTTTTCTTCATGTTTCTATTAAGCTAAAGACTTAAGTGCTTAAAGGATATTAGCCTAATGAATGAAATAACTTAGACTCTGGAATCAATAGATCCTAGACTATGCCCTAGAATGAAATTTGGATTTGAAATTGAGTATTTCACTGTGTATTAAAAAACATATTCTACTTCAACTTTCATGAAAATGCTGGATTGAATTAAATTATGACTAATCTCAATCTCATAAATTTCTATTTATTAAAAAAAAACCAAAGTCTCTTTAATCTGTCTTTGCATTTTTAAAATACCATGGTGAATAACATTAGGTTTTCTTAACCTCAGCCCTGTTAACATTTTGGGCCAAATAATTCTTTGTTGTGGAGGTGTCAGAGGCGGTAGAACCAGAGCAACTCCATCTTGAATAGGGGCTGGTTAAAATAAGGCTGATACCTATTGGCCTTCATTGCCAGGAGGTTAGACATTCTAAGTCACAGGATGAGATAGGAGGTTGGCACAAGATACAGGTCATAAGGAACTTGCTGATAAAACAGCTTGTTGTAAAGAAAGCAGCCAAAGCCCATCAAAACAAAGATGGCCAGGAGAGTGATCGCTGGTTGTCCTCACTGCTCATTATATGCTAATTATAACACATTAGCATACCAAAAGTCACTCCTGTCAGCACCAGGACAGTTTACAAATGCCATGGCAATGTCAGGAAGTTACCATATACGATCTAAAAAGGGGAGGAACCTTCAGTTCTGGAAGCTGCCCACCCCTTTCCAGGAAAATTCATGAATAAACTACCCCTTGTTTAGCACACAATCAGGAAATGACCATAAAGGTGGATAGCCAGCAGCCACTGGGGTTGCTTTGCCTGTGGAGTAGGCATTGTATGATGTTTAACTATGCATTGTATGATGTTTAACAGCATCCCCAGCTTCTACCCACTAGATGCCAGAGCAACCTCTTCCCCCAATTTGTGACAACCAAGACTATCTCCAGACATTATTCACTTTTCCTGGAGGGCAAAATTGCTGCCAATTGATAATCACTGATGTATGCAATTTTAGTATATACCTATCTGAATAAAGGGTGATATTTTTGATATAACATATGTAATTGAGTAGAAATCATAGGAATCTCCTGAATACTTTATCAACCCTATAGAGAGCACCTCAATCAAGCCAGCATTGTTCACCTAACTGGTAGCTAGCTGCATGTTACATTTGTGTATGTTAAAATAAAGCTGAAGAACAGAAAGAAAATGGATAGCTCTTTGTTCAATGCCTTAGAAACTTTGCCCCTGTGGAGTGTTAATAGAATGCTGAGACATCTTTTTCTGTAAAGGGACTGGGCAAAATACTAATAAAAATGACAATGTGCATTCCTCCACACTTTATACAGGTGAAATCCGATTAAAACAAACAATGCTTTCTTCATACTGAAGTGGAATCACAAAAGGAAAATAGGTAACCTGAAGCCTGTGTATAGAAGAAAGGAACACAGCTTCCTTATTTAGTTATTTCATTTGAGAATTGTATGTGGTATGTGTACGAATGTTTTGGGAAGGGGGATAAACTGTACGTGTGTAAGTGCATCTCTGATGCTGTTCCTTTTGAAAAGCTTGATTGACTGCTTGATTGAGTTTGTAGAGCCACCTCTTTGGTTCCAGCTAACTTCTCCAAGGGACATTTCTACAGGTAGCAGTCAACATAAGAGCCCCAAGTCCCTAAAAACTACTTGCCACAAGACAACGCTGCTAGTTTGGGGGTTTAAGGATACTTCTAAGTAAATACGTTGCTTAATAAATACTTGTCAAATTGAAATGAAGGGATGTAACCTCAGAACTATGAAAAATGCCAGTCTATTTTACAAGCAATTTGGGATGGACACCATCAAATGATAAGCTGAGCCGTAAAAGTAGGTAAAAGGAACTAGCCAAGGAGCAGGAAAAGCTGATAAGTGGCAGAAAATCTTGAAATTTACATTTTGAAAATGTTTGGGTGAATTTGTGTAATACGTCTTAATCCTTTCACACAACACTTTTATCTCATCTATATCATAAATATTTACCTATGCATTGCCTTAGCATCTTTCCTCAATTGAATGACATGAAAATTCCAGAGAGATGCAAAGCCCAGCCTCCCAAGTTTTACAGACCTCAGAGTTTGAGCTACGTTGACGAATCCTCTAAATTCTTGGGTGTCAAAGGCATGTTACTGAATAGGTTGCTAAAGGCGCCAAGGAAACCAAAAAAGGAAAGCGCTCTCCCTAAAGGTAAGTAGCACTTAATTGGGAACTTTCAGACGTCTGTCACTCTTTGTGACAATTGAGGAAAAGTACTTTGTACATTTTGTGCTTTGCAGGTGAGATGTGACTGACAGCTGGGTAACTGCCTGTGTGTATAGGGAGGGCTTTCGTGGGTGGAAGAAGAGGCTGGTTTGAAGAGAGTGCTTTTTCATCCTGAATATCATTAAAGGATTGTAGGGGGCCAAAACTGTAACCTAAAATGCCATCAATTGTCCATTTAAAATATCCTAATTGGCAAAGTGGCTTTGCACTCATCTGAAGAATAGATCATGGATGGAGTTTGGAAAAGAAATGTTTTGTTTGGTCTCTGCTAGAAACAAAATAAGGTACCATCTCATGGCCTCTTGGTTCAAATCCGTTTTCTTTCTTGCTCCGCGGGGAGAGACTGCCCCTGGAGTATTCTGCTTTTAATAAGCTTCCCAATCAGCTCTCGAGTGCAAAGCGCTCTCCCTCCCTCGCCCAGCCTGCGTCCTCCTGGCCCGCTCCTCTCATCCCTCCCATTCTCCATTTCCCTTCCGTTCCCTCCCTGTCAGGGCGTAATTGAGTCAAAGGCAGGATCAGGTTCCCCGCCTTCCAGTCCAAAAATCCCGCCAAGAGAGCCCCAGAGCAGAGGAAAATCCAAAGTGGAGAGAGGGGAAGAAAGAGACCAGTGAGTCATCCGTCCAGAAGGCGGGGAGAGCAGCGGCAGACCAAGCAGGAGCTGCAGCAAGCCGGGTACCTGGACTCAGCCTTAGCAACCTCGCCCCTTGCAACAAAGGCAGACTGAACGCCAGAGGGGACGTTTGCAACTCAAAGTAAGTGAGAGGAATGTGCGATTTCTCGGAGGGCTCTTCGATCGAATTTGCCTTCACCCTGTGCCACTTTTCTGGGTACCAGCAGGTGATGGTGGTAGGAGTGAGAGAGGCTGCCTGGTGTCTTTGCTGATAGGACTGCTTTCAAAACTGACTTGCTCCAGAGGCCAAGGGAGGCATATTTTGGGGGTTTCAGGTTAGGTTAGTTAGGGTGTGCTTAGGTAAGTGAAAGGAAGGAAGTTTTTGTGATGTTAAGCATGCATTTGGACCGTGTTCCAGCTACCAGCTGGAGAGCAAGCCAGGGTGGGCTGGAGAGTGCATCTTTGCTTTTTGTAAAACCTGGAGCTTTGGTAGGTGTGTCTCTGGCTGGGTAGTTGGAGAGAAAGTACGGCGGCCTGAACAAGCAGCTCTCATTTTCCCAACCTCTCTCTGATTCTCTGATTGCCCCAGGGCCCGCCAGCCCATGACTCTTAGCTGGCATTTCTAGGTAAGCTGTGGGGGTTTGTTCCTCCCAGTGCTAGCTGACATGGAACGTCTCTCACAGAACTACTGGCACCCGTCTTCCCACCTGACAGCCCAGGAATGGTTCCAGAAATGGTTAGATCCGAAGTTTGGAAGACACACCTGAAGTCCCGTCTCTCGTTTGAATGCAAATTTAAAGAACTGCCCTGTACATAGACCCCTTAAACTTTTAATTTGACCCACATAAATTTAGGATATATTTGCTCCTAATTTACTAGATTTTTAGAGTTTCTGAGTTGTTGTTTCTAATAAGTTAAGAAAATATTTTTTGAGAGGAATATATTCAACTCCTTTCTTACTTAATAGATGTAAAGTGAAGCCTTCTCTCTCCTCTCCATACACGCACACACCCCTTTCTCCATGACATAACACAACACAACACACACACAGGAACACACACATGCAGTTTATATACACTCTAGTGTTAACTCACCCTTGTATTTGTTAAGAGCTGCTTTGTAAGTTTGGGGACACATTCAGAAAATAGGAAGGGTAGGGGTCCTAAGAGGAGAGAACATTAAAGCTCCAGTCCTTGAGCATCTCTCAAGTTAAGAGTTATCAGGCATTTTGCTTTAGCAGCTTGAGAAAGGGGTGATGTGTGCATGTGCGTGTGTGTGTGTGTGTGTGTGTGTGTGTGTGTGTGTGTGTGCTGGAGAGAGGGGTATGGGAGGAGATTCAGGAATTACCAAAAAGAACTTTTGAACTAATAACATAATGAAGCAATTTTATGATCTTAGGCAAATGTGGAATTGATGAAACAGCAGGGCCCATGTTAGCCCCTTAATTATCTGGGAATGCGTTGATATGTAGGAATATTAAAAGGTAATGACAGTGAAACAAAACAGAAGTCTCCCAACGCAGAAAATAAAGCTATGTTTTCCATCTTCATTATGTTTCTTTTTAAGTAAATTATGCACTTTAAAGGCCAAGTCTTTTAAAAAATATAGTCCAGTTAAATTCAGAGGAAATTTGAATTTTTTTCTTCCTTTGGGACCTGAGTTATTTCAGACAGGCAATATTTGTACTCTTTCATTTAAATTAGAAGGTGAGATTTTTAAAACTTGTAGTATTTTTTAAAAAAAAACTCTAATACCATTCTTTTGTGTTTTAAGAAACATGGGCCTTAAGTTCTCTAATTGTACTTTAAATACGTAGAAGGTGATCTTTTTTCTGCCACTGATCACTGGTTCCCTTTAGGACATCTTTTTCTGCATTTAGTGAAAAGCCACTATAAGGAACTCCCACCCGAAGTCACATATAACAGCATTAGGTGCTGTGTTCCAGCTGTTTGCTTCTGGATACAAATGCATTATGTTCTCAAAGCTAGAGCTTGAGATAAATAAAAGCACTATTAAATACATAACTTTTTAATTATCTGACTTTAAATGAGATATTGTAGAGAATTAGAGTAATAAGGTATACCTAACTATACTTATAGTCTAATGTATTATATGTATTATATATAATTCTCTGTTTTTTTAGACCTCTTTCCATGAGATCATGAGATTTGGAATAATAAACTTATTAATTTATTGATATTTTCCACGTGCCTTATTTGGGCTTCACATATAGCAACACATAACAAGATCTACATTTCTTTTTAATGAACATTTTCATTTTTTTAAAATTTCAGTCAAGTCAAGGGCCTGGTTTAAAATTTCATAAAACCTAGTCGTTGAAAACAACAGAGAGAAATAAGATCCCCAGATAGCTGAATCATTTTTTTTAAATAAAATCAATTTAGATATCAAATATTTTAACTTCAAATATATTATTTTTCCTTTGAAGATATTTTTGCTTTCTTACTTACATGGCATTCTCACATGAATTCTGATCATCTTCCCATTGTGATGTGGTGTTTTTAATTACTATTCAAAACTTTCCCACAAAACTGAGTTTACCTGGCTCATTGAAAATGGTGTGATAAATTAACAATAGATTGAAGGCCTGAAGTCAGAATTCAGAATACAAATTCCAGTTCTCTAAACAATTATGCCTTTTTAATATGGCAGCATAATGATATGGGGAGTTGTTCTTGACTTCTCTCCGGAAGGAGGTGTCCAGACTGAAACCACCCAATGTGATGAGTGCAAACATCCTCCACACCTGAGTGCAACTCGGCCCAGTTTGAGATGTGCTTTTCTCTGGAGCATGAGGCTGAGTGGTAGCCCTCCAATGGCGTTTGTTCCATGGCTTTGCTAGTGATGTTGAGTTGGGCTTCTTCACAAGGATGAGGAATGTTTTTTCCTCTGGTTTCTTTCCTAAAGGAATAATCGAAGAGATTTTGTCTCCTTCTGGCACAAGGTCATGTCACTGCTGTGGGAGGGGAGGTAAAATGATACTCAGATATGAACCTTCTTTTTATGAGCTAGGCTTGCTTTTTTCCATCCGGAGTCAATTGGCTTAAGTGGAATTTGGGCCATGGCCTCATGGAAAGTTGTCTTTCCTTCTGATGTTTATGGACAATTCAAGTTTCCACCCACTGGGCAATTTTTCCATCCAGTTCAAGCCAGTCTAGTGTGCGGCAGAGTTTTCATGGTGTCATTAAAATATTTCTAGATTGTAAAATATGACAAGCCTCTTTTTTTTTCTATTTTGGCATTTACTAAATAAGAGATTAAAACAGTAGCTTAAAAGGGTAGCTATGCTGAAACATTATCAGAGGGTTTTGTAAACATGGTAATATTGTGGACTTAATTATGTAGATCACATTCACCACAAATCCCTATTTCTTCAGAGTGGACAAGGAATACAATTACTCCTTCATGTTTGAGATATTTTTAGAAATAAAATTTAATTCATTTTTCTAGGCTTTATTTATTGAACCATTTTTTTTCATAGTGGTTTAGATAAAGTGATATCTCAAATAGAAAAAACATCATATCCAGTTTTCTAAAAATGGAATTCTTATATTTTTTTTAACTTCACACATGGTGTAACAAAAAATCAATTTCTGTATATTAATCTTGAAAGAAGTGAGTCATAGTAACTGATAATTGGGTTCTTAATTCTAAGAATTGCTCTTAGCAAAAGCCAAAACATCATTTTAAAACACAAATAGCATTCTGGGTCTCTAACCCTTTGCTCCCTTTTCTTCCTGCTTTTATGTTTACCTATTTCTCCTCCTTTCTCTCATTTCTCTATTAATTCTGTTGCCACTATTTCCCACCCAACAGGTCCCAGAATGTCTTGCCCAATTCCCTCTTGCTATAATGGTATACATTTCTCTATGTACAGATGTACCAGGAATGTCTGCCCATATGTTGGCATTCTTGGAAACTTGGACCTTCCTAGCTGGTGTTTTCAACACCAATGCCCTCTCTACTGACTCAGTGGTATTTTTCCCTTTTCTTTTTTGACTCAAGACCCTGGCTAAGGGTCAGCCAACATTTTCATCACTGCAATGTGTTGACCTCATTCTCTTCTCAGCTTCCCAGTATCAATGTAGTGGTGCAGCTAGATTTACTCATCTCCATCACATCCTCTTGGGGTCCTACTCCAACAATACAATTTTTCTTGCTCCTATGGCCAGCCAGTTTAACAATATTTATTGTATGTATGTTGGATGCCTAATACTACATTGTGCTAGACAATGTAGCATGTTTAAGAAATAGCACATGGTGTCTGTCTCTATGGTTCTACAATATCTAATACTTTGTGTTTGGTAAGTGGTGTGAACTTGTGAAATTCTTTATTAGAAATGTATTTAAAGGAGATCTCAATTAAAATCCATTATACCCTCACCCATCTCTGGAAAAGATGCTTTAAAAGTCACAGGTTGCTAACCCCAACCTTTTGTGATTATCTCATACTGTAACCTCCTTGATATGTTATTATCTTAATGTTTTCCTCATTTCTTTGGGCACTCCTTTTTTCACATTTTGTTTTGCTTTTTTTCCCCTCATCTTCCAAATGTGTACGTTTATTTCCAAATATTTCAGTTCCCCGCCTTCCTCTCTCCTCTCCAAATGCTTCAGTATTGTCACAACTATTCTTTGAGCTTTAACTCTTTCACAAGGAAAATTCTCAAATCTGAAGAGAATTGAAGGAAGATTCTCTCTAATGAGCTCTAGACTCACATTTTTAATATTTTTTCAATGAATACTGAAGGAAATCATTCGGGCACAATTCTATTTGGAGGAGGAGATTGAAGTAAAGGACTTCTTGTTATTTTATTTTTATCCCTACCAGACTTTTATGGATAGTGACTGCCGTACTATATGGTAGGTGGTATGGTGAGGGACACAGGACAAATAAATATGTCTTCAAGCAGCTAATGATCTACTCAATATATATGTAAGAATGTTAAAACACTAATTACTACAACACAAGTTAGAATAAGATATGTACAACTGTTGCCCTAAGCAGTCCCAATGACAAAGGGATCACATTTTTATGAGAAAAAGGAAAGTGGAGCTCACAAAAGGCTAAATGGTGCCCAACATCTATTTCAAAAGCATTATGTCTGTTAATTCCTTTAATGCTGTTTATTCTGGAAGAGAAATTGAACTCCTAATTCCTTCATGTTTTCATTTCACATTTGCCACATAATGTAGCAGAAACAAATTATTGGAAGTGACATCTTAAGAATTCAGACTGAGTTTTATTTAGAATCAATACAATTTTTAAGGCATGGCACTCACTGTAGACGTCCTTTTCAGGAAAATTTATACCAGACGAGAAGAGTGTCCTTTAATGAAAACATATACATGAAGGAAAAGAAGGCAAATCCTTGTACTTCAGCTGTGGAATTTGGATGAAATCTTGAGTCAGAAATTGAAGGCACCAAAGGTTTTCCAAGGCAAATGGCCCTCTAGGTGGAGCTGTATTTCTCCCCTTCTCTTTTCTTCAAAGTCTCCTCATCACCCCTTACAGTGACTTCAGCTCCTCCTTTCTCACCATTTGACACCAGCCCCGCCCCATCCAACCTATGTACCCCATTAAGGCAGAGGCTGTCTCTCATTCTCTCAAGAACCCTAGCATATTTAGCATAGAACCATTGAGGATGGCAAATGAGCGAGAAAATAAATAGGCAGCTCTAAATGCCATTCATTCTCTTTGCCCGTGTTGTTCCACCCACCTTGACCGTCTGTGTTCTATGCTAATCCCCTCGCCTTACCAAACAACCTGGTGCCAGTTTCCTGTTTAGCCCCAAGCATTCCCATGCTCAACTTTGAACTTCCAGAAACTTCTCCCACTCTCTTTCCTTCACTCTCTTCATTCCAAATGTCATATAGACTTGCCAGTTCTCTAGAGTGTCTTCCTAATCATATTTCACCTTGATAATTTTAAACTTTTCATAGTTGCTGATTCAAGACTACCTCCAGAATGCAGAAAACCTTACTTACCTCTTCTTTAACAAGCCGTTTATTCAAAGTGACAAAGCTAGTCATTTGAAGCATTATTTTCTTTTCTTTTATATATATATATATATATATTATACTTTAAGTTCTAGGGTACATGTGCATAACGTGCAGGTTTGTTACATATGTATACTTGTGCCATGTTGGTGTGCTGCACCCATCAACTCGTCAGCACCCATCAATTCATCATTTATATCAGGTATAACTCCCCAATGCAATCCCTCCCCCCTCCCCCCTCCCCATGATAGGCCCCATTGTGTGATGTTCCCCTTCCCGAGTCCAAGTGAACTCATTGTTCAGTTCCCACCTATGAGTGAGAACATGTGGTGTTTGGTTTTCTCTTCTTGTGATAGTTTGCTAAGAATGATGGTTTCCAGCTGCATCCATGTCCCTACAAAGGACGCAAACTCATCCTTTTTTATGGCTGCATAGTATTCCATGGTGTATATGTGCCACATTTTCTTAATTCAATCTGTCACTGATGGACATTTGGGTTGATTCCAAGTCTTTGCTATTGTGAATAGTGCCGCAATAAACATACATGTGCATGTGTCTTTGTAGTAGAATAATTTATAATCCTTTGGGTATATACCCAGTAGTGGGATGGCTGGGTCATTTTCATTGTAACTTCTATGTAGCTATAAGGTCTTTTTCTCAGAATGTTTCACATTTATTTTTTCGTCATATTTTTGTGACTCTACTCAGGTAGACTGAGTGGGATTTTTAAAAAATTGATACAGAAATGCAGGCTTAGAGAACTTAAGGGGGCCACATTCAATGACATACAGATATGAAAACAAAAGTCTTAAAATTCCTGGTTTGAGTTTATTCCTCGGTAATATAATGCCATCTTTCTTAGGCTAATAAATTGATTATATCTCCCATTTGTCTCTCATGTCAAACCCCAAGTCCAATGTATGTACAGTTAGAGGTCAAATAACCTACAGAAGCAGTTGCCTGTCTTCAATGTTTATCAGATTAACTAGGGTCATGTGTAGGTGCCAACTGCCTGGAGCCCATCTTCAGTGGTTCTGATTTAAGAGGTGGAATCAAGAAGCCTGGACATATGACAGGGCATGTGGATACAGATGATACATTAGAAAAGGTAGCCTTGGCCGGGCGCATTGGCTCATGCCTGTAATCCCAGCACTTTGGGAGGCTGAGGCGGGTGGATCACGGGGTCAGGAGATCAAGACCATCCTGGCTAACACGGTGAAACCCCATCTCTACTAAAAAATACAAAAAAAAAAAAAATTAGATGGGCGTGGTGGCCTGTAGTCCC
Organism: Piliocolobus tephrosceles; assembly: GCF_002776525.5. Taxonomy (NCBI): domain Eukaryota; kingdom Metazoa; phylum Chordata; class Mammalia; order Primates; family Cercopithecidae; genus Piliocolobus; species Piliocolobus tephrosceles. The sequence goes on along the minus strand of NC_045441.1, from coordinate 126,460,174 downwards.
AGCTACTTGGGAGGCTGAGGCAGGAGAATGGCATGAACCCGGGAGGCAGAGCTTGCAGTCAGTCGAGATCGTGCCATTGCACTCCAGCTTGGGCAACAGAGCGAGACTCCATCTCAAAAAAAAAAAAAAAAAGAAGAAACGGTAGCCTTGGTGGCTCAATATTTGAGCTACAAGATCCAAAATATTGAGATATAAAGTACTACACTTCTTAGTATCTCTGTGACCATGAGCAAATATTGTGGTCTTCCTTATTTCAATGTTTTTATCTCTAACATGGGAACACATACTTACCTTCTAGGACTGACGTCTAAGTAGTAATGGAGAAAATCAATATGAAGTACTGAACGTACAGTCTGATTGCTGGGAGTGTTTGAGCAGGAAGGTGAAAATGATGATCATGGTGAAGCAGCACCAGATGCAAGTTCTCACTTCTTCCCCCTCCTGAATTGCTTTTCTTTCTCATGCCCACTTGGCATCTGCAACAAAGATACAAGCAAAATCCTAGGTGGAATTCCATGCTTCTTGAAAGGTCTCGCCAATCCACATGCTCATAGCATTTTCTTCCTTCTTTCTAAATGCAGATTGAAAATCCTTTCTTCTGGAAGGAAGCATATGGAGCATGGAGCATGTGATCATGCTCAAGGCCTGGGGGTTGGGCAGGCAAAGTCTCCAATACAGACTCTTTGACCTTATGCTTTCCCATAAGGTCTAGGAGAGCATTTTGCATACAGGAGACTCCCAATCCAAGAGAAAGGCATCTTATTGCTGACCTTAGTGATGCTCATAACCACATTCTCTCTGACCCCTGCTGATAGAGGCTTCAGTCCAGGGAAGGAGTTAAGGTTTGGAGTCAGGAACCATGGGCTGTTGAATGTGTTACTGAATCTCCTGGAATCTTAGGTTTTTTAGCTGTAAGTGAGAAATGATGATGATGTTACTTGTTTTGCCAACCTCATAGGTTGGTGGTAAAGGTCGATGGTCACGATGTAACGTCTATAAGCTCCAAATTATTATACTGAACATGAACTGAACTTAATAAAGTCAGTGGGGCAAGTTCTGCCTTTCTGGTTCCCCAATCCTGCTGTTGTCATTGTCATTTTCTCAGGACACCCAGAGATTGCCTCAGATGCCTGAAGGTAAGTTTGACTGACAAAGTGAGGAGGAGGTAAGATGTGTGACAGGAATGAAGAAAAAGAAATGAGTCATACTAAAAAAAAAAAGCAGGAAGACATCTTAAATGAGGCTAAACTGAAACAGGCATGCTTTCTTTTACTTCAGATCATGTTATAGTTCCTTCCGAAGTGTCTTAGAAGCTACTTGTCACTTTTTCTGAATTGGTTATTCTCACTAAATATAACCCTTAGTAATTGGCTAGCAGCAGTTCATTTACATGATAGCAGGATAATTGTGCTTCTCAAACTTTCATGTGCTTACCAGTCACCCAGGGTTCTTGCCAAAATTCAGTAGACTTCTCCAGTGAAATCTCAGAGTCTGCTTTTCTACCAAGTTCCCAGGTGACTGCAGTGCTGCTGGCTTGGCGACCTCTCTTTGAGTAGCAAGCCACAACAGTTTAATTCAACAAACTTGAGGGAACAGGAGACAAATCAGAACTCTCCAGTCACGATGTCCATAGCTTAATAAAAACGATGAGGATCATTGTCAGTAATGCTTCTTGCTATATGCAAAATCTTCTAAAACTTATATCTTTGACCAAATAATATTTACAATGTATGATTATTTATGAAAGAAAATTGCAGACACCACCTGATTTGCTATTGACTTCACTGAAGTTCCCTTAAGCATAAAAAGACCCTGGCCAGATGTTGCACTTGGGCCTCCTTCCCAGTGCTTCTGCTGGGGTCTCTCTCTGAGAGGGTGTCAGTGATCCAAATGTTGCCTTCTTCATTTGCTTTAAAAGCTAATGAAAAGTGTTTAGAAAATTTCATTCTTAATATGAAAAAGATATATGTAATATGTTGACTTAGTGTTAGAGTCTTCCCTTCTTTCACATTTTAACTTCTATAACTGCATTAGACTCTTTCCTTCCATACCATAATGGAACTAGACCAGGAATCATCCATCTTTGTGACTTCCTTGAAGACATTGGGCTGCCCAGAGAAAGAACCAGGGCTTTTTGCTTCGGAGTCCAGATTTAATTAATAAGGAGCATATTGTGGTAACAGTCTTAGGTAACAGAGAAAATCCTCACTCAGGCTAAAACAAATAGAAGCTATCTTAGTCTGTTTTCTGTTGCTATAAAGAAATACCTGAGGCTGGGTTATGCATAAAGAAAAAAGGTTTATTTGGCTTATGATTCTGCTGGCTGAAAGTTTCCAGATTGGGCATCTAGTGAAGGCCTCAGATGGCATCCACTCAGGTAGAAGGGGAATGGGAGCAGGCATCACACAGAAAGAGAGGAAGCAAGAAAGACAGGAAGGTACCAGACTGTTTTTTAACAATCAGCTCCCAGGGGAACTAAGAGTGGGAACTCATTCACCCCCTCCCAAACCCCACCAGGGAGGGCATTAATCTACTCATGAGGGAATCCACTCCCATGACCCAAACTCTTCCCATCTGGCATCACCTCCAACATTGGGAAATCAAATATCCTCATAAGGTTTGGTGGGGACAAACATCCAAACTGTAGCAGAAGCCACACAAAACTTTAGAACAGTGTTTTCATCACGGCTTTCCTATTTGATGTGAATATGGCTTTTTTCAAGACATAGCCATGGGATCATTGTACCCAGTAGCAGAATCATCTCTAAGGTTTTAACATATGGTGATCCTCATTTGTGAGCTTACGAACATCAGATCATTGACTTAAAAAACATATCTTGCATCTTGAAAGAACCTGATTTCAAGGGTCCAGTCAGCTCCTCAAAAAATATTTATTACAAAAACAAATTGCCCCTCTCTGTGCAATGTATTTCTTTAGATATGTTTCAAGGGATTCAAATGAGCAAGCCTGAAGCTGCTCGAGGAGAGAAACGGGTAGTTTATGAGGCTACTTTTAACTCGTGTCTATGCTTATATCTTGAAACAATAAAATAAAGCCTTTCTTCCCATTATCTTTTCTTATTTACAATATACATTTCATTATTGAATAATGTCTCTGGGAATATGCAGACTCTCAAATATAGCTCAATGCAGGTCAAATGTGTGAAAAGTTTGATTAATTTTAACCATGTGAAAAATAATGAAAGATTTTTTTTCCGTTATGAGGTTGCTTATTAGGAAATCACAAATGTACCTGAAGAAACACATTATTTTTCCCATTCTACAAAAATACAAGTTCGTGGTATAAGATATTCAAATTTTATAAAAAAAGAAGACTTACTTATAATTCTTAAAATAGTCTCCACTGTTAGCACCCTGATACATCTTTACAGTTTTTCCGATGTAACTTTTAAAAATAGTTAGATGCATAATTGGGTGTCCTGCTTTTTAACAGTGTTATTGATGCATACAATATGTCTTAACAGCTATGCACATGTTAACATGTGCACTTGATTCTACCAAATGAGCCAATTAAGATGGAAATTCAATTTATTTAGCTTGATATGGGTAAATTAGAATCATAAAAACTGCTAAGTAAATTAATGTTATGAATGCTCATAAAAGAGCCAGCACTGGAAAAATGCAAACAAATAAACATCTCATAAAGCAAACAAACAAATACAAATCTTTATCCCTGCAAAGGATGTGCTGTTTAGATGGGAACAAATAATCCTGGGGAACTTAGTGTGTACCAATTAAAGGTCAAGCTGAGTACACACTGTCTTTCTTTCTTACCCTAAAGGACCCTTCCGTATATCCAAGGGTAAAAGTCTCCCCCAGGGAAGACACAGCTGCCTGGTCCCACCCAGGTTGGATCCAACCCCTTAGCTCCTCTCAAGAGCCTGAGAAACTTGTGAGTTGCTGTGGGGCCCAAGGGAGTGGGCCTGATGCACTGCAGGTGGGTAAACTGCAAGATCAGCAAACCTCTTTGATGCGTTGTCGCTCCAGGGCTTGGCATCCTTCAGGGAGTTATTTGCTCTGTTATTATTTGGAATGACTAGTGAACAATTGGCTTGAGTTTAAAGTGAGTCAGATCAAATTTGGGTTTGACCACCACATTCCCGATCGCAGAGGAGGAGTGAAAGTCAAATGCGTTTAGTATCTGTGCCAGTATTGGGATTCCCACCAACTTTGGCCTGAAGTGATTTTTTAGCCTTTTTAAATTGCGGCTTTAGTCTGATGGTTAGGGAATTACAGTTGGCCTTCTGATACATGATATCTGGGGATTTAAAGATGTGCTTCAAGGCTGTCATAAGTGAATGTGGTTTGGAGAAGCAGACTAGAAGCAATTCAGCAGGAGTAAGTGGGTAGATGTGCATTTCTACCAATTTCTCTCTAAACAGACAGATCCACATTTCCTAAAAGCAGCCTGACTCTGTGGGTTTCTGATGTCTCATCCAGTGACATTCTTTCACAAGATGTTCAATGGAAGCCCTTTATATCAAAGGCAGCAAGACCAATAAGACAAAAGAAACAGCATTGGACTTGAACTGAGGCTTTAGAGAAAACATCCAAGAATTCCATAGATAGAAGCCCTGTACGTGGAGAGAGGAACTGCAGACCTCACAGAAAATTCTATCAGATAGCACTGAGGCTTCTGCCACTAAAAAGGAAGTATTAAGCATGCCATAGGGCCCTTATGGCCCATCTGGCTGTCATGGTGTATCCTAAGGAGATTGCTCTAGCGTAAATTTGCCTTCTTTGTTTTCCACATCTGTTCGGCTCCAGGTGCATCTTGCCATAAAAGTCCCATGGAATCATTCCAGCTCTGTGGAGCAAACCTGGTCCTCTTCTTGTTCTTCTCAGAGGGAGTGTTTCAAGACAAAGCGATATCTGCTGTTCTAATGAAGAGTTCCTTCCCAAAACAGGGCCTGAAGAATCTTGGGTGCAGAGTCTGGAGTTAGACAGTCTGGTCCCTGAAGCCAACTCTTCCATAAACCTTTCTACCCTCTAACACATTGTTTTCATTCATGTCCTCCTCACTTTTAGTGGCAGATCATGAAAGCAGGAGACTGAAATGTGCTTTTTGTGGGCTGGAGCACATCAGGGTTCCTTCAGCCAGGGCTTTGCTGCACACATGCCTTCTAGATTTGGGGACTGGTTTTCTGCCTTGATTGCTATTTGCTGTAATGTGTGATGTTCAACATTCTGTTTCAGTTCAGAAACAGTTTAGGTTGGGTATTTCTCTTCTTCTCCTTCTCCTTCTCCTTCTCCTTCTCCTTCTCCTTCTCCTCCTCCTCCTCCTCCTCTTCCTCTTCTCCTTCTTCTCTTCCTTCTTCATTTTTTTGGAGACAGGGTCTTGCTGTGTTGCCCAGGCTGGAGTGCAGTGGTGTGATCTCAGCTCACTGCAACCTCCACCTCCTGGGTTCAAGCAATTCTCTTGCCTCAGTCTCCCACGGAGCTGGGATTACAGGCGCATGTTACCCCACCTGAGTAATTTTTGTATTTTTAGTAGAGATGGAGTTTCACCATGTTGGCTAGGCTGGTCTCGAACTCCTAAACTCAGGTGATCCACCCTCCTCAGCCTCCCAAAGTGCTGGGATTATAGGTATGAGCCACCACACCCGACCGACTGGCATTGTTTTCATTTGGAGGTTTCCATAAGAAGCTACTTCAATTGCTAATCTTGCGTCACTGTCTTTTATATTTAAAGGAAGTCACTATATTAATTTTGAGTTTCACTGGCTATGTTTCTTGTTGCTGAACCCCATTGTTTGTTCCTACAATTGTGTCTAGGTCCTTTACTTTACCACTTCCTGAATATGCATTGAATATGGATATTGCTGAAAATGATTGAGTACCCACTATATGCCAGTTGCATATAATACTCAATCCGTGCTTATTGTTGCATAGAATTGTAGTAACCTTTTACTAGTTTCTATTCCTCTCTGTCCTATGTCTGGACCTCCAGAAACTCTGGCAAGAATTAGTATTAACTGGCTGGCCTAGTGCAAAATTGTGACATGAGTAATCATTTTCTTTGGCATCTCCAGCTTTTTTCTTCTGCTCTGTCCTTTGTACTTAGAGGATGGTTCCGTCATCAGTGCTCAGGTACCTGGAGCCAAGCTTCTGCTGTTGTCTGAAGAATACCTTGTCCTCTACCTTCACCCTGGACAATGTGTCCCTAACTTCCCTTGCTGTGTTCTGAGGACCCATGGCAATAAGTCAAAATCAAGACCTGCCAGCACCTCTAAGACGTTGTTCGTAGGAACTACTAAGAGCAAGGAGACTTGCTCCCTTATCACCAGCTAGTTATAGAAGCTGAAGACCTTGCTTTCTGTTCTTATTATTTCTCATCATTTTAAATTTCTGAGCACAATTCACCAGCATTAATAGTACTGTCATAATACCTACTACTTATTGAGTGCTTTCTATACAGTGGGTAGCTCAATACTAGACCTTTACATTCAATGCTGGGTTAAATGCTCCCAGCAGCCCTATGGGGTAAAGGCTATTTTTCTTCCTAAATGAGAAAACCGTGTCTCAGAAGTAACTTGTCCAAGATCAAAAGCTAGTAAAAAATAAAACTGAGGGTGTAGTCCAAATATTTCTAACCACAAAATTTTTAAATGTCATACTCGTCTACCTCCATTCCCCTATTCAATGTCAAGGGTCCAGTGAGTACTTGAAGATATTTTGGTTCACGATTCCTTTCTTCTCTCTAGACAGTATCCAGGAATATTTCTTCACACTATGTCATTTATTTCTACCTCCTTATGATCAAGAGATTACCGTGTTTTGGATAAAGAATGCTGCCATTAGATTACCCTCCTTGATTGCATATGATTGTTTCATTCCCATTGTTTTCGCAAATACCAGTTTGCCTGGCATGGTGTTTCAACATGCCTCCGTTGAGGAAAGGGACCGCTGGGAGTACAAGCAGGAGGGTGTCTAGGAACCGCTCAGTCTGTTTCTCCGGCCTGCTATCACCTGACTAAATTGTTTGTTGGATTGCTGTGTTCTATCCCTGGGGGAGGCCACAATGCCGGGTTTGTTTGTGTTGAGAGTCTCTGGCTTTGATTAGCAGCTAGCTCCGGTGCAGCTGAACATACAATAGGGACCAAAGGATGGGGAAAAAAAAAATCCTGCTACAGTTTCCCATTGGAAAGCATTCACTGTCAAGCTTGGACATCCAACAGTGGGACACAGATGAACAGAGGCTGGGAAAGGTTAGGTGATGGATTCTCCATGCCCTGCAGCCTGTTGTGTGTGATAGGTCATTCCTTTACATGAGCCTTGAGCCTCTATTTCTCTAAAATGTCTTTTATGATTCAGGTTTGAGACTGGTATTGATGTAGTTTGACAAAGGGCAAAACCTAGAAAGCTGCAAAGCATGAAGGAATCCCAGGATTACAACAGCTAGGGCAAAAGCAGTGAAAATGATGCATCTATCTTAAAGGGCTAGTCACACAGTAAAATTTATAAAAGGGTCTTTAATCTGGCAGCATGGAAGAAGTTAAAATAACTATGACTATAATTCTACAGCTGAAACAGGGAAGTAAGACATTTTTATTTTATAATATAGTTAATGATTTCCTTTACCAAACTAATAACGTAATTTATATTTCTTCTCACTGAATTAAATATTAAATCTACTGCAAGTACCCATACCCACCATCCAGTAGCTGAATAACAAGGTGTCTACCTGAAGTCAAGAGTCTCTCATATATCCTTAGAGGGCTGCTTCAGTTATCCAGGATTTTTAATCAATAGAATGTCTGTCTGAGACACTGGGCATGTTCCAACAAGATGCTGTCCATGATCCTGGCCTGTAGGCATCTTAGTTGTATCCTCATAAAAGGGACAAAGCAGACTTAGAGCTAGAAAATCGAATATAAAATGAAATGATAAAAGAGTGGTTCGGTGGGTTTTTTTTCAGAGAAGCAAGACATTCTGGTCTGGAGCGAAAAAGGGTGGCTGCATGTAAAGGATAGATTTTCTTTTAGAAATGGGATCTCCCTATATTGTCCAGGCTGGTCTTAAACTCCTGGCTTCAAGCAAGCCTCCTGCTGTCGCATCCCAAAGTTCTGGGAAAGGGTAGGATTTTCAAAGGCGGAGTTGCATTGTGCATGGCAGAAAGTCATGAGGAAAGCATCTCAGGTAACGCGTGAAGAAAGAGGAAAGCCAAAGAGATGATCCAAGGCAAGACCTCAGAGGTAGAAAACAGAAGGGCCTGGTGTAGAGAGTGAGTGGCCAAGAGTGGAAGTGAGGGTTAGAAAAACAAAAAAGGAATGATAGCAAGACCCTTCAAGTGGAAGCTAACCTGCCTGAATTGTATCAAGTTAGATGGTAAGGAATCACTGAAGGTTCTCCACAACAGAGAAGAAAAGAATTGGTAAAAGTAAGGCATAAAAAGATTATTTTTAAAGAAGTAACAGATCAGAGGTGGAAAGAATCAGTTACATTTTGAAAAGTAGTGCTTTGTATACCACCCCTCACCCACCCCTTGATCATTTCACATTCTGGAAATCCTGTGCATACTTCAATGTTTTGCTTAAATACCGTCACCTCCATGAAAATTTTACCTTTATTCCCCTAGTTAAAATGATTACTTACCCCTTTCTCTGTTTCACAACTTTCTATGGTTTTCCTTTTATAGTCATTCATTCATTCATTCATTCATTCATTCATTCATCCATTTAAAAATATGCAATGAACACAGTGAGCTGGGCTCTATGTTAAGTATCAGGAATACAGAGATGAATACTTCACAGTCCCTGTTTTTGAATCGGACAGTCTAATTGGGGGGAGCAGGCAGGCACAGGAACAGCTAATCAGTGCAATTTCAGTGCAATGAACTAGATACGCACATATGAAAGCCCATTGGAGAGACATTTTAGTCAGCTGAGGGTGGATTCAGGGGAGGCTTCCAGGAGGTAGTGTCTCCTGACTTGTGTTTAAATATTGAAAAATATAAGGAAGAAAGTGTGAGTTCTGGTAGAGGCAACGGTGTGAATGCTTACTCATTCTTATCTTATAACAGTTATCTTAAATCACTATCTCTCCCCACTTCACTATAGATCTCTTAGCCAATACTTTATACAATAACAAATGAATGAATAAATAAGTGAATTGCTGATGCCTTGGTGTAAGTAGGTAGTTATGACGGATTCTTTCTGGACACACCATGAGGTAAAATAAAGGCTGTCTGTAGTCTAGACATTACAATGGGAGGTGAGTACGTGAAGGGTGAGTAAAAAATGAGATGTTGAAATTGATCAATTTGGGAGAATTCTAGTGCCATTGATAGAAAGGGGAAATCTAGACGAAGGGCTGATTTGGGGCAAGAGAGTGTTGCAAGCCTAAAGGAATTGTGGAGAGACAGGATTATCCTAAGAACTGAGCATGAACTAGGTGCAGGTTTCTGAGGTCTCTCTGAACTGTGGACACCCACAATGCCTGGGAGGCCTTTTAATGAGAAGTAGCCTCAGGCTTGTAGCACTTGGTAATTGGTGACTGGGTTCCCAACTAAGCTGTAAATTTCTAGTCTCATTACTGCACCTTCCTCCTCCTGAGCATTCACAGCATACTTTCACTAGAAAATGTGGTAAGACCATATTAACCATTTAATTTTCTGAGAAAAGTTTTTAATTACTTTGCTTCTTACTTTAAATGTTCCTTGGATGCATCAGCTTTCAAGAAAATTCTACAATCACGTCTAGACATTTCACATGCACTGGAATGGTTTGAGGCCATGTCTTCCAAAAGAGGCCAACTGGCCGAGGAGAGGCTTCTGTAATTTCAGTAACTGCATTTTAGATTTGCACTGATTCACCCATGCAGAGATGCCAGCTCTTTTCTTGAAACTGCTCATTTTCCTGTACTCAAATGAATGACCTTCTGCCAATCATGCATGGAGTCATTATTTCTGCAGCCAGTGGAAAAGGTAGTTACTCATGGAACTCAACCCCAGGGTGACAGTGAAAGCCAGATTGTTATGGCTTGGTAAATATTGATTAAAATATGTGGAGAAAAACAAAATGTTGAACTTTTATCAGAGGCAGAAACAGTCTCTTATGCTCCTTGTTGAAAGGGCCCCTGTCCTGGGTGAGTGTTTTGTGTTGGTGATGTTGCTTCTTGCTGTCCATAGTCAGCACCGCCTCCTCCTCCACGTGCCCCGCTGGGATGTGAAGACACTCCCTTCCTTTTCTGTATTTTCTTTCTCACTCCAGGGATCCTTCTTCCTAGGGAGGGCAGAATCAGTGGTAAATGGATCATTTTCAGTTTTCTTCCTTTAAAATTATTTTTTCAGCTTTGCTAAAAGAAAAGAACGCTCAGGAAGTAAATATTGTCTGGCTTCCAATCCCCAATTTAATTATCAGTCAGAAGAGGCAGGAAATGTCCTGGGGACAGAGATCAGACAAGATCTTTTCTAAGAAAGCCATTTAACACAGGGCATGTTATACTTAATGTTGTTCCAGATTCAGATTTAGTCAGCAATTCCTGGTCCAGATAATCTGGGGCCCGGGAGGGTAAAATCTTGCAATTTCACTGAAGCTTTGCCTTATCTGCTTCCTTTGACCAATCAGGAAGCTTCTGCAAGATGAGCCTATTACAGTACAATTAAAACTCTTTTATCTGCAGATGACCCAATTGATATTTCATACTCTGTTTCATACTCTGAAACAATTCATACTCTGTTTTGGCCTTCCATTAACAGCTAACATCCATGTAATATTTTATTATTGACAAATTGCCTTCCTATATCTCATCTCATTTTATCCCCCAAACAATTTTATGAGATCCATTTTAGTATTATTACCCTCTCCATAGATGAGAAGAAGGAGGTTTCCAGAATGGAGAGTTCTCCAAGATTTTTTCAAAAAGGGAGCGTGACAGTTGCCTCACTGACCTTACAGGATCTTTGGAGGGAATTATCATAACCTGTGAAAGTATTTCGCAAAAAAATTTTCTTAAAAGTTGGCATTTTGTTATTTTCTGTGTATGCATTATTTGGCTTAAAACATCAGCGTACACAATCATAGAGCATTGTCTCTTAAATAACAGTTTACCTGTTTTTTAGAATCTCATGGGGCTGTGGTTTCAAAGTGTCCCATACTTTATCTATGAATCAGAATTTTTAGGTGAGGGCTTAGGAAGGTTAATTTTTATTTCTATTTTTTATTGTTTTTTTAGAGACAGGATCTCACTGTGTTGCCCAGGCTGGAGTGCAGTTGCTATTCACAGGCATAATCATTGCACACTACAGCTTGAGCCCAGGAGTTCACTCCTGGGCTCAGGCGATCCTTCTTTCTCCACCTCCCGAGTAGCTGAGACTATAGGTGGGCACCACACTGCCCAGCTTAAGAATGTTAATTTTTAGCAAGGCCACAGGACTACTTTCAGACACACTAAAATTTGAGAACCATTTTGTGTGTGTGTAATACATTTGGCATATATCAATTGGAAATATGACCTACTATGGCACTAGAAGTCTTCCAGAATTTGTTGGAATATAATAGATTCTATGTTCTAGACCAGCCTCTACAACTGGCTAATTTTGTATTAAATCACCTGAATTTTTCAGGCTTCTATTTCTTCATTTGTAAAACAAATGACCTACACTAAAAGATCTCTAAGATTCCGCTAATTTCTTTGATTCAGTGTCTGTGCTCTTCCTAGATTATGATCTGTGGATTCTCTTCTCTCTCCCCATGGAATACTCTTCTGATTATGTTTAAGTTGGTGGCTCTGCAGCATCAGCTTCACCTAAGAACTCATTAGACATGCAGATTCTCAACTAGTAACCCTAACTCTGAGGGTAGGGCCAGCAATCTGGCTCTTTAATAAGCCCTCATGGTGATTCTAATACATGATCAAGTTTGACACCATTGAGATAATCCTGATTAGTAAATTCAAGCATATAACTACACAGTTACAACATTTTGTTTTCTTAAACTTAGGCTATGGCTATGACTATCTACTGCTATCTGTCTCACAGGGAAAGACATTAAGAAAGCAAAATCCCTCTTTGTTTTTAATATATGACTTCCAAGGGTAAAAACTGAACTTTCCATGTTTTGAAAGTAGCTTCTCTCATACATTAAGGTATTCAGACATCGTTGGAAAGTTTGGCAAAGAAATGAAGTTTTAAATTACAGTCTTCACTTTACCATAGTAAAATTAATTCACACCAGTCCCCTAACAACATAATTTATTAGTATATTAACTAAAAGTATACAAAATACTTACATTGCATAAATACAAATTTCACTGCTAGCTGCTCAATCTACAAATCACCACATACATAACAAATTTGCTTTATAATTAGTGACCCATCACATCCCTTCTTTCATAGTCTGTCGTAATTGGTCACCGTGAATCTGTTATTTACTTTAGGCACAGGCAGCAAACCATGTACTTTTGTTGCCTCCTTGTCTCACAATGATAAATTCACAAGACGTTTTTCAAAAATTGGTAATCCAAAGAAGAAATTGGCCAAAAAAGATGAAAGTGCAGGCAAGAAAATAGGAATAATTTAACACTGGAAGGGAAACTCAAATCAAACATAAGTGGAGTTACAGAAGTAACTGAAGGTGGGAACATTGATGCTGCTGCCACTGGAGAGACTCTCCACGTGCGGCCAAAGGCACTTAGGAAAGGCAAATTAATAGCTATAAATAAGGAAATCGGATTATGACTAAGAGGATGAAACTGTCCTGAGGGAATTGATGCTGACAGTAACTCACTTCAGTGGATTCTTGGATTTATTTTATGACACTGAAAGAGTGAAGAATAAAACGTTGGAAGCTAATTCAAGTGTAGAAAGGTGTATGATGATTTGCCAAGGCATGGAAAAATGCTTATTCTGCAATGTAATGTGTACTATGAGAAAAGAAAAGCAAGCTGTTCTAATGACTCTTGATAAATATTTTACAAAACCAAACGTTTTACATCTCAATATTTCTAATGTTTTATGTGGCAGTATACTAAATACATATCAATTTTACTATATTTTAATTTTTCTGTACATTTATGAATACAGAGTTTTTAATGATAGGTCATAGAAAAAACATAATTTTCCTATTGATAGTTAAGGTTGATCTTAAAACAAGGTGAGTTTTATGGTCCTAAACTACTATGCATAGCAGGAACTGCCTGAATATCTTAAGTTTCAAATATAAACACTTTGAAAGCAAGTGTATTACTCCAGAACTCATACATCACTCCTAAAAAATAACTGTATGAGCTGATATGTTTTATATTTTTAAAATGGGCTAGAGATGTCACCAATTGAAAACCTCCATCCATTGCTTCCCTCAATTAAATATTTATTGAATGCCCACATGTTATTCTTCTAAGCCCTGATAGCACAGGATATTAGGTATTAGGTATCTGCTTTCATTGAGCTTTCATTCTCAATTAAGGAAAAGCAAACAAGTAGGAAAAATTTCAGCAAGTATTAAGGAAGAAAATAAGAGAGGATAATGAGATAGAAAATGACTGTATCTACGAGGGAAGGAGGGGTGGTTTAGGAAAGAGAGTGCCAGGGAAGGCCTCTAAGCTTCAACCAAACACGTTTCTGTTCATGGGCCGAGATAAAATAACTGTTTCAGTGATTAAGTCCAAAGTTCTTACTTTATAACTTATTGTACAATGTATTTTTGAAAATTAAATAAATATTTAATCAATAGTAAACACTTTTTAAATTTTTAATTATCCTAGTCACACAGGGCCTATTTTAAGTAAAACAAATTTTAAAAGCTAATAATTAATTTATAAATAGAACATTAATTCTATGCTATGGTAACTTCCATAATTTAAGCATTAAAGAATATTTTATTTTTGCTGATTACATATGTTTAAATCTGGAGTCACATATTTGAATTCCGAAGACTGTGGCCGTAGCATTACTGAGAAATGATTACTAAATAGTGTTGTGACAAGAAGAAAAAATTATTTCTGGTAGTGATTAAACAGAAGAAAAGCCACCCAGTCTTTAATTACTATCAAGCAGAAATCACATTGTTATACAGAAATTATAAACCTATATATAAAATATCTTTGAACATCTACCATCCAAGAATTTGGCATCAATGATAAACACTATTAGTACCAGAAGAAATATTGCCACTAATTTTGCAATTAACACATGAGCATGAATGAAGACATTGGATTTCCTTTTTTAGATGATGAAATATGAACTGTGAGAGGGAGAAATCGATATAAAAGATGTGGTTAAAAACTATATTAAAGCCAAAGAAAGATGCAAACCATATTTGGTTTAAAGGATTTTATTCTTTTAAAACAAGCATCTCTTTGATTCTTAGCCAAGCTGTGAGCAGGTATAAAGTCTTCCTGTAAGCCAGTTTGACAAATGGTATTAACCTCAGAGTTTAGAGGAGAGAGAGTGTGGTGAACATGCAGGGTCTTTGCTTGTTTAGCTGTGCATGTGCTATATAATTCAGGACCGCCTGGAGCATGAAAACAAGCTTGGCAATAGCAAGGGAGCCCTGATAGCTGTTGGGTTGTTTCCTTAACTGTCCATTAGCCTGGATGCTCTGAATGGGACACCTGTGGACACAAAGTACATTGTTGAATATTCATTATAGAACCACAACACAGTTGACCTCAAAGCTTACTTTGAGTCTGTGAAAAATAAAGCCTGAAGTTATAACACAGAGGGTTCTTCCAATCCCAGCTTGCTCTGCAAGATGAATAACCACCATATCAAGATGTGTGAAGAGGAATGACAGGGTATCCTGTGGGGCAGGTTGACAATGAGCTGCAGGACTAGAGAAGGCAGAGCAGGTTTCCGTAAGGCAACTGCTGTTAGGAATAAAATTCAATTGACAAGCCAGTGTCAGAAAATCAAAAGAAAGCGTATAATGCAAAATTTTTTTTAAAAAATCCCCAAACCTATAAATGTTATAAAAGTTCATTTTTCTGTATTCAGTGTTTGGAGTCCTTTTTTTAAAAAAAAATAAATTCTAAATTTTGCTTTAGTTCTCTTTCTCCTAGCTAAACACATTCCCAGGGAATTTTTCCCATTTTTATTTCTGTCAACAATAGCTTTAAGTTTGCCATGGAGCAAAAGTGCTCTAAATCTCTATAATAAATACAAGTCACTACATACTTGATTGTGCAAGGAAGAGTGTTAAACTCAAAGAGAAAAGCACAATGCTAAATTTTCCTAGAATTGTGAAATGATCCAGTTACAGTTGTACTACAGTAGATAAGCTAGTTAGAAAATGGAGTCTTCATTTTAAAGTTGACACTAAAATGTTCTGCTTTAGAGAAAGATTTTACAGTCCTGTGTGGGCCTTATTCTTTCCATCAGGAAGGTAAGAAGTAAGTATGAGCATTAGGAAGAGAGAGTGCCTGTGAGTGTGTGGGTGAATTTTGGTGAAAGATGAGTAGAAACAGAAACAATTAGAATACTGTTTTATTCTCCCATGGCATAAAGGTATAAAATAATAATCACACGGCCGGGCGCGGTGGCTCAAGCCTGTAATCCCAGCACTTTGGGAGGCCGAGACGGCGGATCACGAGGTCAGGAGATGGAGACCATCCTGGCTAATCCGGTGAAACCCTGTCTCTACTAAAAAATAAAAAACTAGCCGGGCGAGGTGGCGGGTGCCTGTAGTCCCAGCTAATGTAGTCCCAGCTACTGGGGAGGCTGAGGCAGGAGAATGGCGTAAACCCGGGAGGCGGAGCTTGCAGTAAGCCAAGATCCAGCCACTGCACTCCAGCCTGGGCGACAGAGCGAGACTCTGTCTCAAAAAAAAAAAAATAATAAATAAATAAATAAATAATAATAATAATAATCACACAATTGAGGATGCTTAATGATTGTCATTTAAATATGAATGCATATATTTATGTCTTCCAAATTAGCAGAGACATATCGTGCAAGGGAATTTTGGAGCTAGAAGGAGAGAGAGATTTGTTTTCTGCCTTTTTGAATATCCTGGGAACACAGACGTACAGACATGCGGCCTTTTAATTAGCAGAATACTTGTGGAGGGGATTACCTAGAAGTATTGAGTATGGACTGAAAAACTGACCTAGACCACGTAAGACTCCCTTTGGCCCTTGGATGTTACACTATAAGCTAGTTGAATGCTATCCTAAATGTACAAGACCGTAATGTCAAGGAGTCCCAGCAAAGCTGTATGAAGCCCATTGTGGCAAAAATACACAGGTCTTGCCCCTAGCTTTGGGGTCTCCAAGTCGTGGCAGTTTGTCCTGCTTCTCATCTGTACAGGTTTCAATACCTTTGTGGACACACAGAAACATTCTGAGATCCTGATAAAATGGAAAACAAAACCCTCCAGGGAGACCTCCTGAGTTTTCCATTTCAATGACTATAGAGGAAGCTGAAGGAGGAGGACTGTGGTCTTGGTGAAATGACAAAGATGTTTGCTTTCAGTCCCTTGGAGTGCCTTGATTCAATGTCAAGTTTTAAGGAACATCTACCCAAAGAACTCTCGGGTTGTGTGGTATTAAGTCTCCCTTTTTGGAGACTTAAGCTTTCTGAGAACAAATGGAAGAAAGTAAAAGATAACCCTTTGTAATATCTCACATTTACCAAAACCAGAGACTGATAAATGCTTTATCTGTGTGACTCAATTAGTTCTCACAAGAATTCTGTAAAGTGTGGAAACTAGTTAATCCCGTTTTACAGATGAGGAATTCGAGGCTGAGGGATGTTAAATAAACTGCAGAAGGTCTTTGGGTTTCAAATACAAAGACTTTGAAAGCAGTTATTTCCTATTACTCCAGAACTCAAGTAGTCAGCAATGATGAGGTATCTGTTGAACTAGAAAGCTTAGGTCTTTTTAGGTGGACAAAAGTAGAGAGTGGTGGATAAAGTAGAGAGAAAGATAGATGGATCAGAAAAAAGTCTCCCTACAGTAATTTAAACAGGAAGAAGCATGACAGTAGTCACTAAAATGCCAGAAAGCTGACAAAAAAATCTTGGTGTTGGTGATGGTGGTGGGGAGGGAGAGTTTATTCCACTTACAGAGGGCAATGCTTACTGCTTTTACATACCTTGTCTCACTTGAGGCACTACTATGCCATTTAGAAATAAGGAAACTGAGGTCTCAGGCAGGTTAAGTAGATTTCTCAATGATTTCAGCCAGTAATTAGCAAAGGCTAAATTTGAACTTAGGCTGTCTGACTCCAAAATCAATGTTGTGTTTACAACTTCATGGTGAATGAAGGCAGACACCCAGAAAGATGGGGGAGGAGGATCATATCATTCAGATAAGGCCTGTAGTCATTTGTTCATTCATGTATTCATTCACAACGTACACATTGACTTGCCTCACCTTTCAAAGTCATGGAAATAGAAAGTTAAATGAAACGTAGAGCCTACCATTTGTTTTCTTAAAATTATATATGATGAGTGCAAGTATATAAAAAAGTTAATATTTAATGTGGAGCCACAGATAATAAAATGCTGTATGAAATAATCTGTAGGATTCTACCTGACTTTTCTGCTCTTTGAAGTCTCTGGAATTGCTGGAGTTACAATTAGGGCCAGCATGAGAGAGATGAAGTGCTGGAGTACTTGCTTCATTCACAGCCTTTTCTTCAGTGTGCTCTTGGCCACTAGATTACTCTGTTATTGTATTTATTTTTAAGACGAGTCTTACACTGTTACCCAGACTGGAGTGCAGTGGCATGATCTCAGCTCACTGCAACCTCTGCCACCGAGGTTCAAGCAGTTCTCCTGCCTCAGCCTCCCAAGTAGCTGGGATTACAGGCATGTGCCACCATGCCCGGCTGATTTTTAAATTTTCAGTAGAGACAAGGTTTCACAATATTGGTCAGGCTGTTCTCAAACTCCTGGCTTCAAGTGATCCACCAACCTTGGCCTCCCAAAGTGCTGAGATTGTAGGCCAGAACCACTATGCCTGGCCATGATTCCTCTTGTGAAGAAAGGGTCAAGTCTATCTCGTCTAGAAAATTTTCTTTCATCCCTCCAGCCTACCTGGCCACCCACTCCTTGAACTCCCAGGGCACTTACTCATCCTGAACCTTCCTCATCTGTACTTGGTCACTCATGCCTTGGTTGATGCATCTTCCTGCAAAGACTATAAACTATGATATTTGAGAGAGGGACGATGCCTTCCCCCACCCCCTGAAAAAGAAAACCAGAGTCCTCTACCATGCAGTATTGTTTACATATTGAATGCCTTACATGTAATTATCATTTAAGTACAGAATTCTTTCCAGAAGGCCCTATGCAATTCAGAGAAAGAAAGAAAATAAACACATGATGACCCATCAAAGCATTTGTTGATGTAGGACTAGAACATTTTACAATTTCTGAGATGAGAAGGAACTCAGTAATGTTCCAAAGTCTATAGGATTTCCCAAAGATGGCACTCCCATGTGTGTGGTCAGGAGATGTGAGATATAGGGGTTGCTACATGGGGGATCTCTGGGATTCCTCCCACACTCTTTACCCACATACTCACACCGACTGCTTGGTTAGAAAATTTAAAGAAGTCATTATGATTCTGGAGGTGCTTGGGCATTTATAAAATTCTTGATATTAAAATTTAACTTTCACTAACTACATAGGAAAAAAACGTAAAAATCATATTCTGATTTCTGCACTGAGGGCACCCAAAGATGGAATGAAGATAGTCCCCCATGGCTGGAGGCAACTCCCAGGAACAGAGGAAGCACAGCCTGAATCTGAATGGCCAGCCTCTGCTCTCCCTGACTCACCCAGGCTGATTTTCATAAAGCCTGACATATGGAGTGATAGATTTACAAACACAGCCTCAGAAACGCTCTAGGTGTCTGATGTAATTTCTGATTAAGATTGCATGCATTTGTGGAAATGAGAGAGAGAGGGGGAGAGAAAGAGAGAGACCACCAACCTGAGAGGAACCCCACCTCAAATGGAGAGGCTGGGCTTGGAGACAGACAAAGCAGTTAATTGTGAGCAGTTCCACTAAGGGGCCTGGGAAACTCTAACACCGAGGAGTGGCTGTGACCCATTTGGCACGGGCGCCGCTGCCTTGCATATTTCCACATCCTAGACGGTCAAACACCTGGGTTACCTCATGAGTGCAGCCCTGTTCTTAGAGATTTATGATGTTCACCCAACCTGGCAGCTGGCTAATTTGCTGGAAAGGTAATGCTCTGGCAGCCCAGTCTGCAACCCAATGATCCCCAGGAGGGCTTTCCTCTCCTGCTTATGCTCTTGCTGAATTGCCTGGATATTTTCTGCAGAAAGCAAAGTAATCTCCACTCTCTTTTGCGACTGCTCAATCCTCTGGTATCTGACATGGGTCATTTTCAAAATCTGCCCCCTCCTGTTGGAAAGGCATGAGGCCCCTGTTATTAATGAAAGGTGACCTTGGCCTGCCTTTATAAAGTTCTCTTCCATTACCTCACTTGACAGATGCAATCATGAAAAATGCTTCACTCTGAATTTCTCAGGAACACTTGTTAGGCCTCCAAAGAGGCTTTCCTGTAAGACTTACGTTCCCTGAATATGGACGATGCCCTCAAGATCAAAATTCTAGGGGCAGAAAATGAGGTGTAGGATTTGCACCTTGCTCTAAGTTTGCACAGAAATGAATGGAGAGACTGAGAATGGAGCTGAGGCAGTTTGAGTTTAGGGTTCTCAGAATTTTGATTTCTAACAAGTTCCCAGTTGATGGTGATATTGACCGTCTGGGAAAAGTATTTCAGACCTGCAGAGAGAATCTTGGAATGAGCTGCCTTGAGAGCAACAAGGGCTTTAAGAGCTGATTCTCTTCAGAGGTTTACTGACTATATTCAGTGGAGGCTGAGGATTCTGAAGAGGTGCCTCAGGGTAGATGCAGCAGGCAAGAGGAGATCTCCCAGTTAGCACAAGAAATGATCAGAGCAGATATTTTTATCAGTTGTGTATTTTGGAGTTTTAGACATGGTTGTATTTGATAGGAGGTTTTTGCTACTTAAAATAAAAGTGGAACTACCAATCTAGTAGAGTGCATTTTATTTTCAATATGCAAAAAAAGAGGCAGAGGCAGAGGCAGAGACTTAGGATCACAGAACTGCATACCTAGGCCATCCCAGCATGTAATGCTACCTCCCATCAGCTATACCATGGGATATTTTTACTACATTCTCGTGTCCCGGCTCCAAAGTCGCCCTTCTTTTTTTTTTTTTTTTTTTTTTTTTTTTTGAGAGGGAGTCTGGCTCTGTCGCCCAGGCTGGCGCGATCTCGGCTCACTGCAAGCTCCGCCTCCCAGGTTCACGCCATTCTCCTGCCTCAGCCTCCTGAGTAGCTGGGACTACAGGCGCCCACCATCACGCCCGGCTAGTTTTTTTTGTGTGTTTTTAGTGGAGACGGGGTTTCACCATGTTAGGCAAGATGGTCTCGATCTCCTGACCTCGTGATCCGCCTGCCTCGGCCTCCCAAAGTGCTGGGATTACAGGCGTGAGCCATCGCGCCTGGCCTCTATACTCTACCCTGGAGTGCTGGGGATGTGACCCTGTCAGAGAATATTTCTGTTTCTCAGTTGGCTCCACAGCAGGCTGTCAGTAAGGAGTGTGAGAGGGAAACCCAGAGTCACTAGGTGGTTTAGGATTCTGGGTGTTCGAATCCGGCTAGATCTCCCCTTTCCACATTTCAGGAACTCCCTTTCCAATGTCCCAACTTGCCCATGAGAGAATTGGTGAAACTGTGACTTCAACTTAATTTGTAATTCTGCAACACACACACTTAAATGCTGTGCTTGCTGTTCAATAATATCAGCCCAGAGGTTTCAAGAGATGAGATTCATTGAAGGCTACCATGTAAGTCCTCATCTGTGGTTTGTGATAAGAATTTAGACTAGAGCTTGCACTTTTTTTTTTTTTTTTTT
The DNA here is from genome assembly GCF_002776525.5 of Piliocolobus tephrosceles. Lineage (NCBI taxonomy): Eukaryota > Metazoa > Chordata > Mammalia > Primates > Cercopithecidae > Piliocolobus > Piliocolobus tephrosceles. Next base: position 126,439,292 of record NC_045441.1, on the reverse strand, counting down.
TTTCCTGTAAGTGTTCTGGGGCATTCAGGAGAATCCATCCCACACCACAGTCCTCATAGTAATCATTACTTTTGTAATGGTCAAGGACAAAAGCCATCTGGGCTCTTAAGGCACTTTCTTCAGGAGGTAATTTATCACAATCAACCACAGGTGTTCATTTGATTAGTGGTGATACCATTGCATGGCATAATTATTAGCATCCTATTTTGCATTGGCAAGGAGCCCATCACCGTTCAAGCCCGAGAACACAGCCAAACCAATCCCTGTATCCCACCTGTGAGAGTCTGATACCTGACCTTGTGCCAGCTACCAATTTCTATGTGTCAGGATCAGCCAAGAAATACACCACATCAATTACTTTAATAGAATGAACATGAATAATAGTTAACAATGTCTAAAGTTATTAATTATGTAACTGAAATAAAACATGGAGGAGTCATCTAGTATCACAAAGCAGCATGGGCTGGGTGCGGTGGCTCACACCTGTAATCCCAGCACTCTGGGAGGCCAAAGCAGGCGGATCATGAGGTCAGGAGTTTGAGACCAGCCTGGCCAACATGTTGAAACTCCATCTCTACTAAAAATTAAAAAATTAGCTGGGTGTGGTGGTGGGTGCCTGTAATCCCAGCTACTTGGGAAGCTGAGGTAGGAAAATCATTTGAATCTGGGAGGCGGAGGTTGCAGTGAGTTGAGATCACGCCATAGCTTGCATTCCAGCATGGGCAACAGGGTGAGTCTCTGTCTAAAAAACAAAAAAAAAGCATCATGCAAAAAGCTGGATTTGAACCTGAGAGATAATACCATAAAAATAGGCATAATGTGTACCGCACATCTGTATATACAGTTTCCCTTGACTTCTAAGTCCATCCAATCTCGCAAGAGTTTGTGTTATGGCAGCACTTTTCACTTGCTTCTGCCATGTAAACTTTGCATTGTGCTACACATATTTTTATATATGTCTACCATCCATCAATTGCTGGTACCTCATTGGTGATCTTATTTGTCTTTGCTATATGCCCTAGTTCGTGGAACAAAGTAAGTTAATACACACAGAAAAGAGGAATGACCCATGATACTGCTAAGGCCACTTTAATGAATGGAGTACTCAATGTACGCTCTATTCTGGAGAGCCTGTCTTCCTGTCTTGGGGTTGTGTCTTTTAGGGTACTATAGAGCCTTCTGGAAATTTTAGCAATGCTTCCTTGTGTAACACTGAGCCACCGTGACTCTAAAAATACATATTTTCTTCTGCCTTTCTAAATGAGATTTTCTAGTCCTGCTCATCACTCAGCAGCTGAACAATAGAATTATAGATGAAAATATAATAAATAATACGTAATTTAAAATACAATAAAATAGGTGAAACTATCTTCTGCTTTCCAAATGTGATTTCTCAGACCCTTCTCAGAAACCAGCACCTGATGAAAAAGCCTGAATAATAAACCTACGTCTGGCCCGGTCCAGTTGGTCTGTGCATGGTGAACATCCAATTCTGAGGAGATATTAAATTCCCAGAAGGCATAGGTTCTTCTGAATTTCTGAGTGGATTAAATGAAGCTTATCAGTACAACAAATAGGATATCTGTAGTACATTAGCTTTTATAACCTTGTAGGAGATAAGAGAGGATCTTGCCTCATGATTTTCAGATTAGTTACTCGTGTGAGTTGAAATTTTAAAATCTTAGTGTGAATTTATTTATTTAATCCTTTGATAGTTATGAAAGTGTTGGCTGGGAGCAGAATTTGATAATAAGGGAAAGAGTGAGTATAGGTCAATTTTTTAAAGTTGCAAACAATAAAATTTCCTCCAGCTATTAGAGTTTAAATAGTGAGAGATGGATTAAAGGGGAGAGCTAGCTCCCACAATTACTGGGATAGCTGAATGAATAAATTCAAAGCTGGACTTCTGGGAATAGCTCTTAAAAGCACACAGTGGAGACACAGGCCTCACCTGCAAGCCAGATGCCATACACCGTGCCTGTGTCCCCTCGTGACTCAATTCGCTTATGAACGCATCTGAACGGCAATTCCCTAAGTCATCTCCAAACTAGTTGTGAGTTAGGCTGGGATATGTAGTTGTTATTTCTTTTTAAAAGTTTGTTTCATTTTGTTTTCTGCTTTTTACTTTTCCCTTTCTGCTTGCTGGAAGAGAGTTGGAGTGGATATTGAGCAAGCCAAGACATGATACATACTTGGAGATGGGGAAATCAGAAGGCCCTCAGTGAAATGTCTCTTTGGAGACATATGTGGGGAGGGTTGCCAGGAGGGCTCAGTTTCAACAAGATGGGTGAGAGTGGGGGACCTGAAGGGAGCTAAAGGAATCTACTAAAAACCCTGTAGGAAGTACCTAGAAGTATTTTGTAACAATACCACGTTATAAATAACACCTGGCAGAGTATATAAATTATTAAATATCACAGTATAAAATTATTTTACAGTTTTCATGATTATCACAATAATACTGTGTGACAGGTAAAGAGTAGTAAATTAGTTTGAATTAGTTTTAATATCACCTAATTCATTCACTACCCAATTTATATGTTTTACATATTTGTTGTATAGGTAGTTATTTTAAACTGAAGTGTAACTTTTTTGAAAATTTAAGAGTTTTCAATTTTTTTTCTTTTTAAAAGTGGCATTTTCTAGCCTTTTTCTTACTTTTTTGTCTGTTTTTGGACCAGGTGTTGAAAATCTCTCCTGTAGTTAATAGCTTCACATTATTCAATAAATATGAGAGAGGGGTGGAGGAGTGGTAAAAAGAAAATTAAATGGCAACAGTTTTCCAAAAGATGAATATTTAAGCTGAATCTGAAAGCTGAGAAGACTATGGAGACTGCAAGTAAGCATCAGGTGAAGGAAGTGAACGGGCAGGATAAGCCACCCAGGCAAAATGTCAGCAGGCATAGTGTATCTTTGAGCATCTTCTGTTTCTCATTTTAGTAGGCTCCTGCTGCTTAGTTCCTTGTCTCGTTTACCTGCTCTCTGTCACTGGTAGAAAAGCAAGTAAAGCACCCTTAAGCAAAGCTGTTCTAAGAAATGTGCATCACAGAAACTCCCAAAAGAGAAATGGACGGATTCGTTTGAATGCCTCATTGCTGCACAGCCTAATTTGTATTCACTTTCACTGGAGAATGATTAAAACTGTATAATTAAAAAACTGCCTTCGCTATTGGCACTCAAAATTGACAATAATTAATTTCCTGTCCTTTAAATGGGGAGACATCACAGGTCTCTCATTAGCAATGTCAGGTAGGTTTTATGGATTAGGGATTAGGGATTTTATGGATTATGCATTAGGGATTAGGAGTTGCCACCTGTGTCTTAAAACCAAGTCCATCAACTTTGTATGACATGGTCCATTGATGATATACAGGCATTCTTCATTCTGTCAGGCTTTGCTTAATTGTACTTCTCAGAGATTACATATTTTACAAATGGAAGATTTGTGGTAATCCTGCATTGAGCAAGTCTATCAGCATCATTTTCCAATCGCATGTGCTCACTTTGTGTCTCTGTGCCATATTTTGGTAATTTATACCATATTTCAAAATTTTTATTATTATTATGTCCTTATGGTGATCTGTGATCGGTGATCTTGATGTTACTGTTGTAATTGTTTTGGGGTATCATGAACTACACCTGTATAAGATGGCGAACTTAAAATAGATAAATGTTGTGTGTGTTCTGACTATTCCATTGACAGCTCATTTCCCTGCCTCTCTTCCTCTTATTGAGCCTCCTTATTTGCTGAGACAAAATAATGTTGAAATTCAGCCAACTAGTAACCCAACGATGGGACAGTGGCCTCTAAGTGTTCAAATAAAAGGAAGAATTGAACATCTCTCATTTTAAATTAAAAGCTAGAAATGACTACTCTTAATGAGGAAAGGCATATCAAAAGCCAAGATAGGCCAAAAGCAAGGCCATTCGTGCCAAACAGCCAAATTGCCAAACATCCTTCAAGCAAAGGAATAGTGCTTGAAGAAGATTAAAAATGCTACTCCAGTAAATAAATGAATGAAAGCAAAATAGCCTCATTGTTGATATGGAGAAAATTTGAGTGGTCTGGATACAAGATCAAACCAATCGCAATTTTCAGTCCAAAGCCTAATTCAGGGAAAGGAGTTAACTCTCTTCAATCCTTTTTTTTTTTTTTTTTTTTTTTTTTTTGAAATGGAGTCTCCCTCTGTCACCCAGGCTGGTGTGCAGTGGCGCGATCTCAGCTCACTGCAACCTCCGCCTCCCAGGGTCAAGCAATTCTCCTGCCTCAGACTCCTGAGTAGCTGGGGTTACAGGTGTGTACCACCATGCCCAGCTAATTTTTGTATTTTTAGTAGAGAGGAGGTTTTGCCATGTTGGCCAGTTTGGTTTCGAACTTCTGGCCTCAAGTGATCCACCACCTCGGCCTCCCAAGGTGCTGGAATTACAGGCTTGAGACACCGTGCCTGGACTCTTCAGTTCTATGAAGGCAGAGGAAAGACAGAAAGCTGCAGAAGAAAAGTTTTAAGCCAGCAGAGATTGGTTCATGAGATTTAAGGAAAGTAATCATCTTCTTAATATAAAAGTACAAGTGAAGCAGCAAATGCTGATGCAGAAGCTGCAGCAAGTTATCCGGAATATCCAGCTAAGATCATTGATAAAGGTGACTACACTAAATAACACATTTTCAATATAAATGAAACAGATTTCTATTAGATGGCCTGCGGTAGTGGCTCATGCCTATAATCCCAGCACTTTGGGAGGCTGAGACAGGTGGATCACAAGGTCAGGAGATTGAGACCATCCTGACCAACATGGTGAAACCCTATCTCTACTAAAAATACAAAAAAAAGAAAAAAAGAAAAAATTAGTCGGGCATGGTGGCCTGTAATCCCAGCTATTCAGAAGGCTGAGGCAGGAGAATCACTTGAACTAGGGAGTTGGAGGTTGCTGGGAGCCAAGATCGTGCCACTGCACTCCAGACTGGTGACAGAGTGAGACTGTCTAAAAAAGAAGGAGGAGGAAGAGGAGGAGGAGAAGGAGAAGGAGAAGGAGAAGTCATCTAGTACTTTCATAGCTAGAGAGAAGTCAATGCCTGGCTTTAAAGCTTCAAAGGAAAGGCTGACTCTCATTAGGGGCTAATGCAGCTGGTAACTTGAAGTTGAAGCCACTGCTCACTGACCATTCTGAAAATATTAGGGCCCTTAAGAATTATGCTGAACCTACTCTGCCTGTGCTCTATCAAAGGAACAACAAAGCCTGGATGATGGCACATCTGTTTACAGCGTGGTTTACTGAATATTTTAAACTCACTGTTGAGACCCACTACTGAGAAAAACTATCCCTATCAAAATATTATTGCCCATTGACAATGCACCTGGTCACCCAAGAGCTCTGATGGAGATGTATCAGGATTGTATTAATGTTTCCCTGCCTGCTAATACAACATTCATTCTGCAGCCTATGGATTAAAGGGTCATTTCAACTTTCAAGTTATATACATTTTGCAATACATTTTGCAAGAAATGAAAACATTTTGCAAGGCTATAGCTGCCATAGATGGTGATTCCTCTGATGGATCTGAGCAAAGTAAATTTAAAACCTTCTGGAAAGGATTCATCATTCTAGATGCCATTAAAAACATTCCTGATTCAAGGGAGGAGGTCAAAATAACATTAGCAAAAGTTTGAAAGAAGCGGACTCCAACCCTCATGAATAAATTTAAGGGGCTCACGACTTCAGTGCAGGAAGCAATTGCAGATGTGGAAACAAGAGAACCAGAATTAGAAGTGGAGCCTGAAAATATTGCTGAATTGCTGCAATCTCATGATCAAACTTGAACAGATGAGGAGTTGTGTCTTATGGGTGAGCAAAGAATGTGGTTTCTTGAGATGGAATCTACACTTGGTGGAGATGTGAACATTGTTGAAATGACAACGAAGTATTTAGAATATTAATAAACCTAAGTGATAAAGCAGTGGGAAGTTTTGAGGGGAGTCGCTTCCATTTTGAAGGAAGTTCTTCTGTGGGTAAAATGTTATCAAACACCATCACATGCGACAGAGAAATCACTCATGGAAGAGTGAATTGATGTGACATACTTCATTGTTGTCTTATTTTAAGGAATTGCCACAGCCATCCCTGACTTCAGTAACCAACTGCCCTGGTCACTCGGGAGCCATCAACATCTAGGCAAGACCCTCTACTAGCAAAATGGTCATGTCCCATTGAAGGCTGAGATGATCATTAGCATATATTAGCAATACAACATTTTAAAGTTAAGATAAATACTTTTTAAAGACATACTGCTACTGAACACTTAATAGGCTGCAGTGTAGTATAAACATAAATTTTGTATGCACTGGGGAACCAAAAACATTGTATGACTTGCTTTATTGTGACATTCACTTTAATTGCAGTGGTCTGGAACCCAACATGCAGTATCTCCAAGGTATGGCTGTAAATCAGTTTCCTCGGCCATTCCAGTCCTCCAGGTCACAGAAAATTGTATGTAACCCTCACTCTTTACTCTGCTGTAGGATCTATTTCAGTATGTACTTTGGATCCTGTCTTTCGTATTTTTTCTTTCAGTCCCTGCATCAAATGGTCATTTGAACTGGTAGAATAAGTGAACCTTTTAGGTTTAGAGGTAACTTAATTTTCATCTGGGCCTGTTAGGGGTCAAAATGTCAGTCTCAGGCAATTTAGGGAAACCAAGTAAGTTTAGGGTTATCTGATTGATTTAAATCTTCCTATCCCTGCTTAATATTTATGATCCCTAGAATAGTGTTTATGCCCCACAGAACTTACTGAGAGCCAATGTGCTGAGGGGAGATGGAGACATGAAGACTGGATCAGGAGCATCTTGTCCTTGGTCATCATCTGCCTGTCATAAAGGTTTAATCCTCACCACCTCTTAGGATATAGACTGTAATTATTACCAGATCACCCTACCATGATATTAATATCTGTCACAAAAATTCAACTTACCAAGCTCTGAACCACAATACCCAGTAGCAGCCTGGCAGAATCTACCACGAAAAAGAAAGAAAGTAGATGGATATTCCCTCAAGTGGTCTCAAAAGGTTTTAGTCATCCAAATTGAGAAACTAGTCACCACTGTAGTTTGTATATATGTACGTATGTACATTTGTATTTCTGTGACATAGTGATGTTAAATAGCAGGATTCATTCTGTACTGATTTTTCTTTTCCTATTGGTAAGTCCAGTCTTCCTATCACCTTTCTTCCTTTGGATGGCTAGACAAAATCATAATTTAGTTCTCAAGAGAGGGCAGAGCACAGGTAAAGAGAATACAATTCATGACTTTTGAGTAACAATTCATGACTTTTCAGGGCATAAAATTCATAAAGAAAATAAACAATGAATTAGCTCACTGAGAAGTAGTTCTTCCTCCCTCTGGGCTAGATAAAGATGCGGGCTGTAAGAAAAGCAGTCAGAAAGAGTAAGATTGCAAAGACATAGGTGTGTCCCTCACTAGGGATCCTGTACCCTTTCCTTTTAATAAAAGAGGACAGAAAATATAATCCTATGTGCTTTAGAGATTTCATAAACAGATGAAGCTGTTTCTCCCTTCCAAAGAACACAGAAAATCTTGTAATACCCTTTCCCTGTAACTCATGGCAGGAACAAGGGCAGAAGTAGAAGCAGCTGTGGATGGGATTGGAAGTGGAGTGCAAGGGTACATTCTGCCTCTGGCTGTGCCCTTCATCAGTGACCTTGGGCAAATTACTTAGTCTACCTTTCCGTTGGGCAGGGTTGTTGGCATTGGTTTGTGTTTGTTAAAGCACACTATCAAATTGAATCTCAGAATCATAAGCCATATTGTATACAGAAAACAACAAAATGGATTACTCACATTAAATATATATATGTGTATACATATCTGTGGATGTAATGTATATTTATTAAATATATATATAGTCATAGACATATTTAGTTTGAGTTCTTAATTATGGACTGAATTTTAATGAGCTGTTTGTGGTCAGAAATAAAAATTTAAAAAATGGATTGTTGGAATAGAAATCAATGTGACTAAATCAGCTCTTCATCCAACTAGAGGCATTCTTAAATCAAGTGTAGGTGACCTTTTCATTAAAAAATTTGTGTAATGATTTCTTCTATTATAGCAAACGTATATTGAATTACTCCCAGGTACCAGGTTTGGAAACTCAGTGAATGGTAACTTTACTAGTACAATATGTATAGGTACCTTTCCTGAGTTGCCCTAAAAAGAAACTTAGATTGTCAGGAACCGAACAGCTGTCAGATGTTGTGCTTCAGTGGGCCCAGCACGATGAAGTGTCAATGAGGAGGGACAAGAATAAGAATACATTTTCGTGGAGGCTGAAACTATCCATAGGGAAGATAAAATGTCACATGAACCAAAGCCCAACCTTTAAATTTGATATTCAAAGTAGCTGCCACATATGCCGTTGATAGCTGATTGAATTTCAGTTTTTCTGCTGAGTGTTGACTGCTTGTGGCATGTATGGAAAATTGGCACATCTCAAAGGGTTGCAGGTGGACCTCAAACCCATTATTTTCATATGAGGAATCTGAGGCACTGGAAGGTGAAGTGACCACCCAAGATTGTGTGCCAGGGAATAGTAAAGCCAGCACTAAAGGTGGATATCCCTGTTTCTAGTGCAGTGATTTTCCCGCCACATTTAGTCCTGGCTACCTAATAATGGTCTGCTCTCATGACATACTAACATGAATGTGATCTTTCCAAAACAGTAAGTCAGATTTTATTTTGAAGATGTATTTAGCTCAAGGGTTGTCATATTTAGTGATGTAAAGTAAAGATAAATAAATTCTAGCAAGGAGGTAAATAAATTGTGAATACATTTCCAAATCTGCTGGAAGATGAAAACTCAGCTATTTTTGTTATCCTTGGTTCAGATTTTTCTGTTTCTACAAGAAAAAAAAAAAAAAAAAAAAATTGGTGAGTTGAGCTGTATTGGCTTTGGCATTTTTTCAAAGGGTTTCTTTCATTTTGCAGAAGACCTCATTTATTCCTAGCTCTCCCCGCTCCCAGGGGGTTGGAAACTCAGCCAGGGCATTTGATTTATATAATTAGCCTTTCGTGAGTATGGATGGCCTCTCACTCCAGCATGAAGTGAGGTGAATTTGAGGAAAAACACTCTTCCTTTATTCTTCTTTCTACCCTCCCTCCCAACTCTCATTCTCATTTGTAACCCGATTTACCAGGGAAAGCAATGATTCTGCAATCCAGTGTGATCTCACCCTGTCAGAGCTTTCAGCTAGAGAGACTTAGAGCCCATCAATTTCATAATAATGGGTGAATAATGACAGTCCCCTTGGTATTGCTCTCACCCAAATCCCCATTTAAAGAGGGTGACTGGAAGGACAAAGGCTAGTGTTTCAGGAAGGGCAGATTTAGGATAGATCAGCCATGGAAATCAGCATTGGCTCACATGTCCGGGACCTAATGAGAATCTGGCAGTGGCCCAAAATGAGTTGAATCCACTTTGCCTCTGCATTCTAGTCCCTTTTTGGGTTCTTTTTATGAGAATCTGTAGAATTATAAGGGGAGGAGGTGAGGAAGCAGTGCAGGGAGTAGGCACTCACAAGAGTATTTGCTACAGATTCATCTCCAGTTTCCTTCTTATTACAGTGACAATGGATAGAATCTCTGATTCTTCTATTAGGAATTCTTCCACACTTATTTCTATGTCCTATTTTGGAATTTTTGGAGATGCTGAAGTTCCCTGCTCCAGGTGGTGGTAACTCCGTATACTTGAAGTCCATAAAGCTGCCATTTGATTTGAGCTCATTTGAATTTGCCAATTTGACTGTCAGCCTCTTTATCTTTTTCCAATCATAATACATCATCTTCTTCATGCACATTCTTATATTCTTCAAATCTGACAGTCTTAGAAAATATACTCAGAGAGTGTCAGTAGAGATGAAATAAGAGGAAGAATGCAAAAAGCTATTTAGGACTAATGGCACATATCCTGACGAAATACTTAAAAAATCTATTTGAAAGTAGCTGGAATATATCAGTGAAGAAGTAGGGGAACTTTATTTGCTGCAAGAACAATCTTTATCTAGCCCTAATGGTGTAGATGATGTCCTTTTGGTAAAAGGAGAATAGTCTGAAAGGTGATAGAAACAGCGTCTTGCCCCACCGTATTTGATCTGAAGCATGTGGTAGTTACTCTGATTCATATGGAATGAAAACGCTTTGGTGTACTAATCTCAGAGCCAGCATTCATATGATAAAAACAAAACAGGATTTCAGATATGATTAATAGGTTAAAGAACATTTTCATCTTGTGGAGAGGGAAGATGGTGAATGCTACAGAATTATTGAGCTCTACTTAGTTTTGAGGTTGATGTGACTTTAGTGCTGATTTTTATATTTTAAGCTCTAACATTCTCAAACTGAGAGGATATACTCTGTGTGTGTCAGCTTCTGTGTTGTTATCAAGTTGGCTGAATGTGAGGATATTGGCCTGTCTGATTTGCGTCACTTTCTTATGTTGTGGTTTGGTTCTGAGCACATCGAATTGCTCAACCATGCTTGTTAAAATACACACTAACCGCATGAGTAGTCTAAATAATATGGCCACTATAACTTTCTCTCTGGTATGTAAAATAATTTCCTTTAGATGAGTGTTGAACTTTATGGGAGTCTTTAGTTCCCAACTCTTAGCAAATGTCTTTTTTTTCTGTCAGCTCCCAAACAGTGCCACCAGGATGCTTTAAGAAGACAAACTCAGAGGTTCTGTGGCTTTTCCTTTTGCTTCTCCTCTAGATGCATGCCTTTGTTTTAAGAAGATGTAAAACAGGTAGTAGGCATTCATTTTTGAAACTATTAACCCCTCAGTTTGGAGAGATGTGCTATGCTGCTTTTCATCTTCAGAGTTTTTATTTTTGAGAACTCACAGCTTGCATTCCACATGAACTTCCTTACTTCTCTCCGTTTCTTTCCTTGGCATTCCTTCTCTTTTGCCCTCCCTGTTTTTTAGTTTTCTTTTTAGGCAATAAAGCTTTCTTCTTCATCTCCTGCTTATTGATGAATGAGTTTCATTCATCTTTTTCTCTCTCTTTTTTTGATGGGGAAGGGGAGCGGGGTGGTCTATGAATAGCTATAGACTTTGCCTGCTCCCATTTTTCCACTTGGCTATTCAGTTCCATGGAGACAGAAAGTGGAAGAGAGCAGCAGGGTGGGAGGCACCAGGGTCAGAGGTCAAGAGTGGCCACCTTTTGAATTAAAGTTTCTGATTTCCACTGTGGATAGCATATTGTAACCCAAAGTAACTGTGCAAGTACTTGGCTGTCAGGAGGCTCAAAGCAAAGGGAAGGAGGAGAAAAAAGAAGGGAAAGATCAGAGGAAAGGAGAATAATGCAAATCTTGGGGTCAGTTAACAATATTTGCAGTGTTTTTTAAGATAGTGTTTGGTAACTCCGTATGGGAGTCATTATTCTTTGAACCACGCTGCATATCTTCCCAAGTGTTGGACTTGGAAGTACATTGTGCAGTCTAGGTACAGAAAATTACAGCTTTCCCACCTTATACACAACTTTATTTAAAACAATTTATGTGGCAAACTATTGTGCAACATCAAATCTTTTTTTGTGTTGGGAGGAATGCAACATATGCAATTTATTGTCACTTCTTACAGACTTTGCAAGACCAGCACTGAAGAGGCTATTAGTATCCTTTTGGGCGTTATATATGAACTTAAGCTTAGCTGATTTAGTTTCTTAGTGGTTGTCTCATAGTTAAACTGCAAGAAATTCTATAGAAATCGTCAACGAATGAAATTTGTTTGCTTTTTCAAACTCATTTGTGCTGTTTAACACCCTAAATATAATTTTGATGAGAATTGGATTAACATCAGAATCAAATTATGATTTTCCTACTGACTTTTTAAGGGCTTACTTTCCATTTTATTTGTCTTTATGCCAATAACACAGACATCTACAGTGTTTAATAACTGTGTGTAGAAACGGTAAATGATGAACAGATACAATTTATGTTTTTTTAATATCTTAAGCACTTGTATATGCTAGGATAGTACTTGGTTTATATCAAATAATCTCAATGCAAATTGAGAGTCATACTAAGAGAAGTCTCATGTGATCAGCCTTCTAGTTTTGTCTGGGGGAAAGGATTCCATTATAATAATAATTATAATCTGACTGAATCCCAAAATATAATGATTCAACCTGAGTCTACAATAAAATAAAAGGCTATTACATAGAAAAATTCTTTTCAAATTGTATAGCTCATCAGAATTACCTAGGAAATAAATTTTTTCTTGCTAGGTCTCATAACTGGTGATTCAGATGTGAAGCTTATTTGTAAACTGCTGTCACAGGGAATGAATCTTGCAAGTAAACTCTTCAAGTCTGAAACACATAGTGGAATTCAGAGCCATATACAATAAAATTCCATTATGACAACAATGAAAAGTACAGTGAGAATGTTATAAAACAAAACATTTTCATGTCTCATGCAGCTGGCCTATGGAAACAGTGCCTTATTGATATGATTACAATAAATACTATACAATGAATAAACATGAACATCAAGTGCTTTCTTTTTGAGACCATACAAGTAATAGTTATTGTTTGATGAAAGAACTAAATTGCATACAGCTTACATTGAGAACAGGGAAAGCAGAGCTGAACTGATAGACTTTTGAGTTATTTTGAGCTATTTATGCCACTGTGCCCTACCATTAAATGACACATCCTATATGTTCCAGTTACCCCCTACACAAGAAAATGAGACAATTCAAATGTAAATGCCTTAGAATTATAAAAGCAGTGGATAAATATAAGATGGAGTTCACTATTACATTGTTCTTAACAAAATTTCACTACAATAACAGCACTAACAATATTGGACAACTTCGGACATTCCTTATCAAAAATATTAACCTGGAAAACATACCAAGGGAGTAGAGAAGAGAGGAGGGCACTGATAGTTTCATAAGACTCCTTGTGATATTTGGGATAAGTTGGCAATAAACCCAATTCTTTTGCATCCATTTCCGAATTCCTTTCTTCATTGCTTTGTCTAATTTATCCTTCTGATTTTTTTTCATTGAATTTTGGCTGATTGCTAAAATCTGATTGCTGCTTCTTTTTATTTTAAAAGCAACCACATTCTTCCTTTTACCAGTAGTTAAATATTATGTTACCATACTGACAAGGTTCATGCAATTTGGCCACTAGAACTTAGAGGACATGGTACGTTGCCTCTGGTTTTTTTCTTACTAGCTGTGTCAAATTCTTGATGGCATTTAGCTGCTCTGAGGGTTAGGTTTCATGTGTGGAAGATGGGGATAATACAAGCTGTCCTGTGTGCTTCACAAAACGGTTGGGGTCAAATATGATAATAAGCACAACATCTTTTTAAGCCATAAATTACTATATAAATAAAGTGACTTATTAGGATTTACTTTCTTTCTTTACTTAACTGATTTCTTTTAAATCTCCAGATAATTTTTACTTTTACAGAAATAACTGTTAATGCCATTGATTTCTTGAAAAGAATGCTTTTAAGATTTAATGTTGAAAAAACAATAACAAAAATAGTCAGTTACTAGAAGTCTTAAGGAACATATACTAACATTTTAATTACTATCCTGAATTTTTGACACACAAGAGTAAAGAGATTCACCATTACCTCTACCTAGCTAGATCTTAGTCTTCAAATACCAAGATACATTTTAAAATTTTTACATTAATTAAAAAGCGAACAAAACAGGATAAAACATGCTTTTACTACTGAATTCAAAGAACAAGCAAACTGTTAGCATGTTTGATTTTTTGTTTGTTTGTTTTAATCTAAGTTCCCAGAGTCCTGCTCATTTTGTGTCTATAAAGGAGCTCATCAGTACTTTCCACGGGAATCCAACATTTAAGCTTCTGTTCTGCATGGTGTTCTGCACTGGGTAGGCTTGCTATACACTATACACTTTTTTGACTCAATATACACAATTTCTCAGCTTGTCTTGGCATCCAAGGCAGAGTGATGGACTCTTTGAGTTGTTACTACACTATCTGAATTGACCAATATCGTTCATTATTCCTGTCTCTTAAAACATCTAGTCCAATCTTTACATGAATAGGTTCACCTGTCATAGTTGTTCACGATGACAACTCTCACTGCTGTCTCCTTCTGGATGGATTTGTGAGCATTTACGGTAAAGGTGCTATGAGCAGCCTACCCTGTCTGCCATCTCCAGTGGTCTTTACACTGCCCTTGGGTTGCTCGTGGTCACTTAGGGCCATCTCTTTCCTGCATTCTCCCCATACCAGTCTTTCCCTATAGTCCTGCTTTAGTTTCTCATGCAGTTCTATTCCCCACATTGCCTATTTTATTTTCCACTCTGACACATATTGCAAATTGTTTAGGAGACTCTAGTCGTGTAAGGATGTTGTTAGCAGAAGCTATGTTTTACTAAATACTGTACTATACTCATTATCCATTTTATCCCTGGAACCTAGGCCTGACTTCTTTGTAATTACCCACACTATCCTTTAAGAGGCTGTTTGGACAGCATTAAGAATGGGGAATGGATGAGAATTCAGCTTAAGGTATAGGTGGAAGGATGAAAACATAAAGGAGCTGATCCCCAATAAGATGGCAAGAGTAAGTTAAATGAACTTTGTACGATATTCAGAATGAGATCTTGAAAATGGAAACTTCAGCTGATTGCAAGGTAATACTCAGAAACTGGAGTTAATGATTCTTTCAGGCTGAAGCAGGGTGGAGGCAGAGGAAAATCAAAGCTCTGTGAAGAGAATTTGAGACAGAGAAGATATACCTTTGTGTTGTTACTAGGAACGTTTGTTCTGCAAACCCCCATATTGTTTGGGAGACTCACTGTGCTGAGTAGGTCTGCCAGTTCCAAGCACCTCTTTGTCTCTGCTATCAAATTCGCTAATATCTGCTCATATCTTCCAGGTCTGGCAGGCTTTACTATCTCTGAAAAACTCCCTAACTCACCCCTGCCTCCCAAGGAAGAGTTAGGTTCTTGCTCCTGTCTCTTTCCACAATGCCCCAATATCCTCTCTGTTACTGTCAGCTTGTTTGTCAATTTCTTCTACCAGGCTGTGATCTTTGAGGGCAGGTACTGCACTGTGTTTTGCCCTGTCTCTGGTCCCTAGCACCTGGGCTGACACCTACAAAGCACTTCATAAATATCCATAAGAATGAATGCATGAAGAACTAAGAGAAAATCAAGTTTATTTGAAATACCTGATGAATTTTTATGCTTCTCATATTATGCTGCTAGAATCAGCCACCTGTGCCGTAGGCCCTAAGGCCACTCTGATGGTCACAAAATTCTGAGTCAAATGGGCTAAAAGATATAAAAATGTTCGAATTGTGAATTTTAATGTAATACCAATGTTCTATCCATCTACCTGTTCATCTATTTGTCATCTATCTACTCATTGAGAAAGAGAGATTAGTGTTGTAAAGAGAGAAGTGACATTGCTCTCATGGAGGGGCAGCCACTTCATCTTGGGCTTTTCTTCCTCATGTGCTTAGCTCAAAGACTTAGGATGAAAGGCCATGAGCTCTCCATGAAAGAATTTTAAATCTAGACCCAATGAAGGGGACTTTTGAGTATTTGACATGTATGATGATTTGGGTCTTCCCTGGCCTTTTAAGTGAGTGATGCCTCTTACTTGGAGGCTACCAGGATTCTAGGGTCAGGACAGGGTCTCTGGCAAAAGAGTCAGATCTGAATTTTTCAGGGTTGATTCTTAAGCACAGTAACAAAATCTGGGAGTATACAATCAGAAGAGAAAAAGATATTTGTCTCTTTCACAAGGGTAGGCACAGGGGCGAGGAGTCAGGGAACGGTGTCTCTTGAACGTTAAAGCTTGTACATTTGATGGAAGTGTGTCTTTCATACCAGAGCATGGTTTTTTGTAATATCAGCACTTTCTGTCTCCTCTTTGGAAATAACTGCCCCTCATATTTGGTGGGGTCGTCAGGAAGGCTCCTTTTTATTCTGCACTGTGCCATTAAATGTTCTCAGAGGAGCGTACCATGGGGACCCTATGGTGAGGAGTGCAGCACTGCCTACTTCAAGCCCCAGCTCTGTTCCTTATGAACCTGGTCTAATGACTGGATCTTTCTAAAACTCAGTTTCCCCATTTGTAAAATGGGGACTGACAGTCATCCCCTAATGGAGTTATGGTAAACTTAACTGAGATACAAGCATATAAAAACATTTAGTGTTATGCCTAGAGCCAAAGAGAATAACCACCACCATCAATAACAACAAAATCCAGTTAATGTTAGCTATGATAGTTGAGAGTTTTGTTGTAGTTAGACGACGTTCATTTTAGGCACCAGATGCCTAAAGGACGTGACCTCGGGAGCTATCAAAGGTTGGAAGTAGGGCTAGTCATATTAGCGATGAACAGTATTCTGGCTGCGAATACGATGTGCCCACGGAGACGTAGCATGGGTCCGTAGAGGAAGTATGTAGGAATGCTCAGTGCAATTTTTCATTAAACCCCACGGGTAATGAATGTTTTCTTTGCTATCGGTACTTAATAAAACACTCTTTAGAGTGTTCAATTGCTTCAATTACTCCAAAGCTCACCAAGTCTTACCTGGAACTGATTCTCACAATGAGTCTAGCCACAGCTTGGTGCTATTAACCAGGCCAAAAGCCATGTAATTTTTCCGATCCCTGACTATATTATAGATCTTGCTCCATTTCTTTGCTTGCAAGCTGAATTTTGGATAAGAAACCAAAACAGAGTTACTTTTTTTGAAATTCCTGGCAGGAAACCCTAACCCCTGCAGAGAGGTGGTGCCAAGAGCAAAGGGAGTTGACAGAGTTGGATGCTTCCTGCTATTTTGGGTAGGAAGGCAGGAAATAGTCCTGCTTTACAATAATTATAGGCAACAGAGCTAGGAATAAAGTAGAGCCTCTATGGAAACAATCTGTTCTCAATACGGTGTGCTGAGCCACCAAGAGTGTGCACAGAATTTTGACCGGATCTCACTGTGTCTCAGTGACCAGCCACCCAGTGCCCATGCATTTTTTCATTTTTTTAACATGAATTATAAGAGGTTTATAACACTTCAGTTATTTTTATGTTAAAACCTGTGGAAGGATTAGAAAATTTGAAAAAAAAAATTTTTCCACATTAGAGAAACTGCTGTATTAAATAGCTTGGAGTCATTTTTCTGTTATATATATATATATGTATATTTGAATCGGAGTCTCACTCTGTTGCCCAGGCTGGAGTGCAGTGGCACGATCTCTGTTCACTGCAAGCTCTGCCTCCCGGGTTCACACCATTCTCCTGCCTCAGCCTCCTGAGTAGCTGGGACTACAGGCGCCCGCCACAAAGCCCAGCTAATTTTTCGTATTTTTAGTAGAGAAAGGGTTTCACCATGTTAGCCAGGATGGTCTCGATCTCCTGACCTCGTTATCTGCCCACCTTGGCCTCCCAAAGTGCTGGGATTACAGGCGTGAGCCACCGCGCCTGACCTCTGTTTAATATTTAATCAGAAACTCAGTAAACTTTTGGACAGTTTCAGGTCAATATTTGGCTAAGTTAAAAGAAAAAGAAAATCTAAAGCATATTTACTGAATTAATGAATACAGAGTTGAGGATTAGTTCAATCAAAATTTAATCAAAATTTGGATTAACACAAACCTCAGGACTGTCAAAAATTCAAGATTAGAAACAACAATATTTTTATACTTAAGAATCCTTACAGGCTCTTAAAGTTGCGTGTGGATCTATGTTTTATCAATTCTTGCTCCTTAATCCTTGACCCAGGTACTTTATGTTGGAACTCAGTAGGAAAGCTTCTGGTCCCTGTTCTTACAGAGTGAGCTATTTCTGACACGTGAACAATTAGAGATAGACGTGGAGCAAGCTCGTGACAGGGTTTGTGGGTGCAGACAGTAAACAACGCCTGTAAACATTCCCCATTCCTGCCCACCATGGGAAAGCATCTAGCCCCTTAGATATCCTCTTGATCTAACTATCAGCTCTTCTGGATATCTTCTATTGGCACCTCCAGCTCTACTCTCCTACCACCTTTTTTCTGCTCTATCAGGAGGCTGACCTTCATGGAAAAATCAATAGATTCATTTGCCATCTGGCTTCTGCTTTGCCTTGGCCAATGGAGGAACTGTTGGGAATTCAAAGTGTTGGATAAGAATACGCCTGGGCTATTTATTTCTCTCTCTCACTGCCTGCTTTTTTGTTGTTGTTGTGTGTATTTAGAGGTTGTTCCTCAGGCTGCTTTCTCCTTCCCTCTGTAGATTCTGACAATGACCCCTTCTAGTTTCCACCTCAGATCTAAAGGTGATAAATCTTTTTTTTTGTTGCTCATCTAAGTATGTTCCAACAGTCTCTCCTTGGTGTTCCTTAACTCAGCTCATGCAATTTTAAACAATGCATTCATGAAATTACCCTCAATGCATCCACTTGAGTATGCCATCTGCCTCTTGCTGGGACTCTTCTTCCAGTGCTGCTATGTAAAACTTCTATTCTATTTAGACAGGTTTACTCACAGTGTCTGAGATATCCATGGTGGCTTCCCCACCTCCACATATGTAATGGCCTATGCCCCTTTATCCCACAGACTATACCCAAACCAAATTTAACTATGCTTATGTGAGCAAAATGACGGGACAGATTTTTTGGGAAAAAATGATCATGTACTATTTTATAACATGTCTTATTTTTAAAAGTATTTTTGTCAACATTATTTTGTCTGTCCATATCTTATGCAAGCTTCTTTGGGCAAAGTCTATTTCTTTCCATTTTATGAATTTCTCTGTGGCATCAAGCTCTTTGCCATGCACACTGGAAAATGTATTTGCTGATTTAAATTAGCTCTGATTTGGAATACTTTTTGAATCTTTTGTGCATTCAAGTAAGCATAAAATAGCTCAACTTTCCACACTATAACAAACTTCCCATACAACTACAAGCATAACCTACATCTACATAGGACTTCTTAGGCCATCCAATCTGCTTCGATTTGGGGGGTTTGGTGGAGAGCCAGGAATGTTAGGATCAGCTCCGATCCTCAGAAAAATAATGGAGCCTCTGTGTTTCACTAGTATGCAATTATGGCCTAAGTGGTGTGGTGCCTGGTATTGCTAAGCCAGAAATTGTACAGAGTCCCCTCTGTTTCAATAAGCTTCAACTTATGCAGTGTGAAATCAGAGTTCTACTCTCCACCCCCGCCACCACAGAAATCCCCAAACAATTGGCCACAATATAAATAGGGTGAGGGTTTTATTTTTAATCAGTAGCTTTTTAATAGAACCTAGAAGAGAATATTTGTTGGAAAGGCAGATAATATCAAAGTGATCTCCTGGCATCTGGCAATTGATAGAGATGTGAGCTCCAAAACTAAGTTGTCTCTACTCTTTCTCCTGTCTTCACTCTAGTTCCCCATTCCCTTAACTCTCTTCTTCCTTTGTCAACCTTTCTATTTATACATTAGTATTTTAACATGTCTACTTGAATTTTTCTTGGTTTTGGAATTTCCCCAGGAGTATGGTATTTTAATCTTTTACCTCTCACAGTTTTTCTTGATTGCTTACCGAAATATTTATTATCATGATTATTATAAATGATGATAATGGCAATATGGTTTACAGCTTATCAGATAATTTCACAGACGTTTATCTCACTTGCTATAATTCTATCTGAAATAGAGAGGACAGATTCTTTTAATACTTATACTTAAAGAGATGGAGATTCGGCAAGATCTGATGATTTGCTTTGGAATTTTCATTAAGTAAGTGAGAAAGAACTCTGAGATCAGAGGAATGAGATTTCCAATTAAACTCTACTGCCTCTCCGTGACATCATGCTACCTAGGCTTTTGAATCTTGTTCACTAATCACTGAAGGGTACTAGTGACCCTTCAAGTGACCTTTCTTTTCTGCTTCTTTTCAAGCAGAAGAGGTGGGAGCAGGGGCTGAGGCAGCTGACAGTTCTCTAGCTAGGTTCAAGTTTCTTCATCAGTTTGTTCCACAGCTTTCTGGAGGGCAGAACTCCATTTAACACTGGTGAAGTGGAAAAAATTAGTATATGAAGTACTGGCCAATACAAATATAATGTGAGCCACATACGTAATGTTAATTTTTTATAACCATGTAAAAAAGGAAAAATAAACAGATGAAGTTAATGCTAATAATATATTTTATTTAATCCAATATATACAAAATATTATTTTACCATCTAAATCAATATAAACTTGTGAATGATATAGTTTATATTCATTTTTTTCATACTGCTTTTGAAATTCAGTGTGTATTTTACACTTACACCATGTCTCCATTTGGACTAGCCACATTTTAAGTATTCACCAGTCACATGGGACTAATGCCTATTTGATTTAAAAATGAGGCTCTAGAACAGATGAGAAATTGCATCTTGGCCAGGCAGCAATTGGTAAGGCACTCCTAGCTCACATCCCAGTCCTCGATATTTCAGCAGAGCTACGATGGTGTCTGCTTTGAGAATATCAGGCAGATAATCAAAATATTCATATGAAAGTCCAAGCAATAAAAAAGAGCATTTTGAATAATATCTACTACACTTTAAGCTCCACAAAAGTCAGGACTGAGCCTGTGTTACTCATTGTTCTATGTGTAATGACTGATTGAATGAATAAGTATATTTGAGATATTTTTACATTCTTTTTTTGTTCACAGAGTCTCTAAAATCTGATGTGTATTTCACACTTATAGTACATTTCCAGTCTGACTACTTACATTTTGTGGGCTTAATAGCCACAAGTGGCTAGTGACTACTGTGTTAGACAGGAGAGATCTAGATTGTTGGGATACAAGACTGACTCTGTCATCAACATTGGTCACCAGATGGGTGACCCAGGGCAAGTTATTTTATTTCTCTTTTATTGTTTGCCAAATTCTCTGAAGGCATGAGTTCCAACTTAAAGTTCTGTGAGTCACTTTATATAAAAAAAGTAAAACAAAACAAAACAGCAGTGATATCTGATGTCCATACCTAATCCCAGACCCACTTAAAACAGCCATCTTTATTACTATTTCAAATAATTTGGCTAATGGAAATGGTATACATCTTTATTTGCCTTCCACATATTCCTCCAAATGTACAAATACACATGCCACAAGAATACATAGCTAGAAGCACTGAGAGGAGTTCAAGACACAACATAACTGGGCTTTTCAGTAACTACAACTTGGCCTGTTTTCTGGTAGCTGAGGTGGATGGCACAGAAACTTGCTGACAAGCCAGACTCTCTTGGTAGGGCATGAGATGGCCTGGTAGGGAGTGGGTGATTCTAATTTGGCTTCTGACTAGATACTTAACTGCCAAGCAAAGCAGACAGAGTCTAAATTTAAAAAGGAAACTTAAATGTCAGGACCAAGACTATTGTCCATCGTGATGCAAATTGTGCTCTGCACAAGGCTGCCCAAGCCAGAGAGAGAGTTGGGAGATCTTCTCTGTATGATACCCAGTGTACTCCTCTGCGAGCTTGTGTTCACCTGGAGGGAGAGGTGCCTTCTGAAATTTTGTTCAAGGGCACTTCATGGGCCATCACCAGCCCTACTAAGGACCTAAGCAGGCTGTATTCAACATCCGAGCTATGGCTAGAAGGAAGAACTCCCTGTCCGGCTAAGCCACAAAAAATACAACAGTAATAAAAAGAAATCAGTTCGCAACAAAGGTCTAAAATATGGACGCTTTTATATATCTAAATTTTTGCCTGAATGGGTATTATTCCTTTCTAGGAAGTAAAATAAAAGGGGAAAAAGATGGTGAAACTCTGCAAATACATGTATAAGAACAGACTGAAAATATAATTGTAATTCTCCATTAACATTTTTTGCTTGCGTGATATATCAAAACTTTTTTTCCTTCAATTTTAAATCATTCTGTTTAAAAAGGGAGGTCATAGCACAGAGAGTCTTTAGGGCAGTGGAACGTCTCTGTATGATGCTAAAATGGTGGGTATATTCTACATTTGTCCAAATCCATAGAATGTATGACACCAAGAATGAACCGTCATGTAAATGCGGACTTTGGGTGATGATGTGTCAAGGAAAGTTCATTAATTATAACATACGTACCACTCTGGTGGGAGATGCTGATCATGGGGGAGGTTAAGCATGTGCGGGGGCAGGGAGTATACAGGAAATCTCTATTTCCCACTCTGTTTTGCAGTGAACCTAAAACTGTGCTAGAAATAAAGTCTATTTTTAAAAAAAGTAAAGTCAGGACATGAGTTTGCCATCTTTATGATGCTGAGTATGGTAGAATCATCCACAGCTTCACATTCCAAGATAAAATATTTCTGTCATCCTCAGCACCCTGCACAAGTAACTCCACTCTAATTACTAGCATTTCAAGTATGCTGGCCCAGAAACTTTATCAATCATATGAGGAATAACTTCTAAAGGTATTTAGGAGTGTTTGCTTTTTAAATTCTTCCTCAGTATGGTTATACTGCCTGGGAGGTGGAAGGATGGCTGCCCCCTATGCATACACACTAGCTTCAATCACCTGTGTCTCATCCCATCAGTCAGGAAGTAGGAGCGAGTCAGGAAGTAGGAGCTAGTTCCACTCCATCTGTTTATGGATTCTACCTTTTCTCTTTCTTCTCTCACCTTTACCATTGAGCAGTTTTAGGCCTAAGCCAATTCAGCTGTTCAGCTCCATCACAAGACCCAGTTTATGTTAACTCATTTAGGAGACCAGGAGTGGTTTGAGGAGAGGAAAGCCTTATGGCTTGTTACATTTTGAGAAGAATGCAAAATGGTAAGTGTCATGAGATGGCAACTATGTAAAAATGAATGAATATGCATGTGGGTAAAGGATAGAAGGTAATTAGAAATTAAAACAATTTTGGTATGGTGTTAAGAATAAAGATTCAGTTATTTTCTTTTTCAAGTTTTTAAAATATTGTGTTATTCCACATTTTGATTTTTTTTTTCCTTTTGGAAAATGACCCCACCAACATGCCAAAACTCACCCACCCACTTGAACCTAAATGGAATATAGTCAGCCCTCCCTGACTGTGGGTTCCACGTGTGTGGATTCAGCCAACCCTGAATTGAAAATATTCAGGAGAGAAAAATAGATGGTTGCATCTGTACTGAACATGTACAGACTTTTGTTCTTGTCATTATTCCCTAAACAATACAGTATAGCAGCCATTTACATAGGATTTACATTGTTTTAGGCATTTGTATTAGTCTGTTCTCGTGCTGCTAATAAAGACTTACCTGATACTGAGTAATTTATAAAGGAAAGAGGTTTAATGGACTCACAGTTCTACATGGCTGGGGAGGCCTCAAAATTATGGCAGAAGATGAGAGAAGAGCAAAGGGACAGCTTACATGCAGGCAAGAGGGCATATGCAGGGGAACTCTCCTTTTCAAACTATCAGATCTTGTGAGACTTATTCACTACCATGAGAACAGCATCAGAAAAACCTGCCCCCATGATTCACTTACCTCCCACCAGGTCGCTCCCATGACATGGGAATTACTACAATTCAAGATGAGATTTGTGTGGGGACACAGAGCCAAATCATATCAGTATTATAAATAATCTAGAAATGATTAAAGTATGCAGACGATGTGTGTGGGTTATATGCAAATACTATACTGGTTTATATCAGGGACTTGAACATTCACGGATTTTGGTTTCCACAGGGGTCCTGGAACCAATCCCCCACCAATAACAAGGGATGGCCATGTTTTACATGAGTAGCAATGAACATAAAGTAATAAAGTAGCAAAATTCATGTGCATTTTTGTTGGTTCAGAGCAGGCAAAGACTGACGGTTTCTCACACTTTATCAGAATCCTAGTTTTATTCTGCAGACACAAGGGAACACAGAGACTAAATGTCATTGGGTTACTAGAGGGGGATGCCAAAGAATCTAGTTCCAATAAGGGTGAGTGGTTGAAACCCTGGCCAAGTTACATCTACTTCTCAAGTATGTCGAAAGAACCCACAGTCATTCTAATTTCACTGCCTCTGGCTAGAAATTTATGTTTCAACAATTCAGATGGGACACTCAATTCAGAGTATGGCATTTTCATAGTATATGAAGGAGAAGTAAAGTAAGACAATTTCCCTCAACTTACTTCAGTAGGAGCTTTGAAAAAATGGAGTCAGCGCTTATGTCAGAGGACATACATGTTTCCTCAGGCTCACTCGGGTACTCTGAGTGTCTGACCAGATCTGGGATGCTGTTGGGGATGTCAACTGGCACTTGATACTCAAGTCAAAACTGGTGGTCAAGGGCAATGAGAGACCCATAGGCAGTGGTCACTAAAGCTATAGATGCCCAGCCTGTGAGCTACAGGTGCCCAGCTGCCTTCATGTGAGCAAATAGTGATTTGATGAAGATGTGAGCCTTGCTCTACATTTAATTTTCAACTTTCATAAAGACTGTTGGATATTTAATAATAATCATGTTGCTTTGATACAACTAGACTGAGGCACAGTTTCAATCAAATTATTTTGTGAAATGAAAATGACTGTAGTGCCATTTTCTTGATAATAAACTACGATAAAATATAGTATTTATAAAATGTAGAAATTTTTTGAAAAGTAATTTTTAAATGCCCCGCATTCCACAGATAACTTCTTTCAAAAAATGGTCATATTGCATGTGTGTGTGTGTGTGAATGTGTGTGTATACATTTGCACTTTTTTTAAACAAAATGGGTTTGTAATATACAGACAGAATCAACAACTTCTCATGGGAATAAATATATATCATAATTTTTGTGCATAACTATAAGTCACATTTTATAGATGTATTTAATGAATCCCATTTTGGTTATTGACAATTTTTCATCATTCAACTTCAATGATTTTGAAACCATAGTTCAAACTTTTATAAAACCAGTTTGAATATTGCTTAAAAAATACCTTTAAAATGTTCCACATTGTGTGATGAAGAGAAATGTTTGATGTGGGGGAGAAAAATACTTATTTCAAGTAAAAATGTATGTTATTTTTTATTTTTCTTTTAATTGGAAGAGAATAGGAAAGGGGAACATAATGCCATGTTTTGCTGAAACATTTTAAGTCAGCCCTGAAAATGAAATGTGGTTTTGAGGGAAGTCAAAAGCCCTTGAATGTCATCTTCTGGCCACCCCAGCTCACCTCTAAATTCTTCAAGTTGGTTTTGAGTCAGTCGCTTGTCCTATGTATTTATTTCTTGCACTATAAGAAGAGATAATAATAATTTGTCTACTCTACTTGGTTATAATAAGGTCCAGGTGATACAATGAATGTGGTAATACATTGGACACTCTAAAGCACTACTTACATATTATTCATATAACCATTATTTATTTATAATTCCATATGATCAGATAACTGGAGGAATCTGATGAACCTACTACTATTGATATTTTCTTGCAATGTGTTTGTAGGAAATTGATTATATTTTTTACAGATAAAGCAAGCTCATTTTCACGTTAACCAGAAGTACCCATTAAAGTCTCAATCACAGGTTAACCCTTGTTTCCTACTTAGAACACCATTTGTTTTTATTGCCATATCATATGGTTTGGCTGTGTCCCCACCCAAATCTCATCTGGAATTCCCACATGTTGTGGGATGGACGTGGTGGGAGGTAATTGAATCACGGGGGCAGGTCTTTCTCATGGTGTTCTCATGATAGTGAATAAGCCTTACAAGATCTGGCAGTTTTAAAAGGGGGAGTTTCCCTGCAGGAGCTCTCTCTTTTTGGCAGCTGCCATCCATATAAGATGTGACTTGCTCCTCCTTGCCTTCCACCATGATGGTGAGGCTTCACCAGCCATGCGGAACTATAAGTCCAATTAAACCTCTTTGTTTTGTAAATTGCTTGGTCTACAGTATGTCTTTATCAGCAGCATGAAAATGGACGAATACACTGTATAACAAATTACTATAAATGTAATGACTTAAAACAATTCTTATTGATTAACTCACAGTTACGTAAATCAGAAGTTCAGGTATGATGTGATTGAGTTCTCTGCTCAGGGTCTTGAAACTGAAATCAAGATGGTGGTTGAACTGTGCTTCTTTCTGTAAATTTTGGGGAAGAGCAAACTTACAAGCTGATTCAGATCATCAACCATATTTAGTCTGTTGCAGTTACAGGAATGAGGTCCCTCTTTCTTTGCTGTCAGCTGTGGGCCACTTAGCTCATAGAGACCATCCTGGCCATATGATCCCTCCACCTCAAAGCCAGCAGAATTTCCTTGGGCCAGCTCCCTCTCACACTTGAAGTTTCTGACTTTCTCTGTCTCTGACCACAAGACCCAGATTTAATGGCCTTATGTAATTAGGTCAGGGCAACCTAGATAATATCCCTACTTTAAGGTTGACTGATTTGGAACCGTAGTGTCATCTGTGAAATCCCTTTACAGCAACACTTGGATTCATGGCTGCTTGATCGATAAGAGAAGTCGTGTGTTCTTGGGAGTATCTTTGAATTCTGCCTAATATGTACCTGAAAGCCAAAGCTCTCTTCCAATGATTCACAGGACTGCTCTTTCCCTTTGATAAAAAAAGAAACCCTCCAGTGTAAAAGTCATTTGAAAGATAAAATGCTAGGGTGCTTCGAGATCACATTTCAATACCAAGGCTCTAATTTCATGACAATAGCTATGTTCCTTTCTTTTATCGATCCTAAGAGAATATGTTTAGAAGTCAAGCATACCAAGTTTGAATCATGCTTTTACCACTTCTCCTGAGTTGAGTGACATGCTGAACCTGTTTGATTCTCTTTGCCATCTATAAATGGTAATAATTCTACCTACTTTACAAGGTGATTGTGACTATTAAAGAAGAATATGTGTGCATATAAACACATCTTACTATAGCACCAGCATGTAAGTGCAAAATAAATAGTAATCTTAACATTGTTTCAGCGGGGAGGTTTATATTATTATCCAGTGTGGAGGCTTTCGTTATTGTCTGATTTGAAGTATTTTCTTCTCTTGGTGTTTTAAAATTAAGTCCACCATCCAGCAGAAGGTATGATTCTGCCCTTTTTGTACTTTTACTGAAAGTCTTTTCCCATAATAATATCATTATTAATGAATACGCTATGTATAACTTCAGTTTTCTTGAGGAATAATAGGTCTAAAGTTTTCAAACTTCAAATAAAAGGTTTCTTCCCCCTAAATAAATGTTTATTTCCATCTCTACACTTGATCTTAGCCAAAAGGCTGAGAAGCAAATTTTTTCTTTCCATCTCTATGCAAATATTTATTCTTTGATTTTAAGGTCCCAATGCTAAATTTAAAAAACACATTTAGCTTTAGATAAAATTCAGCAAATACATCTGATGATAAAAATCTGTGCTGTTTTCATTGGAGGCCCTTGGAATGTGGTCAAATATCCTTTAAAGCATAAACAATAATTACAAATTGCATTTAGCATATTAGAAAACTGGGTGGGCAAGGTGTGTTTCATGTCTCCTGAGAACCAAGGGACAAAATTAAGATGAAGACCAGGCAGAGCTCCTGAGTTACTCCCATTATTTTAGCAAATGTTGGGCCAAGAAAATGAGGCAGTATAACCAATTCATAACTTTGTTGCATCATAAAATTTTTGAAAGCCAATATATCCAAACAGTTAACTCATCTGGGCAAATTATTTGGGGCAACAGCTTATTAAGCAATTCCTTTATTAAGACTCACTTTAAGACCTTCACCTCACTGAACTATTATAATATGAACTTTGCTGAATCCTACTCAATTCCCTGCTTTGAAAGATTCAACTTATACCACTTGAGACCTGACCCCAAAGCCCTGGAAATATCCTCTTTTACCTATTCCTTCTGAGACACTAAGATGTAGTCAAGGTTATCCTCTTTGCTGCTACTGTAGGTTTAATAAAATTAGCTTTGCTTAGTCAATAGATTTTTTTGGTTGGTTTTCTAGGGGAACTCAACTGTTGAAAGTAATTATCATATATATCTTTTATAGTCTAGAAAAAACATTATTAAAGAAAATAAGTCATCTAATAGCACCCCCCCACACACACTCTGGCTTCAGAATGAACTGTACTATAGACATTTTGGAGCACATACAATGGAAGCCCTTTTTTTTCTTTATTCTTTCTTGACACAATATCAGATCTTTTTATTGTCATCAAGTAGTCAGTGAGAGAGTTCAAACTGAGGTGAGATCATCATGTATTTTTAAGACTTTTAATTATATGGAATATTTTGTCATATTGAATATAGGCACTATCACATGTTCATGAAAACCTTCAAGTTTTAGTTTAAGTTCTTTATGAATGAGGGTCATATAGTGTATTTTATATGTCCACAGAATCTTGTATATAACGAACTAAACAAATTCTGGTTGTTGGATTAGGAGTTTAAGGACCAATTTAAGGTCACTCCCCTTTTAAAAATTATCTGAAAAAAATGCGTATTTTGTCTTACTTATTTCACATCCTGGGTGACCCTAAGCAGAAAATAACTCCATGTCATACCAACAATAGCCAAGAAGCTTTAAATATACATAGTGATCAGGTTTGGGCCACTTAAATTACTTTTTACAAGTCCTCTGGAAATAGAAGTTATTTGAAAGAAACACTGTAAGTCGAGGTGACAGCGAATTGTTCATAAATTGTGCATGTGAAATGCCAAAGGAAGCAGCAGAAACATTTTTACTAACCAAACAGCAAATATCACATCATTTGGGGGAACAAGCCTCGTTTATTCAATGTGCTGCTTTGTAAACATAGCACAAAGATTTCAATCTATGAAATGGGATAGCTGATGATAACTTTCATGAAACACAAATGAGAGTTTTTACATAATAAATAGAATAATTAGGACTCAAATCAAGTTAACTTCTTATCTGGCTTCGGTATTAACTATCTGTGTGGTTGGGAGTAAGTAATGCAATCTATTAAATCTTCAATTTTATAGTCTATTAACTGCAAATTAACAATGCCTGCCATATTTATCTCACAGTGATTTTGTAGAATTGAGCAAGATAGAATCATACCATTTGGGGACTGAACAGTAGTTAAGGCTTATTTAGTCCAACTAAGTATGGAAACATGCTTTGAAGAAGAAAGTTTAGTACCATATATATGGTAACTTCTGATTTTTAACTCATTCTGAAACTATTCTTCCAAATATTTATGTATTTTTCCCAATCAAGGTGCTTATCTGTACATTTGCACCACTCGGCCTGGTACCTGGTATTTATTATGCATTCACACTATAAATTTTTTCAGTCTAAATGAATAATTAAGTAAAAAAATTATTTATCTTCGATGGATAGACTGGCTCACTTTTCTCCTGTTTTACTCTTATATGTGTTAATTTGGTTTACATATTCATAAGTTGGATATGATGTTCTTTTTCTACCCCTCTCAGGTATTATGATAATTGAGGTGAAAATAGGAATTGATCATAAGAAAAATCTCTTGCTGGAAGCTGGTAACATAAGTTGCTATCGAGATTTTCTAAAAGTGTAATGAAACAGTAGGCCAGAGGGAGCAAGTAACCATGAATAGTGGGATTTGTTCAGAGAGCTAAGGGTTCATGCCTTTATGTACTAATTTTTTCAACTAACAAACCTTGCAGGTATAGTCTTATAAAAGGTATTGCAATACTTTCTCGTATTGCTGATTACATAATGCCTTACAAATATACCTCAATGGCTTTATCTATCTTAATATCAATATTGTGAAGTCTGTGGGTGCCTCTATTAGGGTAAACTGAGTTATTGAGAGTTATTTGACACTACCCTAAATGACTCTAAACTAGGTGCATATGAGTTTTAAAAATAATTTCCCCATGTTTTCCTTTATTTTTTTTTGGATACCAATATACTTGGCTGTAGCATTTATTTTTCTTCCTTCTATTTCCTACAGACTTGAAAACTAGATAACTAAGATTGTAGAACATACATAATATTCAAAAGATAATGATTGGTATTCTAAGAGTATCAGCCACATGCTATTGTTTCATTGGGTTTGGCTGATCAGTCTTTTAAAATTCATTCACTTATTCACTATTTGCCACATGTCTGGGCACTTTACTGGAGACAGGGGTAGGAAGATTATATAGGACACGTATTTCTAGATACATGAAGTTGCTGGATTTACACTCTAATTAAAAAAAGATGTTACTTTATGGTCTAAAGGAAATACTGTGATCTAGGTTAGCAACTACTTTATTTTTATTTTTGAGATGGAGTCTCACTCTGTTGCCCAGGTTGGAGTGCAGTGGTGCCATCTCAGTTCACTGCAACCTCCACCTCCCGGGTTCAAGTGATTCTCCTGCCTCAGCCTCTTGAGTAGCTGGGACTACAGGTGCACACCACCATGTCTGTCTAAATTTTGTATTTTTAGTAGAGACAGGGTTTCACCATGTTGGTCGGGCTGGTCTCGAGCTCCTGACCTCAAGTGATCCACCCGCCTTGGCCTCTCAAAGTGCTGGGATTACAGGCGTGGTCTACCGCGCCTGACCTAGGTTAGCAACTACTTTAAATTCAGTTAAAATTTGCAACTGCAAGGTAATAGTCTCTAATCTATTTGAGTGTTAGTTCCTGCTTCATAGTCACATCAGGTACATTATATTATAATCAGAGTTAATTCTGTGTCCCATTATCTATGTATGAGTTGCTATGAATTCAACCTCCTTTCTCACTGAGAAAAATTAAATGAAATTTCGTGTATAGAATCCAGCTCAATATAAGGAAGAACTTTCTAACAATTTGAGTTTCTCAAAATTGGAACGTACTGATTTGCTCATTAGCTTTGCTTTTTTATGTATACTTACCATCTCTGTCTGTCTCTCTCTCTCTCTCTCTCCGTATATATATATATAAAAAACTTGTAGTCAAGTAATACCTTCAGTGTATCCTATGAACCAATGTGAAACAAGTTACCTTCTAATATTTATTTAAGCTGTTGATTTAAATGTATTCAAATGCAGGATTTTAAAGTTATTCTTAGATGTTAATTTATTTCAGGTCAGTATTTACTTCACTGAGAATATAGTTAATATTGATTATCTCACCAATGTAATTCCACATTTATTCCAATTTTATGTTCCTGCTTGAACTAGAATCCTTTTGATGTTTTTTATTCTAATTATTAAGTCTTTACAGAACAGGTGAAGGAGGGAATCTTCTATCAGTTTCTTGTAGACACCTCTCCAAGTTGATTTCTCCAGAATGTAGTCATCTAACAGTGCATGTACCTCATAATATTATTGTCTAACTAAAACACCACTATCTCAGTGGTGTATTTTCAGAGTATTTGTCAAATAATTTCCTGAAACCAAGATACTCTATGGCAATAAAATCACTATTATTAACCACTTTCTCACAGAACTAAATGAAGTTTATTTGTCATGACCAAACCATTTTGATCTTTTAGTTACTCTTTGATAAATTTCCATGGTAGTTTTGCCTTTAGGCTAATTATTTCTGAGAAAGAGATAGGTCAGTGAGTGGGAGCATTTGATGCTTCCAAGGAAAGAAAGTTATAAAAAAAGAAAAGAAAAGACCTCTCTTTTGACATGGTAATTGTGCAAAACTTCAGAAGACCAGGAAGGGTCTTTCTGAAGGGTTGGGAAGCAATCGATTCTTACATACCATTATAAAATCTCATGCTCATTTTCACATTCATTTATCAACACTGCATGCATTGAATCATTAGGTAGAAGGAGATGGAGTAGGACTATGTGTATGAGGGAGGAGGATGGTGAAATGAGGTCCAAATGACCATGTTAGAAGGAAAGAAAAGTGGACTTTTAGAGGACACATTGAGTGATCAGAATCGTCGTCCCTGATTTTAGCATTCCTAATTTCTAGTAAGTCACATTTCCTTCTTTCTTTTGGCATACTTTTTAGTAGCAAATCTTTCACCATTGCAAAAAATATGATGAATGCAAACAATGTAGCAGAGTGGATGAGGATGGGTATCCTTATCAAACTATAAGGCCACTTGAAGTTTTAAACTAACCTCATGTAATGTTCTAGTTTTGGAAGATGTCACTGGGTCTCTAATGAAATAAGTTTGCCAGGCTTCTAACAAGATTTTTCTCTTTCCCAAAGCAACACTCTGAATAATCAATGAAGCCTTTCCTTGATTTCTTTTCTTGTTTTTTTCTTTTTTTTTTTTTTCAGTTCTTCTTTATTTTTTTAGTCAATGAGCTCAGCCCTAAATGAAAGCTGGAGTTGTATGAACTGAATCGGCTGGAAATAGTAGCTGAAAGGCATGCAAATCAAAGCTGGCAAGTTCAGCTCTTCCGTTCTTGAAGGAGTAACTAACTTCAATCCAAATGGCTTCCTGGGCAATTGTTTGATTATTCTAGGGTTTTGTTCCTGGTATGGAACCAGGCATTAATAACCTATTTTTTGCCAGTTAAACCAAGAAAATACACATCTCATCTTTACCTTGCAGTGCCTTAGTACCCATGTGGACACTTCCTAGCAGTGTGGGAACTGTGAGGAAAGGGATTTTACATCATTTGTGGAGATAGGAGTGGAGGGGGTAGCCTTCAGGCTCTTTGATATTTCCTGCTCCACTCTAGCCTAGCACACGGCCTAAATTACAGACAGTGAAGAAACTAGGAGCTCTGGAAATCAAATAGCCTCATCCTCATTCACTTTGGTACCTATGCTAAGGGCCAGGACTTCTATTTTTGTGGGAGATACATATGTCTCCATACACACACATACACACCCACATTTTCTGGAGTAGAAATTATTTGCAATTTTGCTTTTGGAAATTATTTGCCTCCAACTAATTTACTTTTAGTTCATCACTAAGTATATTGAAAAATCCTTGCAAAGAGAGAAAATCTAATCTAAAGATGACTTTCAAATATAGCAAACTTTCTGATTGTTAAATATCATACTTTATTAAATTAATGTGATGCTTTGTGATGTAGCCCTTTTTAATTGCATTATCAATTCAATTATTGGTATTTTCTTGTTTTAGTTACATCACTTTTTTTTTCTTTGTATCTCAAATATTTTTGATGGCCTCCAAAAAGCCTAAGGTGCTGGCTGCTCTATTATGGCTGATGGATAAAGTGGACATGATGAGGGAGCAAGTTCCTGACTCTGTGTTCTGCCTCTGTGCTACTGCTTGTACACCTGTCTCCTCATGTTCTAGTTCAGAATAATAAATTATCAGTCACCTATGTAAAGTTTGTATATGATTATGCTAAAATATTAAAAACTCTCTGGATATATTTTATATACACGTTAGCTAAGAAACAGGACCTTAATGTCATGGTATGCATTTCATTCTGTTGAGGTTTTACAGAGCTCACACTTTTGTAAGAATACATAGCTTCTCTAAAAACAAAAGTGATAGCTCTCTTCTGCCACACAGTTAATGTTATGATAGGCAGAACATTAAATACAGACTTTCTGAATGTTGTAATCACTGATATTTTCTCTTCACATGAGCTTCTGAAAGTTTAAAGCCAAATGCAGGGTGAGTCATTATAAATAGATTTGAGTAAATAACAGGTAGTTTGTATTTTGACCTTACTGTTTAATTTTATGATTGAGAGCACAGGTGTAGTTTGGTATTAAGCAGGCCTGAGGTCAAACCCTGTTTGTAACATTTTGTAATCTTAGGCAAGTTACTTAAATTCTCTAACTCACATTTTCCTCACCTGAAAAATTGAAATAATGTTGATTACTTTCTAAAGTTATTGTGAAAATGAAAGTTAGAAATAAAGCTCTTAGCATAGGCAAAGTCTTTAATACATATTGATTATTAAATGTTCCTATTCTTATTTCCCTTGGTCTTTATTTTTTTTTTATTTTAAATTGTTCTAGAGTGCATATATATCTTTAAAAAGTGTCTTAAACACCTATTTGAAGAATTTGGGCTATAAATAAATGAAATAAGTCAACAAGCAAATAATTACCAAATATTGAATTTTTTTTATCCTTAAAGAAATTGTGGTTTAGAAGAGTTTCTCCAACTTTCATGTGCAGAAATAAGAGTTCACCTGGGGATCTTAATCTGGTCAAAATGGAAATTCTCATTCAAAAGTGCTGGAGTAACACTTGAGAGTCTGCATTTCTAACAAGCACCTGGGTGAGGCCCACACTTCTGACCCTGCCCTGAGAGTGGCCTTGCATAGGGATTCTGAAGAGAGGTGTGGATATCATCCTCAGAGCTTTATAAAAGACACAGTAGCTGATTTTGCTCCTTGAACTCCTTGAATCATAAATGAAAGCAGTGAGATGGTCTCTTATATCTTTCTCTTTTATGAGTAAAAGCTTTATTGCTTTAACCAAAATCTGGAAGAATCACATAGGATTCTATTTCTAAGTTGTGTGTGGTTTTTTTTTTTTTTTCTGTCCTTTTGAATGATGCCAGGCCCCTTAGTTGGCACTTGGTCCCTTGACTCTTGGACAGTCTTTTCCCTTATATTCTATGAGCTCCTGTAGACTTTCATTAGGTCATGTGGCATATTTATTAGGCTGTTCTAACATAACTTGGCTGAATCCCACAGGCTATCCAGTAGCCAAGAAATAGTCTCTAGACCAACGTTATCTTAAATGAATGTTTCTGAGACGGCTATGAGATCTTTTAACTTCACAATTTCATTAAAACTCTTCTCATTAAGGTTATTAGTGACTTTTTATTGCTAATCCCTATGGAGAACCTCTCTGAAGAATTTGGCCTTGGTCTGCGTTCTTATTTTTTTGAAAATTTCCTTTTTTTTTTTTTTTTGAGACAGAGTCTTGCTCTGTTGCCCAGGCTGGAGTGCAGTGGCACGATCTCGGCTCACTGCAGCCTCTGCCTCCTGGGTTGAACTGATTCTTGGGCCTCAGCCTTCCAAGTAGCTGGGATTACAGGCACGTGCCACCATACCCAGCTATTTTTTTTTTTTTTGTATTTTTAGTAGAGACAGGGTTTTGCTATATTGGCCAGGCTGGTCTTGAGCTCCTGGCCTCAAGTGATCCACCCGCCGCGGCCTCCCAAATTCTGTTTGCTATCTTTGCTTGTGTCTTATTACTCTTCTGGCTGCTACCCCTAATTCCCCTAATTCACTTATATAAGAACTAGAATTCCCGCCTCTTGCTTACTTCTTCAGTCCTTGCTCTATGTCTTCTTATTCTATCGTGTCCTTGGGCAATATCAAATCCTCCTACTTACTCAAATACATTTTGACAAAGCTTTAATTTCTATCTCCAGACTAGAGCTCTCTTCCAGATCCATATCTACCAACTACTTCAACCCAGATGTCCTACTGGCACCTTAAATTAAATATATCCAAACAGAACTTTACTACCTTTCCTTAACTTTACTTACTTATTTAAGCCATAATTATTAGTATTAAAAGTAGAGAGAGTAAAAGAATACAAGTAATTAGATTTTCTAAGAATTAAATCACATGTAACATAAGTCAGATGCTTGGACTATTTTCCTTAGTATAGCTCATAGCATACATTACTTAGGGAACTGTTTATGAACCCATATTCTATATGTTGACAACTTATCTCTGGATTGAGGATCAGAATTCTGGGAGATATCCTAGATTTCTCCTTTCATCAAATATTCAATTAATTTGATAAGTCCAATAAGTTTATCTCCTAAAAAAATTAACTTATTTTCTTCTCAGCAACTTTTTTCAAAGTCACAGTTTAAGTCTGTAATGTTTGACCTGTACTATGTCAAGTGGCCCTCTGTCAGCCTGTCTGGCTTTCGCCTCATCAACCACCACTCACTCTGCTTATTGCCTGCTGAGTGTTCTTTCAGAAATTCACATCTAATAGTGGCCTTTCTTCGTTCAAAATTCTTCATGGATCCATATTTCTTAAAATATAGCGTCACTAAATTTTTTACATAACCCTTGTATATGACAAGAAAGAAACATAAGCTAAGTCTTTTCTACCTCTATAGTCTATTTCTTATTTCCAATTTTTCTCATGGATGCTCCAGCAATACTTAACTAATTGTTGACTTCTGAAATAGATCACACTTACTCAAATCCACATCTTTTTCTGAAAGTTCTTCCTCTTCTAACTTAATCTGCTAAGTTAGACTAAACTCAAAATTATGCTCCTCTGGAAGCTTTTCTTAAGTTCTATGAACATACTTGCGTAATTATTAAATTCCAATTTAAAAGAAAATTTTAATACAGCACTTTTCTAATTTTAGTGCATCTTAATTTCATCAGGAAACAGTATTGAGTTTGATCAAATATTTTTACTGTAACTGATTAGATGACCATGCAATTTTTCTCCATTATTTCAGTATTGTATTAAAGTGGTAAAATACATGGACATTCAATTGTTAAATCAACCTTGCATCCTAGAGTAAACATCACTAGTTATGATTTATTAGCTTTAGTTTTGCATTTGTTGGACTTGCTTTAATAATATTTTTTAAAGATTTTATTGTTTATGTTTATTAGGATATTGGTATACAATTTCTTGTAATGTGTTTTCAGGTTTTGGTATCAGGTCAGGTTCATTCATACTGAGTTTTTTCTACTCATGTGAATTTCTCAGTTTGTTTTTAAACTTCAGATTATGAGTCTGGATTGGCCTGTTTCTTTATTATTATTGTTGTTGTTTTGAGATGGAGTCTCACTTTGTCACTTTGCTGGAGTGCAATTGTGTGATCTCAGCTCACTGCAACCTCTACCTCTTGGGTTCAAGCAATCAAGCAATTCTCCTGCCTCAGCTTCCCGAGTAGCTGGGATTACAGGTGTGTGCTACCATGCCTGGCTGATTTTTTGTAATTTTAGTAGAGATGGGGTGTCGCCATGTTGGCTAGGTTGGTTTCAAGCTCCGACTTCAAGTGATCCACCTGCTTTGGCCTCCCAAAGTGCTGGGATTACAGGTGCGAGCCACCCTGCCCAGCCAAGTTAATCCTTGTATTTTGAAAGTTTGTTGTTTGCAAATCCATTTGATAGTGTTATGTTTTTTGGATCAATATAAACCTTTCTAATTATAAAATAACCCTCTTTATTTTGTTAATTCTATTTTGAAGTCTAAATTGACTAATACTGCTATACCTACACCATCTTTCTTATGATAACTATTTATGTGAAATAACTTCTTCCATCCTTTAAGATTCAACCTTCTAGAAAATATGTATATTTAAAACAGATCTCTTCTAGAAAGCATACAATTGGGTCTTGCTTGTTTATCTAATTTAAAAATCTGGCTTTCTGATTAGTAGTCATTTTTTAAAAAATGAATTTATGGTTAACATTTTAGTTTATATCATGCAACATGTTGTTGCATCTATCTGTCTATCTAGATTTATATTTTTTGGCTGGGAATGGTGGCTTATGCCTGTAATCCAAGCACTTTGGGAGGCTTAGCCAGAAGGATCACTTGAACCCAGGAGTTTGAGACCAGCTTCAGCAGCATAGTGGTACCTTGTCTATATGAAAAATAGAAAAATTAACCAAGTATGGTGACATGTGCCTGTAGTCCCAGCTACTTGAGAGGCTGAGGTGGGAGGATTGTTTGAACCTGAGAGGTTAAGGCTGCAGTGAGCCATGATCATGCCACTGCACTCCATCCTGGGTGGCAGACTGAAACCTTGTCTCAAAAAAATTGTTTTTCTTGCTTGAGATAACATTATTTGACTATTCTACAATTTATTCATCAATTTACCTGTTGATAGACATTTTGGCTATTACAAATAAAGCAAGCTGCTATAAACATTTGTGTATGCCTTAGAGTAGACCTAAATTTTCATTTTTCTTGGGAAAAGTGGCTGGGTTGTATGATAGGTGTATTTTAATATGCTTAAAGGAAAGTCTAAAATGTTCTCAATACTGGTTGCAATGATTTTATAGTCCTACCAGCAAAGTATGAGAGTTAAAGTTCCACATTTTTGACAACACTTGGTTTGGTCGGTCTGTAAGTTTTGGTTGGTTGAGTGGGCTACATAGTGGTATCATATTGAAGTTTTCCTAATAGTGCTGGGCATCTTTTCATGTCCTCATTTGCCATCTGAGTATCTTCTTTGATAAAGTGTCCAGTTTTTTGCCCATAATTTTTATTAAGTGTTCTTATGACTACTGAGTTGTAACTATTCTTGATATGTTATAGATAAAATTCATTTGACAGATACATATTTTGTAAACATATAGTTATATAATTTATATATGTGTACTCACCTTGAATCCTGTAGCATTAATAAACTCACTTATCAATTCTGGTAGTTTTTTTAGTGATTCCATTGAATTGTAAATAAAATACTATTTCATTAAGGCTCTGATAATTCTAAGTATCAAATTGAGAAAACTGGTACAGCTTTTCAGACACAATCAAACTTTACTGAGTAAATATTTTCTGTGATTTTTTTTTTCTGTTAAAAGCAATAATTGTGAAGCAAGTCCACTGTGCACTGGTATACATCCAAGAAGAGGACTCTAAACACTTCACCAATACCATGCACCAGTATCAGTCAATTGCATGAGTCTGGTGAAACAAAACACTCACACAAGTGAAGCAAAGCAACTATATTACTCACAGATAGGCAGCAAGGGACAATAGATGCCTGGAATGAATGGCAAGCCAGGCCCCCAACCTCATGAAAACTGCCCAAGGCAGTTGAAGTCTTATGTATATGTGCCCCATATCACACTGCGGCTGAGGGTCCCTCAAAACCCATTTCACCCTGGTTTTATATCCAGGGGTAACTGGAATTTCCGAGCTAAAGCATTGCAGCATATCCTTTTCTAAGAGGGTTGGGAACAGAGCCTGGACTGTTCTAATAGTTTCTCTTTATCTCAGGGCGCTGCATTCTCAGCACATTCTGCAGTTGCTCTTGAACTACATTAGAGAAAGGAGGAAGATCTGGGTCTCTGGGGTCATCCAGGGACTTGTCTTGCAATAATCGATTCCTTTTCTGGCACAAATTTCATAGTCTGTAACAGATCAATTAACAAATTTAGATTCATCTTCAAAATTCTCACTTCCTGGATGGGCACTTTCATTAGGTGTTTGACCTTTGTTGGAGAGGTTTTTCTCTGAGTTGGGGCTTGATGCTGACCTGAGACATTTCTGCCTCACACACATAACCAAGAGCAGCCATGCAATAGCTATTTGTTACTTCCTCCCAAATACACAATAATGTGGGACACTCTTCATTTGCTTAGTTGTATGGCAGTGAATTTGAAAATCTGCATGCTGTTTTGTTAATTACGTTTTTAATTGAGTCACTTCTTCTGAACAAATAAAGCCACCAGTTATTAGAAATGCCACCTGAAGTCAGTAGCTAATAAAGCTATACTGAGTTGTTTCAGAAGTGTACGAAAATGTGGTGGAATCATGGCAGAAGTACCTTTTAATTTGAAACTGAGATCTCTACAATTTTATATGTGGTTTCTTACTGAGTTAGGCTGAATGATTATGGATTTGTGTTTTTAGTCAACGTGGGGCATTTATTTGCAACGTGCCAATACTAGAGAGTCTTGCCTTCAGAACTCAATTCAATTTGCCAATACAGACAATTGTTTTTAAAGATTTACTGCCAAAAATTGAGAAGTGTCCTTTTAATTTCCCACAAGAGATTTT
This sequence comes from Piliocolobus tephrosceles, assembly GCF_002776525.5. NCBI lineage: Eukaryota > Metazoa > Chordata > Mammalia > Primates > Cercopithecidae > Piliocolobus > Piliocolobus tephrosceles. Next base: position 126,399,729 of record NC_045441.1, on the reverse strand, counting down.
GGCAAGAATATTGTCATAAACACTTTGCTTTTAGTTACAGCATTTTTATATCTTGCACAAAGACGTGGTATATAATCTTATTGTCTCAACCCTCTTAATGAGCCTGTAATCTTGTAGGGTTTCTAACATCATATGTAATTCCCATCTGTATCTCCCTCATAACTTGGGATATTATCTTGTGATACTATCTTCGTAGGTGGTCTATGAAATAGTTGCTGATACTAATGATAATCCCAGGGCTTCAGCTCATCTGTACTATACTTTCTTCTTTTATTACTAAACTGACCTATATACTTGCATTGTTCTCTTGATTTCTCACCTGAAACTTTGGCTTATTCTATTTCTTCCACTGGAAATGCTTTCCATTCTAGATTTACTTATCAAAGTCTAAACCATCTTAAAAGGCTGCATTATCACCCTCTGTGAGAAGCTGCCTCTGACATTTTTGGGGGGAGATATACATTTCTTCACCTCCCCTCTCTTCCTCAAAGAACCACAAAGGCTACCATTCGATGGAGAACCGAATGTATGTCCCACAGGATGCCAGGCATTTTATATGTTATCTCACTGTACTCTTCAAACAAATTATAAGCGTGCATATTAAAACTCTGCGTTTCCATAGATGAGGATACTGACAGCAAAAGAAATCGACTACTTTGCCTACATATAAGTGATGAAGCCAGTGTGAAAAATTCTGACTTCAAAACCTTTTCCCTTTCCACCATATTAAAATAGGCCTCTAATGTTCTGTCATAAATTCTTCATGATTATAATCATACTTGTTAGGCATGTGTTTGATCTTTGATGACAAGATGAAATCATTTCAGACTTTATAAAGTATAGAATAGTTAACTATAAAATTTCTATTTTTAGATATAATTTCACAAATATTTTTGAGTACCTTAATGTGAGCAAGGCATCTTTCATACTAATAATAGATTTCATATTTACATCAGCATCTGTGAGGCATTTTTCCTATTCTATCTTTTAAGAAAATACTGTTCTGATGAGAACACATGGACACAGGGAGGGGAACATCACACACCAGGGCCTGTCGGGGGGTAGGGGCCTAGGGGAGGGACAACATTAGGAGAAATACCTAATCTAGATGACTGGTTGATGGGTGCAGCAAAGCACCATGGCACATGTATACGTAACAAAACTGCATGTTCTGCACATGCACCCCAGAACTTAAAGTATATAAGAAAAACATTGTTCTATGTCACTATTGTGTCTCTTAACTAGATAGACCTTGACATTGGGTAGACCAGTGGCTTTTAAATGTGTTTTCCTTAGCCGGGCGTGGTGGCTCACGCCTGTAATCCCAGTACTTTGAGAGGCCGAGGTGGGAGGATCATGAGGTCAGGAGACTGAGACCATCCTGGTCAACCTGGTGAAACCCCATCTCTACTAAAAATACAAAAAAATTAGCCGGGCATGGTGGCGGGCGCCTGTAGTTCCAGCTACCTGGGAGGCTGTCAGGAGAATGGCGTGAACCCAGAGGCGGACCTTGTAGTGAGCCGAGATCGTGCTACTGCACTCCTGGGCGACAGAGCGAGACTCTGCCTCAGAAAAATAAAATAAAATAAAATAAATAAATAAATTAATTAATTAATTTTCATTTTTTTTGACAAATGGAATTTTACAAGGAAGTCAGTGAGTAATGAAGGAGGTGCTGCTGTAGGCACAGCTGGGGTAAGGAGGGGGCGCTATTGGGTGTGGCGGGGTGGTCAGGGCACCTTCTCAGGCCTCTCTTAATGCCTTGCTGCGGCCCTTGGTGCTTCCTTGTGGAAACACCAGTGCTCTGTTTCCTAATGAAAATAAAGAGTCTATTTGTGTGTGTGTGTGTGCATTTCTGAATTTTTGAGGGCTTAGTGCTTATTCTGGACTCCTAATTATAGTACTTTTGTAATAAACAAATAAGTAAAAGTGAACTGAAGTACCTAAAACACCCACAAACTGATAAAAAATAAAGACAAACCAGGACAATAACCACAGAACTATGCAAAGGCTATCTTGAGGAACTCTTGAATATGGCGGCTGACCCCTTGGTGGTAACTTAGGGTTTTAGTCATGTTCATACAGCTCACAGCCTTTTCCTTTCTCCGTGGTCTTTCCTTGTCTCTTCTCCAGACTACTTAATGACTCTGTCTCTATTCTTCTCCCCCTCACAGCTCTCAGGATTAACTCATTTCCACTGTCTTCTTTTGAGGTGCATCCACTGTTCCTTGCTACTGTGTGCTCTAGACTCTACACATTTGTCACTGAATATTTTATAAATGCCACCTCCACACGTTTGCTTTCGTGATCCTTCTACTTGAGTTTTCATGAAATCCGATGGTTTCCTAAGTATTTGGTAGTTCCTCCTGCATTCATTCTCCTTCCTGCCGCCTTGTCCCTTCGACTTCCGCCATGTTGGTAATTTTCCTGTGGTGTCCCCAGCCATGCTGAACTGTGAGTGAGTTAAACCTTTTTCCTTTATAAATTACCCAGTCTCAGGCAGTTCTTTATAGTAGTGTGAAAACAGACGAATACAACATCCAACATTAATTCATGCTAAGGGAAAAGTAAAGCCCGTGAAGGAACAGAGATGTGTAGGTGGGTGTTATTTTAGATACCATAGTCAGTTATTATATTGACTACCAAGGCCATTTTTCTTCTTTATTTTATTCATTTATTTAACAAATATATAAATGAAATCTATGTGTCAACACTGTTCTAAACCTTACAAATGAATAACAGAGAGATACTGTTCTCTCCCTTAAAAGATGTATTGATTACTGAAGGAAGATGAATACAAGTGTTTGTGTATACACATACACACTATTATATATACACATACACAAACACAATCACAATCACACATGCATGCACAGAAAATTACATTATTATCCAAAGGCTTTTGATAGAACTTCATCAGCAGACAGTATTCTAAATGTCAGTTATTCTAACAGGACCTCAAACTTCCATGACTTGTGTTGCTGATAGTTTTTACTTACTGGCTAGTGTATGTGAACCAATCAATCAGCTAGTAAGGAACTATAGTGAACTTTCAGTATCTACCTTTCAGGACAGCTTTGTTATTCTCTACTTCCTTTATGTATTACAATTATAATGTGGGACTTTATTTTTAGTGTAGTTTTTTAAGAGAGAAATAACTCCTTAAAAGAAAGACAATTGCTAGCATTGGTAATCAAAGAAGAGAAATTGAAGAGGTTTAAAGACATGATAGTTACTAAATATAATGGTCTCGATGGCTCATGTCATTTCCTTTTCAGTTTTATATGCCACATTTTATGGAATCAATAATATGCCACATGCACATTCAGGGTTGTGAATGAGGAGGGTCCGTGGAATGGATGTGGCACAATGTATTCCAGAGATAGAGATACTATTATTTTAGCAAAGGCTTTGTTGAGGGTGAAAGCCTTGAGCTAAACCTTGGACAGTGATAAGGATTTGCCAGGAAAGGGGATTGGGAAAGAACTTCTAATCACACAGGATAGAGATCAGATGATTAAGACATTTCTGGCTGTAAAAAATTATAAGTACTTATTTCTGGCTAAAGATACATAGATTGGGTGCAGGAGGGGGAAAGACAGACTGAAAGGTGCCTCCAGGAAGGAAAGCTTTTAGTGGTTTAGAAGGAAATAAGAAAGACAACAGGAAGATGAATTAGGAAGATAGTACAATAATCTGGTAAAAGGAAGAATTGGATTGCTATTTTTACCCAAGGAACATTCAGTGTTTTGCATGCTGGTATACGGGAATTATACCCGCTGTGTCCGTTTATTGACTTTGTAAAATTAAAGAAGAAGGAGCAAGGGGGCTGCAATTGAAGTTAGAAAAGCTTACTGAGAAAAGATATTATGGGTCTGCGGTGTGCCAGGAACTGTGCTGCTTAATTTTCATATGTAATCTCTAATCCCAGAACTTTGTGGGGAAGATATTATACCCAGGTCTATTGCTAAGAAAAATAAGTTTCAGAGAAATTAAATGTATTGCTTCACATTCCCTAGCCGGAGTTGGGATTCTCACTCAGCTCAGACTTGGTCTAAAACTCTTATTTTCTCCCCTATACCACGTTGCAGCAGATAGACATGAAAAGGAGTAGGAGGAAACTAAGCAATTCTATGATTCTCAAAGTCAGTCTCCAGCTCTTTTCAATTTTAATAAATCAAAGCGGTAAAGGAATAATACAAACAGCCGAGTCTTCTTTGAACTCATTTGGCTCCCCAGAATAGCCGAACAAACATACCTTTACTATCACAGTTATATTATAAAGAGAAAACCCAGTACATTTTCTTTGAATACTTGTTTTGGTTGCTTTATTTGTTTCTTTCTTATGCCTGTGTGCTTCTGAGTAATTAGAGATGAATTTGAAGTAGAAGACAGTTTTCATGAAACCTGCTCATCCTTGTAAAGATTAATAGGGAGCAGAGGTGATAAGGCTCCATGCTTTTAGTCAAAACGGATTTTCTACTATATTACCAAGTCAGAACACATGGGAAAAGAACACTTTGTGATACCATGTTTAAATTTAAAAAGGGTCATTATTTTTCTTGGGAAATGTAAACATTTCTTAAAACTGTGATTTGTTTTTAATTCTGAAATTATATGACATGGGATATTAATACAGATTATGAATTGGTACAATTTCACGTTTGATCAGATTGCCTACTTAGTGAGTCAATAAGAGTGAGAAATTGTTTGATGTTGGTCAAAGCTAGGAAGATTATGTGGATGCAGAGCCTGCGGTAGACTGGGGAGAACAATGTTGATCAGAAGAAATGGATGGCTAACTACTGACTTCTAGAAGCTTGTTAAAAGCTTGGGGGCCTTCTAGTCTCAGAACAGAATAATGAGGAAGGAAAAGTGATAATTTGGAGTCCATGATGCAAACTATTTTCAGTAGAGATACCATACCTCACTTGCTCTTTCTGTAGGTATGAAGCCACCCATAACCCCCAACCTAAATAGTCCTCCTTGGGTCACTCTTTATGATATCATTTTTATTTTCTTTTAACAAATTTACCATAATCAGAAATTACCTTGTTTATGAATCTCTTTACTCGTCTGTTTGTTTACATGTTATTTTCTCACTTGCCCACTAAACATAAGCATTGTGTGGTCAGGAATCTTGTCTATGTTGTTCAACTCCTTATTTTTGTTGTCTAGAGTAATGTATGCCACAAAGGATGCAACTCTTACAAATACAAAGTTTTTGAATAATTTAGTAAATGGATACACTATTTGTAATGATCCAAATATCACTTAATATTACCATGAGTCAATATTTGTAAAGTACTTAAAACAGATCCTTGAATATGGTAAGTACTATAAATAAATTTGTTAACTAAATGAATACTGTAACTTCTTAAACTAAAATAAAATTATTTCTGGTGAGTAAGAAAAGACAAGCATTTGACTGTATGACTAAAATAATCAGGACATTTATTAATAGCTAATACCTTATAAAAGAACTTCTACCTATAAGTGATTTTGTTCACTTTATAGGGAACTTCAGGGAAATTAAATCCTTGGCCTTAACTGAATCCCTGTCTTGAAATTGACAATCAATAAAGGGAAATGCAAAATAATTGCCCTTCCTTTATACTTCATGACATTCTGTACTTCTTATGAGAGGACAGTGAATTATAATTGGCTATTTACTTGTCACCGATGCTTTATTAGAGTACAAATTTCATGAGAACAAGCCAAAATATCTGTCTTATCACTTGTCACTCTTGTGTCTTGAGAATACCACCCAGTGGTTGGCATAGGGTAGGTGCCCCCAAAATGTTTAATGAAATAATGTGTTAATTAGGATTGGAAAGAGGTGTCAAGATAGTTTTGGAAACTTCCTGAATCTTCACATAAAAGTAGATGAAGCAGGCTGGGCGCAGTGGCTCATGCCTGTAATCCTAGCACTTTGGGAGGCAGAGGAAGGCGGATCACGAGGTCAGGAGATCAAGACCTACCCTGGCCAACATGGTGAAACCCTGTCTCTACTAAGAATACAAAAATTAGCTGGGCATGGTGGTGCATGCTTGTAATCCCAGCTACTTGGGAGGCTGAGGCAGGAGAACCTGGGAGGCAGAGGTTGCAGTGAGCAGAGGTCGTGCCACTGCACTCCAGCCTGGTGACAGAACGAGACTCTGTCTAAAAAAAAAAAAAGATGTAGCAGCTTGACAAATAGCAAGATCAAAACCCATGGTCAAGATTTAAAGCAAAAATGAGTACAGTTTTTCTCTGGCAAACCTGAATATGAAAGTGGATGGAGGCAAACCACTGGTAACCACAAGACTTGCATGCTATTTGGTGTTTGAACAAAACAAGACAGGGAGAAGCAACAAAACATTAGACAGATCTGACAGGGAGAGAACCCAAAACAGCCCACACAAGTGCACTGCAGATCATGGTGAGCCAATGTGAGAATAAAAGCTGACCCACAAGGACTCCCTTCTGGGACAGGAACCCACTGTAAGGATAAACTGCTGTGAACAAAATGAAAATTGATCAAGAGAGCAACAACAGAAACAAAAGAGAAAGAGAAAGATGATAAAAGCAAGAAGAGAACAGAACCTGAAAATCTCAGAAAGATAGATACCGTATTTTCACCATTATATGAAAGAACAGAAGAACAGATTTAGTGAAATTAGAAAAGCTATGTGAACATAAATATGAACAAGAGAAATGTATTGAGGTCAAATCTCACATAAAGTAACTTAAAAGGAGAGAATGAACAGAAAAAGGGGAAGACCATTATTTATATGGGCGATGCAAAAATTTCTGAATATGCTCAAGAAACAGAACAACAAAATTCTTTGTAACCTACTGTTTCAAAATGAAATAGAAAACACTAAGAAAATGATATAAAATGTAAAAGAGCATCACAAATCATAATTAGAAAAACTCAGCAATGAGGTGACAAAACTAGGAAATAATAAGAATTATAAGAAATCTGTTTTAGAAATGAAGACTAAACTAGAAGGAATACAAGATTGAATACACACAAGTAATACCTTAAGATAAATTGAAGATAAAAAAGCAATTGCTTTTAAATAAAAAATATAAAAAGGATTTGAGATAAAATGACAAATATTGAAAATAGGCAAAGCAAAGATTCTATCACTGTCTGAAAATATTTAACCAAAATGAAAAACACCTAGTTATTTTTCAGGAAAATTTTTGTACTTTAAAGAAAAAAATCCTTTGGGCATCTCAGCTAGAATAATACTATATTTATAAGGGAAAGTAAAATAGATTCTGAATAGTCATGGAAACTCTTCCGCAAGGCATGTCATAGAAGCTAGAACTCTTTTTCCCCAAAACCAGCCATAGAACCTAAAGATATTACTCTAACTTCCCTACAGCTTTCTGTGTAAAAAGTGGCCATAAATAAATTATCTGACCTACTTTGTTTGAATGTAAATCATAAGATCTCCATTCCAGAGAGGGCCCTGCCTGACATGCAGAGAAAGCAAAGGTACACAGAGAGAGAACAAGAAGACTCTAAACAGGGAGGCCTTGCTGGGTTTCCTCATTCAGCCTGTTGGTAGCACTAGATTATACCTTTTGCCTAATCATACTTCTACAAAGCTGTCCATATTTTGTTGAGCCTAGGCATAAAAATAGTTTTTCTCCTGAATCTTTGGGTCTTTGTTCTGAATGCTCCCATGTCACGTAAAAATATGATCAAGTAAATTGATACGCCATTTCTCCTATTTATTTACCTTTTCTCAGTGATTTTTAGGTAACCTTTGCTGGGCAAAGGGGAAATTTTCCCTTGGCCCCTGTAAGTATGTAATGACTAAAATGTCTGATTACATAGATGTCAAGCAATCATAAAAATGAGAGCCAAAAGGAGATCACCTATGTAAAATCATTTTAACTGCTTTTAAAATTCATAATTGGTAGGTTTAGTATTGATATTATTATCATGAGACTAATGTTTATGTAATGTAAGATAAATGATTAATTTTATGTTTAGTTCTATCATTTCCTTTGTCCTTTTCTCACTCTGCTCACAGAAAATGGCCTGGAAATAAAGATGAACTCATCAAAGCTGAGCATCCCTAGTGCCCAGATTTTGGTCTTAAAATATCATTTATTATAATCAAAATGAACAAAGATTCTTGAAGGATAAACCTGGAAAATCTTGATATACCAGAAAGCATGGAACTTGTAAAAGATTATAAGGCTAGTGTTAAAATAATTCACAAGACAACTTAATTTAGTGAAGCTTACACAGGCCAAAGATGGGACAATTAGAGCTTCAATAAAGATAAAAAGAATGTGATGGCTTAAAACCTATCAAATATGAATAAATGCATGAATTTATAATAAAATTAAAAAAAGAAAAAGTGATTGGCCATATTTTAATAATAGTAGAGAGCAAATTCATAATCTTGAAAACTAGATAAATAGAAGGAAAGAATCAAGCATTTATCCTATATATCTTTATGAATTTTAAACAGCTTAACAAAATATTAGATGAAGGAAAACATTTCTTTACGGAATTATGTCAAGTATTGTATGAAAATGAAAGACTAGAATGAGAATATCATCATTTTGCAACCCCCATCCGTACTCATTAAGTACCAACGGCTGTTAACATCACAAAAGAGCAAAACCCAAATATTTTGTAGCTCATGGGGAAAGAACGCAATATTATTTATGTTCTTACCAAAGGGATAGCACCTGAGTCTGATTAAACCTCTGCCTCCAGCTGCCAATTTGCAGCTGAACAGAGGAATATTGAATTGCACCATGAATTTGCAATCATCAAAATCTTGACTATGGGATGCTAATGATTAAATGGCCTGGGTTTTGTAAAAGTAAAAAGCAAGAAAAAGAAAGTGATGAAGGATAATCCTGTATAGTAAAAGCAAATTGAAAGATGTATCAGCTTAAAAATAAAATAAAATAAAATTAGGCAAGTCTAGGGAAGCACCCTTGAATAAAACCTTCAAATAATACAAATAAATAATTACTATATGAGTTACTTTTGGAGGGATGGGACTGTCATTGGGATGGGGAACATGTAAAGCCTTCTCACATGACTGGAAAAATCTTATAATAATTTGCTAAGCTCTTTAGTGGGTTTATGTAGTTTTTCTATAACTTGTGTTTTGTTTTACAATAAAGAGGTCAGAAAATTACTATTTCACGAGAGTTTACACAACTGAATCACACAATATCTAGAATGATCTAGCAATGCGAAACAAATAATGCAGAAGCATCACAAATCATTTACTGTCATATGAGGCTGCTCTCAAAACTGATTGTTTCTAGCACTTTGGTAAATTACATATCCCCAGATATTGACAAAGGACAGAGATAATCTTTTATTATGGCTATTCATTCCTCTGTTTAATGCCATGTTTTGGTGATATTTTCCACTAGCAATATGTAATGTGTAGTACCTATTTTAAAATCTTACGTACTTTAAATAAAAAGTGGGAGGTGTAATAGTTTTATCATATGAAGGGTATAATATGTAGTTGCAAAGTGAGATGTTTTTTCTCATTTCATATAAGTTAAGTTGCATTTGCGTATTTCCTAATTATCAACATTGCAACATTGGACCTCTTGACTTCAGTGAACTCAAAAGGAATACTGGGGATGAAGGTCCTTGAGTTCTTATTAAGCTTCCAAGAAGCAAAGGCAGATTTAGTTTGTGCCCCGATAAGGCTGAACACAACTTTAGTTGGTCTCAATTAAATAATGTCTCTCTCTGTCCCTTTTTGTTTGTTTTGTCTTGCTTTTGGATAATACTAGATAAAACAAAGTGTAATGCTTAATTTTTTTTAAATAAAAAAACACTTCTTTGTAGTAAGTAATAAGAGTAAAGGGGTACACTAATTTTATTCAGCAGCTAATACTATATTTGTTCATATTCTGGTTATCTCTATGTCTATATCTTGTAATCTTCACGACAAGTCTCTCAAGTAATTGTTGCAACCACCCCCATTTTGCAAATGTCAAAACAGTTCAATCCGTTGTGATTTGGTAATTTGTTGAAGGACACTCTCAAAAAGTAGGTGGTGTAGCTGGAGTTTGGGCCAAAACTTTTCCCTCCAGATCCTGTATTAATCCCCCAAATAGATTGCTAAAGTACAGTTTCCAGCATCATTTCCGTGTATTTACTTTAGATATTACCATTTGAAAATTCTACATCTCATTAAAATACTAAGGAAGAGGGGAGCTTTCTTTTCCTAGTCAGCTATTTATCCAGAAAAGAGATTGAGATTTAATAGATAAACACATTCCCTTAAAGTTGGTTTCTTTAATGTCCTTTAATCATTGAGTTTCAGATTTCATTGGATAACTTAACAATAATTTCCAGGCACCAGCACCCAAATATGGTAGTCTTCAACTTAATTGTTAATATGCAGTTAAGTCTATTAGGGCAAGTACAAGAATGATGGCAGTAGAAAAAAGGGGGTGAGAAATAAGTAAATATTTCAAAAGAATGGAGTCAATTTAGTAAGGCTTTATTCTTGCACTATTTTATTTTCCCCAGATTAAAAAAATATGACACGATCCTGATCACTTCCTTAGAATCAATGTTTTTGCCTCTCCTCTCATTTGACACTCAGTCTGTTGGAGAACAGGTAGGGTTAAACTTCATACAGGAAGAGCTTTTGCCCTCATTTGGTGCTAAGGACAAATAAACCATCAATTATGCAAATATCACAAGCAAGGGGAACTGTTATCTACCCATATACTAATTACTCAAGTATTTACTACAACAGCAAGGCACCAGCAGGCTAGTTGCGTATTGTTTTGGGCATACTTGAATTTTTGGATAAATTTAATCATTGCATTTTTAAACCTCCTTACTCTCTTCTTTTAAATAACCTTTATTGATTTCTCTACCCAGAAAAATCTAAGCTCTCAAAATATAGGCTTAAGTAGAATGATGGGCAAAATAGAAGGAAGGGGAGAAGAGGTTGAGAACCATGTTCTCCAATTCAAAGCTGTTGGTGAACACGTATTGTACACAGGTGACCCACTGTACACAGGGACTTGTGTGCATTTTTTTCACAGATTTAAGTGCTGAAATTCCACCATTTACTTAATTCTTAATATTCTTAATTATTCTAAATTAACGTCAGAGGCAGATAAAGTGTGTTTCCGTTCTACTGTCTCTCCAACTCCCATCCATTACTTATCTTTCCTTCTTTCCAGTCAGCTCATATTTCAGTTATAATGACTTGTTTAGTAGACTATTCTATACTAAAAAATTTATTTGATTTGGAAATTCTGACCTGTGTGTTTTTTTTCCTTGAAATCAGTGAATAGAACTGGATTAAGAGAAATCTTTTTGAAAATAATAATGAAAACAAGAGTTTAACAAAATAAAACTAGAACTGCTGAGGTTAAAACTTGCCAGTGATAGCACCTTGGCATGAATAACTCTGTGTGTGCATGTGTGTGTATATGTGTGTTATTGTATTATTTATGGAAGGTGGAGTCTTTCTATTTCTGCCAAGTTATCATATTTCTCCAGTGGGCTCTGAGGTGCTTCTGGCCTCTTTTCCTGCTTGTAGGTATCATAGGACTATGGAGGAGCATCCCATGGCTTGGGCAGCAAGTTCTCTCAAGAGTTCTGCATTCTCCATGGGAATTTCCAAATTCTCACAGTAATCTAATTCATAACAACCTAAATACTTCTGATATTTGTAAGTAATTGTTGAAAACGCAGGTGAATTTTAACTTGGAAAGAAATGTATTGTAATTTAAAAGTTCTGAACCAGAAAGTTAATTTGCCCTTTTAAAAAATTGAAATGAAAAGTTTTTGCCAAAGTGGCAGAAAGAAGGCTCTCAGGCAGCCTCTGGGGAAAGCTCAAAGACTTCCACTTTGGTTTACTTTACACTTAATAATTTTAAATATATTTGAATACATTATGAAAAGATATAGCAGTACTGATGTGCCAGTGCCCAACTCAAAGAACTCTGAAAAAACTTGCAAACTAGTGAGTCTAGAGTGGCTTCTTTTATCATTCACACCCAACTAAAAGCAGAGGAAAAGCCTCAGAATCAGTAGAAACTTTTCTGTATGATCATTCATGAGGAATTAGGTTGGTGCAAAAGTAACTGTGGTTTTTACCATTGCTTTAAGGGTGAAAACCATGATTACTTTTGCACCAATCTAATATAATAAGAATTTAGCCTCAGGAGAAAGACCAAAGCACCTTATCTTATATTGTAGAAAGTGCTGGAGATGGTGAGTAGCTAAGCTAGGCTTGTGATTCAGGGAAAAAACTAAAGATTCAAAATATTAATTTTAATTGATAAGTGAAGTATGCTTCATCTATACGCTGGAATTCAAAGTCATCAGTTTTAAAAAACAACACTAATTTACATTCCCACCAACAGTGTAAAAGCGTTCTTATTTCTCCACAGTCTTGCCAGCATCTATTGTTTCTTGACTTTTTAATAATTGCCATTCTGATTGGCGTGAGATGGAATCTCATGGTGGTTTTGATTTGCGTTTCTCTAATGATCAGTGATGTTGAGCTCTTTTTCATGCTTGTTGGCTGCATAAATGTCTTCTTTTGACAAGTATCTGTTCATATCCGTTGCCCACTTTTTGATGTTTTTTCAAAAATAAATTTGTTTAAGTTTCTTGTAAATTCTGGAAATTACAGAATTTAAGTTCAACCATTGTGGAAGACAGTATGGTGATTCCTCAAGGATCTAGAACCAGAAATACCATTTGATCCAGCCATCCCATTACTGAGTATATACCCAAAGGAATATAAATTATTTTACTATAAAGACACATGCACACGTATATTTATTGAAGCACTATTTACAATAGCAAAGTCATTGAACCAACCTAAATGCCCATCAATGATAGACTGGATAAAGAAAATTTGGTACATATATACCATGGAATACTAGGCAACGATAACAAGGAATGAGATCATGTCCTTTGCAGAGACATGGGTGAAGCTGGAAGCCATCGTCCACAGCAAACTAACACAGGAATAGGAAACCAAACACCGCATGTTCTCACTCATAACTGGGAGTTGAACATTGAGAAGACATGGACACAGGGAGGGGGACAACACATACCAGGACCTGTTTAGGGGTGGGGGGTGAGGGGAGGGAGCTTAGAAGACTGGTCAATAGGCACAGCAAACCACCATGGCACATGTATACCTATGTAACGTTCTGCACATGTATCCCAGAACTTAAAGTAAAATTAAAAATAAATAAATAAATAAAAGTAACACTAAGAAGAGACAGCATATCCAATGCCACAGAAAAGTAGAAAAATTCACTGGCAAGGATATCATCTCAGATATTTTTGAATGAGAAAAATAAATTAGAGAACAGAATAACCTCAATCCCTTATATACATGAAATGTTTTATTGTTCACACTAAAGAGAATGTTAAAACACGTAAACTAATCTATTATTACTTCTGGAAAAAAAATTATCAGCCTATGACCATAGATCATTACTACCATTTTTACATGAAGTGTAAAACACCGCTAACACAGCAGATGTAGCTCAATAACTGCCAGGCAATTTGCTACAGCCATGATTTGGTATAGCCATTGGGAAGTGGGTTGTCCTGGAGCTTGGACTAGACCTCCTCAAGGGTGTTTCCGCCAAGTGACCATATTGACACTAGGCTGTCACAGGTGGCTTCAAGTTCTAGGAGAGTCTTTCCAGTGATATCTTGGGATTTTTGATTCACATCAAATGTGAGCATTTCCTATTATGGGTGAATGTGAAGACTTTACCATATCCTAACATTTGAGGATTTTTAGCACGTGTGAGTTTATAAGTGTGTTTGAGATGTGTCACAGGTGTGTAGCTCTACTTCTGGGATTCACTCTTTGCTAGATCGATAAGTAACGGAATAATGATAAAATGATAGTGATGATTATGACAATGATTTTAAAAAGGTCAGAGAGACTGGTTGTTTTGTATGCATCTAAATAGAATCAGTAAACATATACTTGTATAGGTAATTCATTCATCATGTCTACTCAGATTGGTCTTGTGTACTGCAATGCCATTGCTGTGGTTGTTTCTAAGATTGTCAGAAATTTTGAAGATGGCTATAGTTGACGATATTACCAAGTGATGCTATCAGCAAGGCTGTAGAACTGTGTTCAAATGCATGCCTTCAAAGTTCTTTTGCTTCCACAATCTCTGAGTCATACTTAGCAAATGGTTGTGAAGTCTTATGTGAAGAACTGTTGCATTTTGTCAGTGAATACGTGATTGATTGCAGAAGAGCACTTATTTCAATGGCTGTTCGTGAGAATAGATAAAATTCTACCCAAGATAATTGATATGAATCTTCCTGAAATCTAACATTCCAGAAATGGAAAGTGGAGCCTTTCATCAAGGGGTTCAATGAGTCTTCCTCTCTGACTTAGGTTAATGCCACCTTCTTCTCTTTCTCTGTTTATTCCTAGAATGCAGGCTCAACAGTACCAGCAGCAGCGTCGAAAATTTGCAGCTGCCTTCTTGGCATTCATTTTCATACTGGCAGCTGTGGATACTGCTGAAGCAGGGAAGAAAGAGAAACCAGGTAAGCAGTAGGGTTCTGAAGGCAAGATGCTTCATTGATTAATGTCCATCTAGCCTAATTACCTGCTTTTCCTTCCTCTCTTCTACTCTGCCTCTCTCCCTTCCTATTCCTCTATTCCTTCAATCTTCCCTTTTTAAAAATAATTATTTAGAGGAACCTAAGAAATATCCTGTCTCCCATTGCAAGTCCTGGATTGCATGACGACGATGATGATTAATATAATGATCAAATTAGCAGCTACTATGTATAGAACATTGACCAGCAATCAGGTGCTTTATTATGTTACCTCTCTACCTCAAAAAAAATGCACTGCAACTTGTTTTTCTCCTTAATTTCAGATTTACAGAGGAGGAAACTGAGGCACAGAGAACCTAAAGCACCTTCTCTATGCCACTCACAAAGTCATAAGTAGGCTGTGGAACTGACAGTCTGTTTAAATCTGTGATCCACCATATATGGATGATGTCATTCCTTCTACAAGACAGAGAAAGGAACAATAACTTGCACTGAAATGGCTCATTTGACAACTGTTATTTCTTTCTTTCCTTTTTTTTTTTGAGATGGAGTCTTGCTTTGTCACCAGGCTGGAGTGCAGTGGTGCAATCTCAACTCACTGTATCCTCCATCTCCCGGTTCAAGCAATTCTCTTGCCTCAGCTTCCAAAGTAGCTGGGGCTACAGGCATGTACCACCATGCCCAGCTTATTTTTGTATTTTTAGTAGAGTTAGGGTTTCACCATGTTAGCCAGGATGGTCTCGATCTCTTGACTTCATGATCTGTCTGCCTCGACCTCCCAAAGTGCTGGGATTACAGGCATGAGCCACTGGGCCCAGCTGACAACTGTTATTTCTGATAGAATATTTTCTCGATTTTTAGTCTTAACTATTTTTGATCATCTCTTCTTTTATAGAAATATTTGCTTCTAAAAGGAGATGCCACTAAATCATTTAGCAAAGTCTCTGGCACATAGTAAGAGGGAGTTAAATTAATACTAGTTTTAGCTCTTTTATCAGTTTTCTTTCTCTCTTCTCTTGATCATTCTTTGGTTCAATACTTTGGTTAATATTCATCATATTTCTATTATTCACTGGACAATAAGGATAGAGATAAAAAAAAAAAACATAGATCCTGCAATTAAGGTTCTCAGGAATGAACTTGGTTATATCTGGAAGTTAAGGAGTTTTCTGTATGTTGATTAGGTTTTCTTCCTTTCATTCAGAAAAAAAAGTGAAAAAGTCTGACTGTGGAGAATGGCAGTGGAGTGTGTGTGTGCCCACCAGTGGAGACTGTGGACTGGGCACGCGGGAAGGCACTCGAACTGGAGCTGAGTGCAAGCAAACCATGAAGACCCAGAGATGTAAGATTCCCTGCAACTGGAAGAAGCAATTTGGAGGTAAGCCTCATGCTACTGAGTTAATCTCCTACCCTAAGATAATTCTCAAATTTTTCCACCAAATGTCTTTTTAAGGATGAGTACTTTTTATTTTAAATAACTTTATCTTATCAGACACAAAGTGACCAGACATCTTTCCCAACCCCAGTGTTTCTCAACTTTGACACTGGTCCCATTTCAGGCTAGGCAATTCTGTGTTGTGGAGGTTGTCTTGTGCATTTTAGGGTATTTAGCAGCATCCCTGGCTTCTACTCACTAGTTTCCAGTAGGATTCCTCACCCACTCCGGATGTGAAAACTAAAAATGTCTCCAAATATCTATGGCCAAATGTCCCCTTGTGGTCAAAATCATCCCTGGTTGGGAACCACTGCCTTTCCAAAGGGACATAAAATATATCCTTGATTCCTCCTAATAATGTTCGTTGATCTATCTTCTCTCTCCTTTCTTCTATTTCTAAGTTCCTTTGATTTTTCCTTTCCCCTTTTCTTATTTATTCTCCTTCTTCTCCATGTCCCTCCCTGTCACTTTCAGGCCTTCTCTCTCATTTGATCCCTCCCCACCCTCCACACAGGTTCACAGATTCACTTATTGAGTCCAGCAGGGCTGCTCACAGCCACTTTTCATAGATCTTTCTCCCACTGACTAGAGTCAGTCTTATGCTGGCCTGATCTATCTATCTGAGACAGGATCTCTCAACACTTTCAACTTTATATCCAATATTGAACCCTCAAATAACCTGTTTCTTCCACAATCCAGACTTTTTGTCTTTCTTAGCCATGGGGGGACATGATTCCTGAAATGTCCTACCTGTGTTCTGTGGAAATGCACTGTGGCCTATAGACAAGTGAGGAAGGACAATGGATGTATACACGTATATCTTTTTCTCCCTCTGTAATCTTTGGAGTATTTTTTATTTGAGTGGAGATAGATAGGTTCCATAAAAGTGTGATGGAGAACAGGTACATTTGGTCTTAAATTGTATCTGGGCACCTTAAAAACCCATTTTCAAAAAGTTTAAAAGGTCTATCTTAAAGACTTATATTGAGAATATTAAATAACTCTCAAATTCAACAGTAAACAACAAAACAACAGCAACAAAAACAAAACAACAAAACCAAACAAACCAAACCTAACAGTTCAATAAGAAAGTGGGGAAAAAACATTAACAGACCTTTTACCAAAGAGGATATATAGGCAACAAATGAACTCCTGAAAATGTATTCAATATCTTTTCCTTATTAAGGAACTAGAAATTGAAACCATAATGAGATATCACTCTACATCTATCAAAGTGGCTAGAATAAAAAATAGTGACAAGACGAAATGCTAGTGAGGGTGCAGGGAAACCAGATCCCTCATATGTTGCCAGTGGAAATTGTAACGTGGTACAGCCACAGTGGAAAAAGAGTATTGCAGTTTTTTACAAAATGAAACATGCATTTACCATGTAACACAGCAGTTTCTTGGTCATTTATCCCAGAGAAATGAAAACCTATGTTTCCACAAAAACCTATACATGAATTTATGTAGGAGTTTTATTTGTAATAACCCAAAACTGGAAACAACTCGGATGTCCTTCAACCGATAAATGGTTAAACAAACCAGGGTACATTGGTACTGTAGAGTACTACTCAGCAATAGGAAGAAACAGACTATTGATGCACCTGACTTCGGTGGATCTTCAGGTAATTATGCTAAGTAAAAAAGAAAGCCGATCTCAGAAGTTTACATAGTATAGAATTCCATTTATGCAACATTTTTCAGTTAGAAAAATGATAGAGCTAGAGAACAGATTAGGTGTTGCCAGGGATTAAGGAGGTGGGGAAGGAGGAAGGTGGCTAGGCCATGACTATAAAGAATGACCCTGTGTTGTGTTGGGACAGTGTATTGGTGGTGTATATTAATGTATATTAATGGTGTATATTGGTGGCGATTGCATGCATGTACACATGTGATAGAATTGAACAGAACTCAATACAGACGCATACACTCTGTATTATTTCTTATAGCTGCACATGGATCTATAATTATTTCAATAAAAAAAGTTACAAACAAAAGTGTGCCTTTATTATCCTGGAAGTACAATGGGATCTCTCAAGGATTTCTGTTTCTTTCTACCCTGCCTTTAGCGGAGTGCAAATACCAGTTCCAGGCCTGGGGAGAATGTGACCTGAACACGGCCCTGAAGACCAGAACTGGAAGTCTGAAGCGAGCCCTGCACAATGCCGAATGCCAGAAGACTGTCACCATCTCCAAGCCCTGTGGCAAACTGACCAAGCCCAAACCTCAAGGTAAGTCCTTGCCATTATACCACAATTTTAATGGATTGATGGACTCAGGCAAGATCTGGAAAACCCACATTTTTCCAGAAGGAAATATTAGGTGAATTACCTGAAGAAAGTGACTGAAAAAGTCCCCTACACTGAGAATCACAAAAATACTTTTAAGCAGGCAGTCTGTGAGTGCAAATTGAAGTCCTCTGCATAAATGAGGGGATACAGTCTCCTAACCCAAATAAATAACATAGCAAAAGAAGCCAGCTAAGACAGTTGTATGATGACCATATATTTTCCAAACTCTTAATTGGAACTGTATCCTGACAAGAAAAACAAACTCAGAATGTTTATAAAGGGGACAATTTTAACTCAAACTTCTCCCAGATTATCTGAAATATAGTTTTCACAAAATCAGGAAAAATTCCCTTTAATCACTGCATAACTTAATGGGTTCTGCACTTCTTTTCAGAGCCTTTATATTTTTTGAGTTCAATTTGTTTACCAACTACATTCATCACAGAATTTTTTAATGACAGGGATCTGTATCTCCCAGAAAGTCAGGCTCTGCTCGCTTGCTGGAGAAGGTAAAACCAATCATTATGGCCATGAATTCATACATACAAGGATCCCAACTGAGGGAAATAAACTCTTTTATCATGGATGTTATGGTCTGAATTGTGTTTCCCCAAATTCATATGCTGAAGTTTTAACCCCCAGTACCTCACAATGTCACTGTATTGGAGACAGGGTCTTTAAAGAGGTAATTGAGATGAAATGCAGTCACAAGGGTAGGCCCTAATCCAGTGTGGCTGGTGTCTTTATAAGAAGGGAGATTAGGACACAGAAATACGTAGAGGGAAGACGGTGTGAAGACAGAGGGAGAAGAATGCCATCTATAAGCCACAGGGAGAACCTTCAGAAGAAATCAACCCTACAGATGCCTTGATCTTAGACTTGTAGCTTCCAGAACTGCAAGACAATAAATAAATAAATTTCTGTTTTTTAAGCCACCAACTCTGTGGTACTTTGTTATGGCAGCTATAGCCAATAAAATGGGCCTCAGTGAACTCCAAATTCAAATATCTTCTTGGCCTTTACTCATATATTTCAATTCTAAGATGGTCCTGAAAATTCATACTGCCAGAGAAATTGTAAGGAGAGATTCAGAGAAATGACCATGTAAGAAATGCTCGTAATAAATAAAAATAGAAAAAAAATCTGCAGAAGCTGAGGGAGATTGGCTGGTTTCTTGCTGGTGACCAGAAAAGACTTTATTTTTCATAGGCCTGGCTTTTTGGCCTCTGATGGAGTTGTCCATAGAAATGGTTATCTCCAACTTCAGGATGGCCAGGTACAGGCTGGACCTGCAAATGGTGAATCTAGGATTAAGGCTGCCCTTTCTAGATCATGGAAATCTCTACCTATTGTCTTATGGTTTTAGGAAGGCATGAAGCGGGGCTGGAGTGACTGCAGTGAGTACTTATGCTGACTTCCCAAATGTCATTTGTCCAGAGACAACCACATAAATCTAAGCAAAATCAGGGCCATAACTACTAAGTGAAACATTTCCAAAAATGGCAGAACTCAGAGTTACTGTCATCAAAATAATTTATTTTTAATCCAGCTGTAGAACCAAAATATGCAGCATCAATACAGAATTGAAAGGAAAAGAAATTAAAGAAGCTTCCACATTCTGGCACAACCTGGACTGCACATTAGAATATTGTGTGGGAACATGCAAAATTCCCAGTGCCCAAGTATAGCACAGACTAACCCAATCAGCATCAGTAGTTTAAAAATTGTAAATACATCTCAGAAGGTTTCAAGATGCAGCCAAAATTGAGAACTGCTGCCCTAGTATGGAATCCATTGACAAGAGACCACACACACATGCATACACGTCACACACACACACACACACAGACACACACACATGCATACACATGTCACACACACACATGCATACACATGTCACACACACATACAGACACACACACAGACACACACACACACACGTGCACTGTCCTGTTATTTCCTATGGGAAAAAGAAAATTCAACTTAATAATAAGGGAGAAAAACTCGGGACATGATTAGGTGGAAGATGGTGGGGCTAGATGAACACATAAAATGGTGAAAAGTTTGGAATAAATGGAACACAGCAGGGAACATGATTAAGAGAGAACCCTAAAGGATGTGTAGGAAATAAGTGAAGTCTTCCTTTTTCCTGAACTGTCATATATTTCACCTTTATACAGTATCTCATCTAATAATGAAGGTTAAGTTTGTTTCAGGCTTTCAGCTTGAAAAAATGACACTAAAATATTTCAAGTGGGTAGACATTCTGTAATAGTCATATATAAATAAATTATGGTATATAATTAATTGATATAATTAATTGAAAATGTGATTACTCTGAGTTCTACATTTCGAACTACCAGTTATGCAATTTATAGGTTGTTAAAATTCATCCTTCCCATTGTGTATAACATACCTTTGTTAAAACTAACCAGTCTTTTCCATCCCCACAGTGGACAGTTTTATAAATGCTGTTTTGGCACTGAGACACTCTGCAAAAAAGAATATATATATATATATATTTTTTTTGATAGAGTCTCACTCTGTCACCCATGCTGGAGGGCAGTGACGCGATCTTGGCCTACTATGACCTCCGCCTCCTGGGTTCAAGTGATTCTCCTGCCTCAGCCTCCCGAGTAGCTGGGATTACCGGCATGTGCTACCATGCCCGGCTAAATTTTTGTCTTTTTAGTAGAGACAGCGTTTCACCATGTTGGTCAGGCTGGTCTTGAACTCCAGACCTCAAATGATCCACCCGCCTTGGCCTCCCAAAGTACTGGGATTACAGGCGTGAGCCACCGTGCCTGGGAAAAAGAATATTCTTATTGTAGGAGCTGAACCAGGAAGATGTGTCAGATATAAAATCTTTGTAGGGGACACACACACACACACACACACACACATTCCATGGCATATTTTTCCTAGTTTAAACCGAAATGTAATGAGTGGCATATGTGAGTTGTATTTATTTTTGTACTATTTTTCTCAAATAAACTTGGATAGATATTACAGCTTTTCCTTTGCACATCTCTAACTTTAAGATAGCTCACATTCTACTAGTCAATGGGAAAGCAAATAGTAATGAATGGAATCTGTACTATCATTATCGCTATTCAGTTCCTACTGCTATACATTGCTCTAGGTGTTTTCCATACAGTAAAGTTCATATGGGACTTAGAAAGTCCCATATATCCTTGCAGGTGGGTATTATTATGAAGGAAACTGAGGAACACTGGTTAATTTATTTGACCAGAGGTATATCTCTAATAAATGACAGTGCCAAGATTCGTCTAACTCTAAATCCGTGTGATCTTTTGTATTCTGCTGATTTTTCACCTAAATCACAAAGGGGTATGAACTAACCTCCCTGGGCTTTAATTTCCTTTGAAATAGGAGAAGGTGAACTTTGCCTTTTTTCTTTTTAATTTTTGTGGATATATAGTAGGTGTATATATTTATGGGGTACATGAGATGTTTTGATACAGGCCTGCAATATGAAATAAGCATATAATGGAGAATGCAGTGTCCATCCCCTCAGGCATTTATCATTGGAGTAACAAACAACCTAATCACACTCTTTATGTTATTTTAAAATGTACACTTATTATTGACTATATAGTCACCCTGCTGTGCTATCAAATAGTAGGTCTTATTCATTCTTTCTACTTTTTGTACCCATTAACCATCCTAACCCCTCATCACTACCCTTCCCAGCCTCTGGTAACCATCCTACTCTCTATGTCCTTGAGTTTGAGTTTGTTTTGATTTTAGATCCTACAGATAAGTGAGGACATGCAATGTTTCTCTTTCTGTGCCTGTCTTGTTTAACTTAACCTAATGACCTCCATTTCTATACATATTGTTGCAAATGACTGAATCTCATTCTTTTGAATGGCTGAATTGTACTCCATTGTGTATATGTACCACATTTTCTTTATCTGTTTATGCACTGATAGACACGTAGGTTGCTTCCAAATCTTAGCTATCGTAAACAGTGCTGCAACAAACATAGGGGTACAGACACATTTTCAATATACTGATTTCCTTTCTTTTGGGTGGAAACCGCAGTAGTCATTTAACTAAGCTTTTCTCAAAATGATGCATTTATAAATTATTTCTTCCTTCAGGAAAGAGTACATCATCAAGATTTTTTCTTATTTTAATTCAATATGTGAAGGACATAGAGAGAAGTCGGGAACTCACTAATTTTGAATTGGACACTGGGGTAGGAGCTCCCAGTCATTTAATTTAAGCCTTAAAGCAACTTTAAGCATACATTTTATTTATCCTACTTTATACATGAAAAAGCATAGGCTCAGAAATGTTAAGCAACTCACTTGAGGTTTCACAGCTTGCAAGCTGCACAACCAGATTCAAATTTAAAGTCAGACGGATACCAAAGACCCACTGCCCTTTCAATTGTACAATACTGCTTCTTGGTATTATAAACTCAGGCAACTCTGGTCATATTTATTAGATGAATCTTTATGTCTAGAAGCTTTCAATGGCAGAGCTTCTGGGGACCTTGCCTAATGTCTGACCTAATACCCATAGAACAAATGAGGACAGAGAAAATCAATGACTTATCCGTGTCCATTCTGTTTTCTGGTAGTGGAGTCAGTCCCAGGTTTTGTTCTCTTTTGATGTCATTTTTCTGCCTTATTTCAAACATGAGAATGATAGGAAAGGGGCTTTTTATAGTGGTTAGTAAAGGGCATTGCAGTCATGAGGAAAATCAGTAGTTTTCAAAATTTGAGTTTAATTACAGTCATGTGTCACTTAACAACAAGGATATGTTCTGAGAAATGTATCCTTAGGTAATTTCATTCTCGTGTGAACATCATAGGGTGCACTTATACAAACCTAGATGTGTAGCCTACGGTGCACCCAGGCTGTAAGGGATAGCCGATTGCTCCCAGGCTGCAAATCTATACAGCATGTTACTGTACTAAATACTGTAGGTTAAGTGATAGCTATTTGTGTATCTAAACATGTCTAATTATTGAAAAGATATAGCAAAAATATGGTATACAAGAAAACGTGGTACCTCTCTGTTGGGCACTTACCATGAATGGAGCTTGCAGGACTGGAAGTTGCTCTGGGTGAGTCACTGAATGAACAGTGAGTGAATGTGAAGGCGTAGGACATTAGAGTACAATACCATCGACTCTATAAACATGGTACACTGAAGCTACACTAAATTTACGAGAAGATATTTTTCTTTCTCCAACGATAAATGAACCTTAGCTTACTGTAAATTTTTAGCTTATAAACTTTTTAATTTTTTTAACCTTTGACTCTTTTAAAATAACGCTTAAAGTTCAAACACATTGCATAACTATAACAAATATATTCTTTCTTTATATCTTTATTCCATAAGCATTTTTAGTTATTTAAAACTTTTTGTTGAAACTAAGACACACACACATTAGCCTAGGTGTACACAGGGTCAGGATCATCAACATTACTGCCTTCCACCTCCACATCTTGTCCCACTGGAAGGTCTTCAGGGACAGTAACACATCATCTCCTATGATAACAATGCCTCCT
Source organism: Piliocolobus tephrosceles (assembly GCF_002776525.5). Taxonomy (NCBI): domain Eukaryota; kingdom Metazoa; phylum Chordata; class Mammalia; order Primates; family Cercopithecidae; genus Piliocolobus; species Piliocolobus tephrosceles. Next base: position 126,375,869 of record NC_045441.1, on the reverse strand, counting down.
CCTGGAATACCTTCCAGAGGACTTGCCTGAAGCTGTTTTACAGTTAGCTTTTTTACTTTTTTTAGCAAGAAAAAGGAATACATTCTAAAATAATGATTAAAAGTATTGTATAGTAAATACATAAACCAGTAACATAGTCATTTATTATCACTCTTAAGTATTATGACTGTACATAATTGTCTGTCTTACTTTTATAAGACTGGTAGTGCAGTAAGTTTATTTACATCCACATCACCATGAACATGTGAGTAATGTGCCGCCTTCCAATGTTAATCAGTGATAGGAATTCTTCAGCTCTACTGTACCCTAATGGGACCACAGTTCTATACATGATCCATCTTGGTTGAAACATTGCTATGTGGTGCGTAACTGTATTACGTATAATCTAGTCACTCAGCTCATCGTCAGAAAGTGCCTTCTTTTCCTGTCTTTATCATTCTAATCAAACGTACGATCAGGATCTGTTTTGTTTGACTTTTGTTTGTTTTTCATTTTAGAGAACTTCTTTGCTTAGTTCCTGACCACTTTTGTTTTGGGAAATGGCTGTGGGTTAATATGCAAACCACTTGGTTTTCAGTGTGAAAATCATACTCTTTAAATTTTAGAATGAAACATAAATATGTTGGCAAGTCGGTGAATACCCAGCATTAAATTGAGGAAAGGCTGGAGAATATCTTTGCTACTTGATTGGTAATAATAAAGCTAAAAGATTAAGTGACTTGGTTAGGAGGTAGGGAGAAGCGTAATATCGAGCGTTGCTATCCAAACACCAGGAAATTACTAAATATCCCACAGACTTTGGTTAAAAATTGCCTTAAAATTCATCATAGTCCATTCTAACAGCATTACCTCTTGAAGTATAAAAGCAATCCTTCCTATTGCTATGTCAATGTCATACAGATTTCACACTCTAGCCTCAGTCTGCAATTTTGATGACACTAGATGTGAAGTTGGAAACCCTTGGTTGAAGATTGTCTTGGGTTGGAATCCCACTTAACCTGAGATGAGCTTTTAGTTATCCACTTTGATATTCTATACTAAGAAGCAGAGAGAGTATTCATGCTCTTATCCAGAAATAAGAATTGAAAGGTGTACATCTGGAATTTAGCTTTCCCAGGGATGGAGGCAATATTACTCTGGGAAAGGTTCATTGCTTGACTGAAAGATTGTAGCTGGAATTTGCTTAATGATTACCAGAGTCTGGCAGGGATAAATTGGTGAACAATTGTGTTGGATACTTGAGATTTTAATTTCTTAAGAAAAGAGATTGAGTTTAATTAATGTAGATTAATTAAATTAGATAAAACATTGTATCTGTCAAAAGCTTTTACATACAGTGAGATCTACTCTAGCTCGTTAAGCAAAAGAGGTCTATTCAAGGGTATTATATAGCTCAAAGAATCTCTAGGAGGGCCAAAGATCTGGCTTGGATTGCTGCAAGACCAGGAATAATGCAGCCAAAGTCAACAGATCTGCGAGAAATATCTACTCACACCACATGTCACTGATCTAGCAGAAACCTTTCTGCTGCAATTACTGTCTGTTCAGCACACACAATATTTAGAACTGAAGACTGGAGAGTCCACCACAGGTGTCCTTCCAAAACCAGACACTTCTGTCCCCTTTCTTGAGGGACTATCCAGTGTCCCCACGTTTGACCCCTATTTCTAGTTGGTATCTTCTACCTCCACATCTCATTTAAGCATGCCTGCTTGATAGAAACTTGGTCACATGGAAAATCCTGCTATGAAGGAGCCTGGAAAATGAGTATTTAACTTTCTAGATTCTACCTCTAAACACAAGAAGGGAAGCTTCAAGGGTCTTGCATGGCATGTAGTGAGCAAATCTACCACAGTGTGCAAGAATGTCAAAATGTGGTGGAGTATATCATTAGACTTACCTCTCTCTCCTCTGGGGCTAGATGATGCGTTGATGCCACCCCATGGGGAAAAATTGCCAACGGTAATCTTATATTAGAACTGGTATTACACCATTATACACAGAGTTGGATCTCTCCTCATTGGAATTACCAGTTACTTTTTATTTTCTGCAGGAATAATTGAACTGCGAACAATGAAGAAAATTGGAAAATAGAATCTGTCTCTGCTAACAGCTTTGCATAAAATGTCAGAGTAGGCTGGGCACAGTGGCTCACGCCTGTAATCTCAGCACTTTGGGAGGCTGAGGTGGGTGGATCACGAGGTCAAGAGATTGAGACCATCCTGGCCAACATGGTTAAACCTCATCTCTACTAAAATACAAAAACCAGCTGGGTGTGGTGGCGCATCCCTGTAGTCGCAGCTACTTGGGAAGATGAGGCAGGGATATAGCTTGAACCCAGGAAGCAGAGGATGCAGTGAGCCGAGATCGCGCCACTGCACTCTAGTCTGGCGACAGAGAACTCTTCAGAGGGCAAGTCACTCTTCTCCAAGCCACACGTGTTTTTCAGTGGTCCCTTTAGATGATGGCTCACGATGGAATTAGAAGATGGCAAGAACAAGCATCCCTGCCCGGATGGACCCATCTGTGGGGGTGCTGTGGCTCTTCTATAGGCAGTCCTGTCTGCATGGGTCAGGGTATGGTGCAGCCCATGGAGCAGGCTTCCGGTATTTGTCACTGGAGTGCAGAGCCAAGCTGAAGCAGGGGCTGTGGCTTGTGTGAGAGGCTCCAGTGAGAGCTGAGAGGATCCTTCCAGCCACAGCTGATATTGCCTAATGATCATTTGGAACATTCTAGTGTCTGGGGTTATTGTTCACCTGGCAATTACTAGTTGTTGCTTTTTTAATCAGACACATAAATGAAGGGTACTGTGAAGCCCTTTTTAGTACAGATAAGCCAGCCTCCAAGTTTGTTGGGAAAAGGGAAATTCTCAGATTGTTTCTGGGACAGCAGAGATGGGAACACATGGAGAGATGTCTGTGCTACAAGTGAGTCAGGGAATGAATGTCAGTCCCTCCTGCTGTCCATACGAAGCTACACACTGCTGTTACCAGATCCTCATTCAATTTTCCTGCTCTCGATAACCTCAATTCTTTTTCTTTCTTCCTATTTCTAAAAGTTTTGCCATCTTGCTGCTCTTTTTTGGAAAGCCGCCTAGCCCTCTCTTATGTTTAACAATTCATCTTTAAAGATCAAAAGAACAGAAACTGTTTAAGTGCAAGACTCAACTCTGTGCAGGACACAGCTTTTGGCAGCTGATTATTACATGGGAAAAAAAGGGGTCAGGAAAGTGATATTCCCAGCATTCTCAATTCTCTCCCCAGCTAAATAGATTCTTTTGTTAGTTCTTTTAAAGATAAAAGAAGTTCCCCCCAACATTTCTGTCTATGTTCTGGGCTCTGACATCCCTTAGGAGTGAGCATGGCAACACTGCATGGATGGGCTTTGCTAGGCTGGGAGACTTTTAACTGTGTTGAGAGAGGTGAGGGGGCAGAATCCTACCACAGGCTGGCCTGGGACTGGTTCCCTCCCCTCCAAGGCCCCCTAAAGATGTTGATGATTACTGCCCTTGTACTTGGCCAGAAGAGGCAACATGGGGTACCCTGTGGAAATTCTGTTCCTCTTGATCAGAGGAAAACACTTGTACTCCGTTGGGTCTCAAGTTTTTATTTCTTTTTTATTCTGCTTGAGAAAACGTCTTTCAACACCTATGTTTTATTTTCCATCCATAATACCGTACTGGTAATGGAGAGATCTAATTCTGTCCTTTTCTTGGTAGAATGATGCCTATTTTGTCTTCTCTAAATTAGAGTTGACAGCGAATACACCATACCATTGTTATAAAGATAAAATGAAGCACTGTAAGTAAGAATGCTTGGTAAATATGCAGTATTTTAAAGACTATTTCCTTTCTTCCAAATGAATTTCTTGAAGTAGGTGTTTTTCCTTTAGCACCTTTTCAGGCAAAAGGAGAATTATGGTGATTACAACAATAGTGATTATAGTTTATATTTATGGAGAGCTTAGTGTGTTTTGAGTAAAGTTTAGTTCATTGCTCACACAGGGTGTCATTTAATATTCACAAAGCTCTGTGAAATAGTTACTGTGATATCCAATTTTATATACAAGGAAACTGAGGCTATAGAGAATTTAGACAATGATATAGCTCTGTTTCCCCACACACATCTCATCTCCAGTTGTAACCCCTAGGTGTTGAAGGAGGGACCTGGTGGGATGTGATTGTATCATGGGGGTGGTTTCCCTCTTGCTGTTCTCCTGATAGTGAGTGAGTTCTCATGAGAGTTGATGGTTTTAAAGTGTGGTACTTCCTTGCTCTTGCTGTCTCCTGCTGCTATGTAAAACATACCTTATTTTCCCTTCGCCTTCAGCTGTGATTGTAAGTTTCCTGAGACCTCTCCAGCCATGCAGAACTGTGAGTCAATTAAACCTCTTTGGTTTATATATTACCCAGTCTCAGGTAGTGTCCTTATAGCAGTGTGAAAATGAACTAATACATATACCTAGCACAAAGTTATACCACTAATATGCAGAAGACTTAAATGCAAGGCAGTCAACTCTAGAGCTCCTGCAGCATGCACAGCTCCTTCCTCTGTGTCAATTTTATACAGGTATCTAAGTTTCTTACCTCAGAAAGCAAATGAATTTTAGACCCGCCCTGAATCCTTACCAGGGTGTCTTGCTAATGTATCTTCTTGGCTGGGTACTTGCCTGATCCTTTCTCTAGACATTGCTTACAAGCTCTGCCCCAGCCATATCAAACTCCCAAACTCCAGGAGACAGCAGACTGGGCCATGATGTCTTATGTGTCCATTTCTTTGCATCTGTAGTTCTTGAAACCTGGAACTGTTTTCCTTCTTCTATTCTTTCACACATTTCTACTGCTCTTTCAACAAATATTTTACCGAGCAAGTGCTGTGTGCTCTAGTTAGCACCAGGGATAAATTCGTGACCTTACTGGTCTTACAGCGTAGTAGGAGAAGCAGAGGGATAAATTCCAATGTACCACATAGAGTGGCAAATGCTATGAGAGAGAGAAGTGGAGAGTCCTTTAGCATTGTTTCTAATGTATTCAGGTTTTTATAAAATCTATTAAGAGCCTGCAATGGAGCACACAGTATGTTAAGTGCTAGTGATATTAGACAAACATGCTTCCTTCCCTCTGACTGCTATGTTCTACTGGTGGTGGTGGTGAGTAGACAATGAAGGAAAGAGAGAAATAAATAATAACAATAAAATAAATCAGCAAGCACATCTTGGCATAAGTGACCTTAAAAACTAAACAGAGCCAAGTGATAGAGTGATAGGAAAGGAGTACGTGAAATAGAGTAATCCGGGAAAGCCTCTTGGACAAGGTAACTTTTGAAGTTGGTTTGGAAGCGAGAGAAGGGACTAGCCATACTGGTGTTCTAAATGAAACAAGGGGAAGTTCAAAATCCTTCAGGTCAAAAACTGCTTGTTTTGCGCAATGACTAGAAAAGGGATCAGTGTTAAAACTTGCCAGATTTCCCTTCCCAAATATTAAGTTACTGTCTCCTCTGAGAGGAGATGTCATTCCTCTGATAAGGCATCCATTATGCTGTACCGAGGGCATGTTTACCTCTCCTAACAGGAAAACTCTTTGAATACTACCTCTTATTCACCATTGAAAATTGAGTTAATGGGTACAGCACACCAACATGGCACATGTATACATATTTAACAAACCTGCATATTGTGCACATGTACCCTAGAACTTAAAATATAATTGAAAAGAAAAAAAGAAAATTACATCTCATAGTCCCTCGCCCATGAGAAAACTCAAGGAAGAATATTGACTTGAATGAATGAATGATGTATCCAACTAAATTGTCCTGGTAAAGCTCACTAGACTACATCATTCACACTGGCTTCAAAAATGTGTAGAGAAATCACTGTTAAGGCACAATGAGCTCACCTGGAATCAGTCATTTTTGTGTTTTACTTCCCTCCTTATTAAAGAATTTTTGGTCCTAATTGCTGGGGTAGATGTGAGAACTAGGAGCTTTAAATATTTGTAGGTTTACTTCAAACTTGTGTGTCTGCTTTCATCTCCCGGAGCACATTCCATGCTCAAGGGATCATTAGCTGTATACTCACAAAACAGCTATAGAATAATTAGTACTAAGGAAAGCTGCATATTAGTTATTGGGTTTCGGGACCTCCTTTTTCCTTCCTGAAGCTTTTGCATTTCTCTCTTCGAACTTCTGAATTGAGGCTTTCTACTTGTATTTTAAGTTATACCTGTTGTTATTTATTGAGTATTATAAAAGTATATCCTATTTATTGAGTATTTATGATATGACAGGCATTATATAAGCCCTTAGCCTGCATTGTCTCACTTAAGCCGCATGGCAGCCTAAAGTAGTTATCTTCGTATTTTACAAAATAACACACTAAGGTTGCAACTTTCACGAAGTTACCCAGACAGTGAATGATCAGACTTGAACTTGAAGTCAGGACAATCTGTTTCGAGTTCTTTTCCATTGTACCAGTGCTTCCCAAACCAACTGATCACTGCTGGATCTCTTTAGGTATTCTAAAAGAAATTAATAATTTGTTTTTTGTTTCCATGATAATCCTAAACATTCATATAAGCATATTCAGAGTTATTTATGATTGATTGAGTCCTGTTGGATAATTTCTGGCCTGAGCTTGTCTTTGTATAAAAATTACTCTGAAAACAAATGATCGCTCTTGGTGCTGCATTTTCAATCCGGGGTTCTTTACAGCAGCTATGTTCCTTGAGAGTACGGGTGAGCAGCAAGGTGCCTTGTTAACCCAGAGTTCTCCCAGGCTGGGCCCTGGCCTGGATTCATGATTGTCTTCCCTCCGCTATGAGATTCCTAGCAATTCTAGTGCTTCACCACGATTCAAGGGATGGCTCTCTTGGTAACTGGAACTGCTGGTGGGGACACTTGGCACACTCCCAGTCTGCTCTGCTTCTCACTGACACAAACCTACAGGGAAATCAGAGCAGGCTGGTTGTTGCTCAGTGCAGAGAGGCCATGAAAATAAAAGAATAAAGACTTTTTCTAGAGGAGCAAACAATTTGTAGAACTCATCAGGAATCCAAAGAGCAAGAAGGAAGTAAAGTTGTTCTAGTGTCCTAGTGTTCATGCATGCAGGCGGCAAGGCCCACAGGTATTGATGGCAGGTTAACACATTCATGGCCCTCTCTCTTGCTAGGCTTTCAAAAATTATTTTTACTCTTACAGAAAATAGAAAAAAATGTTTTCGGATCTTCACCTAGATGTACAAGAGTAATAAATTAAGCTGCTCTGAAGGCTGCTGTCTAAAAACATGTAAAGTATAAACAAAGATCTTTAGATCTACCTTTTGCTGCTGCTGCTATAGACAGACTGCTGGGTCTCTTGGGGCAGAGGAAATCACGTAGTGGGGAATAACTCACCTGCTTACAGCTGGGAGGACATGTTTGAAGAGGGTGAAGGAATTAATGCAGTAAGATTTGTGAAATCACTGGTGAGCATAAAACCTTATATTAGCACCTAAGTTACATATTTAAATGACTGAAAATTTAAAAATTAATTTAATTCTGGAGGACAAATTTAAAAATAACAATAAACTAACATCCTATTTTGCACCTCTACAGCTGATGAGAATGCTCTGAAGGTACACAAAAATGAAATATAGTCTGAAATCGAATTCACGGATGCATTCATCTGCTGGGACTGTCATGACAGAGTACCATAGACTCAGTAGATTAAATATAACTTTATTTTCTCATAGTTCTGGAGTCTGAAAGTCTGAGGTCAAGGTATTGTCAGGGTTGGTGCCCTCTGAGGCCCTTATCCCTGGTTTATAGACAGCTATCTTTTCCTTGTGTCCTCACTATATGTGTCTGTGTTCAAATTTCCTCTTCTTGTAAATGCACCAGTCACATTGGATTAGGGTCTATCTGAATGGCCTCATTTTAATTTAATTGCGTCTGTAAAGACTCTATCTCTAGAATATGTTCTCACTCTGAGAAACAAGGGTTAGGAGTTCAGCATGAATTTTCGGGAGGGATGCAAGTCAGGCCATAATAACTGATTCTATTTAACTATATATATATACAATTTTTTGAACCAAAAGAAACATTTATTTGGTAATGAATAGGAAAAACATTTATGAGACTGTACCTACTAAAATTTTAAATATATTGGAGTTCAAATTTTGCCCTTTTCTCACAAATTATAATTTGATTTCCTAGGGGTACTGGCTATATTATATTAAAGTAAATGTTAGATATGATCATAGAAAATAATGATTAGCTAAGTGGGAACTACTTGTTACTGTTTATAATACTACATTTCATTTCTAATGTACAATAATTTATAATAAGGCAAATTTTCTACCTCTGCCCTCATTATTGCAGAAATAAGCTCTTAAATGTTTAAATGTCATCTCAGAGATAAATCATTCTTTTGTGTTTGGGTATAGAAGTCGATGAATCTTGTGGGATGGTCACTGTCAAGAAATGTAAAATCTTGAGAGTGGTCTACAGATTGAGGAAGGGCAGAGGCTTTTGCTAAACAAAAGAAACTCAGCATTAATTCCACATCTGTGGTTTTCTCTCTCATTATGTGTATGTGTGTGGGTGCATGCACACATGCATGCATGTGTGTGTGCATAAATAACAAATAAGGATGATATGCATGTTTTGAGCTACAAATAGGAGTTTAATTGACAATTTTCTACTTGGTATACATGTGCGTATGGGTCGGATCAGGGACTGATCCCAACACGCTCATGTGTGGCTAATTCCCCCACCCCGACTCTACTGTATAAAGAAAGTGCATCCTAAATGGGCCCCTTATGACTTGGAGAAGCTAAAGATACCTCAATTCCTTCTTATAAAGAAGGAGAAATGGAGAGACAGGAGTGGGGAGAGTTTGAAAAGATGGTAGAGAGAAGTGTTTGGGTGAAGAGAGATGGATTAGTCTATGATACAACTGGTGAGTTCATTTGAAAAATAACTGACATGTTGGGGACTTTTATTCATTTTGTTCTGTATGGTTGATGAAGTAATTTCATCTTCACTAAACCTTCTATTAAATCTGCTTTATTCACTAGTGCTTTCATAGCTAAACTTTCTATTTTGAGGAGATGCAGTTAAAAGCTGAGCCGGCTCCCAAAGTGAGTGGGGACAAAACAGGTCCTGAAATTGTCTAGACGTGTTTTTTAGTCTGCATCTAGACACAAATATGTGTACTATTTTTTATTCACATATACTTGATATCAGAAAGCAAATGAATGCGAAAGAGCAGATAGTTGAGCAGGAGTAGAAGGTATTGTTATGAAATAGATTGATGAATGAAGAGGAAGTTGGACAGTGAGGGAAAGAAGAGGTGTGGAGGAAGCAAAGTATCAGCATGTGGGTAGCACTGAGGGACAGTATGCATATACACATGTTTTCCACGCATATCATAGAAGTAAATGCATTGAGTCCATAAAAGAGGAAATGAAGGAAGTGATACTACAACATAAGAAATCAAAGAAGAAACAACAAAATTATTACATAGGCATTAGACTGAACTATATCTGTGAATAATACATTAAGCAAATGTTTAAAAGATTATACTTTTGATTTTTAACAGAATTATTTTTCTGTATTTTGCCACTTAATTTATGCTACTCCAATTTAAACTGAAATATTTGGAAATTGAATGAACAGTGCCATGTTAGGCAGCCTAGTCAACCAGTACCTGGATTTTAGTTCCTGAATCACCGAGCCATATGTTCACAATTCGACAAGTTTTTTTTTTTTTTTTTTTTTTTTTTTTTTTTTTTTTTTTTTTTTTTTATCAGTTCTGAGGCATAGCTGGCATGGGGCGAGGGATTAGGCAGTTCTAGATGACTAGGCAGTTAATTCTTAAGCACAGGTGAGTTACTTTAAATAGGTTCACAAAGCATTAAAAAGATCTTGGTGATATCCAGGCTTTTGAACATATTTACATTGTGATAGTACTGTTTGACAGGGATATGATCCTTTTTCTGTAATAAGTCCTTGTGATTTATTGAACATGGCTTCAAAAGTGAACTTTCAGTGGTCTCGATGGTATGCCTCCAGCTGTTCCTTTTCAGCTGTCTCTCTTGACCTCTGCAATGTGCATTTCTGAATGATTTTAGCTTCTTTTAGCTAAAGTGAATTCTGTCTCCTAGAAGGTGCAAATTTTATATTTCTATTCTAATCAGTACTTCCTTTCACTGCTTTAATGACCCAAAGACACTTTATTTAAGTCAGCAGCAAACAGGGGCTGACTCACTTTAGTTAAAATCTGGGCTCCCCTCAATCTGAAATCATTTCATCTCCTAATTTCCTTTTTAGTTTTTCTGTATACACAGCAGGCCATCTGAAAATAAGTAATCAAAGCAAGACCTTTTACTGAGAAAATGAGATAAGCTTATTTCGGAATTCTCTACTTTCTTACTTCTTGAAAAATATCTCCCCTTAAGGTCTTTGAAAAATCTTTAAATAGATGTCTTTCTCTTAAGGTCCACTTCCATTCTGATTTCTCCGAGATTTTCTTAATGTTGAAAGTGGGGAGTTGATGTTTACTTATACCAACTACATGGCAATTCTACTTCCAAAGGGCCGGTGAAAAGATAGAAAACAGATGATGCATATTGTTTGATTATTTGCTGTTCAAGAGTAACTTTGCTGTGACAGACTCATATAAATTGCGGATAAGAATTTAAATTACTACTTCATTGCAAAGATTAAATTTCCCAGTACATATCTAGAGTTTTTAAAATGTCCTGCCCTTGGATCCAGTACATTCTTTTATAATAATCTAAACTAAGGCAAAATTTAAACATTCAATGATTTGTGAACAAAATCAGCATTGCATCATTATTTATAATAACAAGAGGTAAGAACTATCCAACTGACCTACAAAAGATAAAAGGTTACAAAATATATGGAGTAGGATAATATAAAGGAATATTACTTGGTCACATTTCAAGGTATATGCAATGGCATGGAAAATAGATACAATTGAATTTTTAGCATAAAATGCTATATCAACTGTCAAAGTATTCCTAAGTAAAGTCAAAGAAAGAAAACATAAATAGAACTCATTGTTAAAAGTGTTGTTTCTACATTGTGAAGTTAATCTCTCTGTGTGTGTGTATGTGTGTGTGTGTATATATCTGTGTGTGTGTGTGTGTGTGTGTGTCTGTGTTTCTTTGGTTTTTATGAGTCTGTAATACTTTTTAAGTGAGACAAGTAATTAATATTTTGTAAGAAAAATGAAATAACCCCAAGAGGGGGAACCCTCCTTTTTCTTCAGGGTAAATCTACTGTAGGTATACTCTTTCTTTCTAGTAATTAATCCTCCTTCTAGCTGCTCTATTTTTCATAACACATGTCTCTGGATTGTAGTAGTAAATTAGCAACAAGAAAACTAGGTCTCAAAACCATAAAAATGGCTGTCACGTACCCATGATCTTTAATATTAGTATGTACTTTAAAGCACTTTACAATTTTGAAAGACTCTCCCATAAAGCCACCTTGAAAGTGTTATTTGTAATGTCAGCTGTGTGAAGGCAGAGTTTTGTCTTATTTACCTTTATACCCTAGCATCTGTAATAGTGGAGATGGAGTGCATATTTGCTGAATCAATAAATTAATCTGTTTTGAACATGAGTGGTAAGATGAGATTGCAGAAGACGTAATCTCACATGATACTAACAATGGCCCCCTGAGGAGGATATAGGTTTTATTATCCCCAGTTTATAGGAAACAGAGGCAGAATGATTGATTTGCACAAGATCACAGAGCTGGTAAGTGGCAGACATCTATTTGAACCAATTCTCTAGATTAGGACTTAGTTCTTAGTATGATTCTAACAAAAACTTCATGATTTTTTCATTGTCTCACTGTACCTAAAGGCCATGGTGTCACTTAATACATTAGCATTTATCAAGATTTTGTTTTGTATTCAGCATGGAAAAAACCACACGGGCTCAGAACTTACTGTAACATGGCTCATCTTAATTTCTACTCATTTTTCTCACTTTATTTACTGGATTAGCCTATTCTCGTGCTGCTATGAAGAAATACCCAGAACTGGGTAATTTATAAAGAAAAGAGATTTAATTGCCTCACAGTTCCACATGGCTGGGGAGGCCTCAGGAAACCATGGTGGAAGGCACCTCTTCACAGGGTGGTAGGAAAGGGAATGAGTGCAAGCAGGGGAAATGCCAGACACTTATAAACCCATCAACTCTCATAAGACTCACTCACTATCACAGAACAGCATGGGGGAAACTGCTGCCATGATCCGATTACCTCCACCTGGTCCTGCCCTTGACACGTGGGGATTATGGGGACTACAATTCAAGGTGAGATTTGGATGGGGACACAGAGTCAAAACATATCGCTGCCTGTCTTCTTTCTTATCAGGAGTTTTTATGCATTGAAAGAATTTCCTCGGGTAAATTCTGAGTTTTCTGGATAGAATATGGTGAACATGGCCCTTTGGATCCTATGATTCATAGCAATATAAGAAGCCGAAATCCTTTCTAGAGCACTTTTTCTTAGGAAAGCCTTAGGACTTTCTGAACACTTTCAAACATATCTTAAAACAATGTATTTATATTTTTAAAAACCCACAAAGTTACAGAAATACAAAAATACACACCTACTATTTTTTTCTCATCTCTGTATCCCAATTATTATGAGTACTAGCCTCTATCACCTCAAAAACTGGCCAAAGAAAGGATGAAAGTTTGGCCGGGCGTGGTGGCTCAAGCCTGTAATCCCAGCACTTTGGGAGGCCGAGACGGGCGGATCACGAGGTCAGGAGATCAAGACCATCCTGGCTAACACGGTGAAACCCCGTCTCTACTAAAAAATACAAAAAATTAGCCGGGCGAGGTGGCGGGCGCCTGTAGTCCCAGCTACTCGGGAGGCTGAGGCAGGAGAATGGCGTAAACCCGGGAGGCGGAGCTTGCAGTGAGATGAGATCCGGCCACTGCACTCCAGCCTGAGCCACAGAGCGAGACTTCGTCTCAAAAAAAAAAAAAAAAAAAAAAAAAAGAAAAAAGAAAAAGAAAAAGAAAAAAAGAAAGGATGAAAGTTTGAAAATCCAGGAAGTTAAAATGTACCCAGGGCACTACTGTGATATTCCAGTGCAGTGATGTCCTGGTAGGAACAGAGTAAGTCACCTTTCAGGCAGGTGCCCTTTACTCTTACATGTTGACAATGGCTTATTCTCTGTTTGCATCCATTTCTGCTTTGCAGCCTCAATCCAGGCAGGAACAAGGGACGTGTGGCCCTGGGTGTTATTTGATGTGTGGTGTGTGTGTACTTCCTTCTCTTGATTTGGCTCTGTTCAATGTGAACTAAAGTGCCCTACTGTTCACATCAGGGTAGGAATCCTATTGGCTCTCAGAACCTTCTAGAGTAGCCACTATATGGCTTCAATAAAAAAGCATTTGACTTTAACTAATTATAGCCCTACTCCAGGCTAATTTGTGACCTACATCTCATAGTAAACATTTCTCTCACTCTAACCTTGAAAGGCGACTAAACTGGGACAGTTTTACCCACAGAGTTTAATCAGGTCTCTATTCTAAAGACAAAGTGTTAAGAAACCTGGATAAATTTCATATACGTGTGTTTGTAAATGTTCTTCTTCATAAAATATTTGTCTTTAAAGATAGACTGAAATTTGACCAGATTCTAATTGGATTTACACTCCCTACTTTCCTTGAGAAACACTCTTTTCTACATAGTAATGGGTTGAACTATTTCCCATTCAAGTATTCATTTATCTACTCGGCATGCAGCAAGTATTTCATGAGTGCTTGTTATGTCCCAGGCACGGAATATACAGATAGGGTCTCTGTTGTCATAGGAAGGGAAAAACATACTAAATAATTAGAGACAAAATTAATAGTTCAGTTCTAATTTTGGAAAAATCAATGAGAGGCACAATGAGAGTGTCTGTGCATGGAATCTGCTTATCTGAGAGCTCTTGGAGGGCTTCCCTGAGAAAATGAAGCTGAGGCTAAGATTTTAAGGATGACTAGGTGCTGACTATGCAAACTGGGGTAAAAGGAGAAGGAACACTCAGGCCAAGAGGAAATAATATGAAAAGGATAAGATGGAAAGAAGCAAAGAAAATTCAAAGAACCTTCATAAGGAAGATGGGTGAGACATATTATCGCCATGTTATGGATCCATTTGTTTTCACTAAAGCTTTTCTAATCAGCTTTTATACACAAGGCCCTGTGCCATGGGCTGGAGGTACAACAGAGAGTAGAAACTGCACATTCTCACAGCTAGTATTTTGGTGGCAATTACAATACTAGAGATAGGTGCTCTAACAAGAACAGGAAAGAGAAACAACTTCTAACTCAGACTGAGAGGTCAGCAAACTAAAAGTGATGTCAATGCTGGTACCTGAAGAATGGGAGGCATTAATGAGACATATGTAGTAGTGGAAGTGTGGGGTTGATGGAATGAAGAGTGAATTTGAAGGCCAGAGACTAGAGAGAGACAAACAGGAAAGATGTATTTGGGGAACTAAAATAAGCATAAGTATGAAGATGGAAGTAAAGAGGGATGATGTGAATGTTTCAGTTTCTTCATCTGTTACATAAGGCAGTTGGACCACATTTTTTCTAGATCATAGATTTTGTGATACTATTTTAAACCCCTCATGTATACTAGGTAAAGATTGAGAGGTTGTTAATAACTTTTTGAGGCCACAGAGATAAGCAGTGACAAAGCTCATTTAGTCTGTCAGTTGAATGCACATAAAAGTCACAAAAAACTGCTTTTGATTAGAAGCAATAATACTGACCTGATTTTTTTTCACAAAAATTTGAACACTTTTTTATGTAAGAAACTAAACTGACCTTATTGCAAATATGAATTATTCCCTCCTTCCACTACTTTTTACTGAAGAGTCTTCATTTTTCTCTTTAGATTGAGCCCAGAGTGGACTCAAGTTCTGCAAGGTGTCCAGGCAGTGCCATGATGACTTGCCACTTGTGTCAGAAGAATAAGTTGATTGACATTGTGCAGATTTAATAAGCAAGTGGTTGATTTCCTGGGATTTAGAAAGTTGTCAGTTAATGAATAAAACACCAATGTCAGGCTCAGGTAACAGAGAGTGTGCTGTTGCCTTTACCAAGAAGAATTTGGTGACAGATTCCTATTCCCAAAGTGTTCTTTGAAATGGACAACCTTACATTAGCAGATAAAATAGTGTCCTATGTTCAGAATAATTTTAAGTTTTATGAAACTTTTATACAAAAACCTGATTAGTGTGTCATCCGCTCAGACTTATGTATGAAATAGGAACATGTTAGCCAAAATATGGAAATTGCTACTTAGATATCCACTCTACTGGAGATCTAAAAGATAACAAGTTCCTGAGGGTTTCCCAGGAAGGGACATGAGGAAACTGAGACAGGAAAAACCAGAGTTAGGTCTCAGTTGAAATCTGACATTGTTCTCTGAAGATACCATCCTAATATACAGCTGTTGCCTAAAATGTTGACCAAAAATTGGGAATTATTACATTTTCAGACACTGAATAATTTTTCAGAAATTACATGGAATATCTCCTTTGACCTAAAAGATATCTTTCACTTGGAAATTCTGGTTATTACACCTCTCACAGGGTGAAAGAAAGATATTTGAGAAAACGAAAAAAACTAGAGAGAGTGAAAGGTTAAATTTCTTTAGTATAGAAGTGGGGCAAACTTAGGAAGACATGAATGAAATGAATACAATTATGGGCAACAATTTAGCCTGGGTTTAGAAACTGCTGACCCAATTGCATATAGTGTACCCTTGAAATTTGAGTAAAGGAAGATTAGGACAATTACATTGAGCAGAAATACTACTAGGGTGTAATGGACTTTGGAACCTACTTGAAGAGGTCATGGAGATAGTACACAGAAATGGAAAAGTTTCCAGTTCTACTTAAGTATGAGCTGAGAAACATACAATATTTCTGTTGGCATCATATCATATCTTCTGTCATCATAAGTCTTACGGTCCTCTTGGACACAGGCTGTATGCTCCAGTGAACAATGACCTAATCCCTGTTGGTCATTGTTTTTGTCCCAGTGACCCTATGTTGCTTAGCACATTCGTTGACCTGCTCAATCAATATGTCTTGATGATCATTAGGGATTTTAATTATACAGGATAATGATTTCTTGTTCTTGCTCTATTACCACACTAATGATAAATGCTATCCTTAACTGACCACATGCTATTGTATCATATTCTGTTCTCAGTAGATTTTATACAATAAGTTTAATTTGCATATAAACTCTGTGGTTACTATCATATGCTATGATACTTTTCATATGCCTATTGAAAGATGAGTAATCTAAGAAACAAATACATTAATTAACTTTCTCAGTGTCTCACAGTAACTTAATGATGTGGCCAGGATTTAAACTTCAGCAGTCTGACTCCAGAGCTTGTACTTAACCAGTCTATTTCTACCGCTACTATGGACCAAATTGGAGAAGTGGCTCAGAAATATTTAGCAATATCCACTCACTTGCTAGCCCAGTGACTCTGACCATTTTTGTCTTTAGAGCCAAATTAGATGTGTTCTATTCTATATTGCATTCTCCTGTTAGGAAAAGAGAAGTGGAAAGATGATTGAATGGGAAAGAATGGAGTCTTTTGATTGAAATCCTGAATGTTTTACTTTCCTACAGCCTATGTTGACACATTCCATTTGTTTTACCCCAAACTAGGAGTTCCTGTAGGCAAAGCTTCAGAGAGAGTACATATGGTTTATAGCTGGTTCTTCCTACATAGATAGGTGGCTAAATATATAAGCAAAGGGCCGACCTGGAGTAGAACCACTTTGGAATTGTTTGCTCAGAAAATATACTACTAAAGAGTCCCACAGAAAGGGAGTAGAGGATATGAGGTGCCAAGCAGAGCTCTCATAGCTTTCCATTGAGCAGTGCCCTGGGTAATTTACTAAGAGATGTCTGCTGTATTTCTATTTTCTAAGCAGGACCTTCTAAGCAATATCTTGCCTATCAAGCAAAGGCAACCAGTAGGATAACAGGCATTTATAGAATTAATACAGAAGCAGGCTATGTTCCTCCTGCCCTCTCTCATAGGCACTCTTCTGGCAAAAGCAGACAGACAGACAGACAGACAGACACACACACACACACAGTTTTTTCTCAATTTACCAAGAGAACTGCCAAGAGCAAGCAACTTGTGTATCAATCTGATTTTTTCATTCCTGGTCAATTATAAGAAATGTGGCTATTTCTTCCCTGCAATTTAATAACTTGACATTTTTCTCTTTCTCTCTTTCTCTCTCTTTTTTGTAATCACAGCAGAATCTAAGAAGAAGAAAAAGGAAGGCAAGAAACAGGAGAAGATGCTGGATTAAAAGATGTCACCTGTGGAATATAAAAAGGACATCAGCAAACAGGATCAGTTAACTATTGCATTTATATGTACCGTAGGCTTTTTATTCAAAAATTATCTATAGCTAAGTACACAATAAGCAAAAACAAAAAGAAAAGAAAATTTTTGTAGTAGTGTTTTTTAAATGTATACTATAGTACCACTAGGGGCTTATAATAAAGGACTGTAATCTTATTTAGGAAGTTGACTTACAGTACATGATAAATGATAGACAATTGAGGTAAGTTTTTTGAAGTTATGTGACATTTTACATTAAGTTTTTTTTTTACAGTTTTTGGGCAACAATTTAAATGTTATGACTATGTAAACTACTTCTCTTGTTAGGTAATTTTTTTCACCTAGACTTTTTTCCCAATTGAGAAAAATATATACTAAACAAAATAGCAATAAAACATAATCACTCTATTTGAAGAAACTATCTTGTTTTCTGCCAATAGATTTTTTAAAATGTAGTCAGCACAATGGGGGTGGGGAAGCAGCGCATGCCCTAGTTCAATGTTGACTTTTTTTTTTTTTTAAAGAAAAACATTAAAACGTAAAATTCTTTCACTTTGGCAGAAGAATTTGTTTTCTTGATGAAATTATTTTTCCATCTGAGGAAAAAAATACTAGGAAAATAAATCAAGGTGATGCTGAAAAAAATTTGCTTTTGTGTTCAATAATGTAATTTTTGTAATCCTACTCCTTTAGTCATTTATACTCCCCCAGTCAACTTATTAGCACAGATAAATTGTCATACAAACTAGCTAAGTCACTCTTGGGCACAAATGCCACACAGTTTTTTTGTACTTTCTATCAGTAATTAATAGGTTAAATTGGTACTACTGAATTCAACAAAAGTTTCACAATAGTCTAGGGTTTGGTGGAGCAGGAAAACACTCTTACAGTGGATATATTTGGGTTCGCACCAGTCCAAATCAGTTTCACTGTAATGATGTGCAAAAGGTAGTTTGGGCTTAGTTTCCATAAACCGAAAATTTTCACTTTTTTACATGCCATGAGTGCCAAAGGCAATCTGTATAACTTCCTTATCTGTTGGTCTCTGAGCACAATTTTTAAGTAAACAAGTCTGTTATCCTATTATTCAGGGAATAATAGAAAATTCTCTGGGATTATCTTTAAAGTGTTTCTCTTGACATACTCTTTAATTCTAAAGTGATAAGACTCAATAAACAAACACCAATCTACCAAGATAATTGCTAAGTCCGTTTTGGGAAATGATGATTTCAGCCTACCCCGGGCTAACTATAAAATACACAATTACATGCTGGTCTAATGATGCAGCCAAAGGGTCTTAGCAGCTAAACTACTTTTGCCATCTAGCCTATGACTCTACTTGAGCTAGGAATGTTCAGCAGATCCATTTCTCCCTTCTACATCAAAGCCACCTGTCAGTGGGGAATAGAAAAAAAGGATGAACTTCCAGGCATTTTATGGACTGGTGCTTAATAAAAAGAGTGCCTTGTAAAGTGCAAAGGATAGAAACATGAATAGTAAATGTAGTCCTTTTATAAGCTGACCTTAATTGGAAAAAGTACTCATGGGGACAGATGGAAGAGAAGAAAGAAAGGCAATGTCTTGAGTGGAGTTTTTGACAGCAAAGTTCCAAAAGGATGGGAGGATGGAAGAGCCTGTTGCAAATTTTGATAACCTCTTAGCTAATGTTGCTCCTCTAACACATTTAGCCAAAAGCAGCAGCCCGTGAATCAGTAATGAGTTAAGGTGAACTAGAACTAAATCTCCCAAGGGAAAAACAGTCCTGTAAATAACTGTGGCACACTCCTTTATTCACAGGGCATGGCAGGAAGCCAAAAGTGAAAGATTTCTCTGCTGTGTCAACTATGATACTTAGCAAGCCCTAGAATAGCTCCCTGATTCTCCCCTAAAGCAAAGATTGGTATGCTAAGCTCCCTTATATAGAGTGTGAAATTCAACATCCCTTAAGTCTCAAGAATTATTCTACCCCAGCCTCAGCTTTAAACATCTTGTTAAGTCACACCGAAGTGTTGAAACATAAATGCAAAAGGACAAGCTCTCCACGTCTCTGATTCTCACAAATAGGAAAAAATAGACCGTCATCGGGCACTTCACAGTGTTCTTGAGCAAACTCTCTGTTCTGGGCTTTATAAATTTCACCCTAAAGTTCATTAAGCCTTGAAGAAGGGAAGGAAAATGTAAAGAAGTCATCTGTGTTCCTTTAAATGGCCTTAGGGGGAAGACAAACTTTCTGTCCAATAATTGAGAGGGTAAAAAGCAACTTTACCAAGATGCAGACAAAAACAAATCTTCCCTGATGAGAAAGTGTCCTCATTCAGCTCAGAGTTGGTATCTCTCACACTTGTTCTCTGATAGACTTTCTAATTTATTCAGGATATATGAATGCTGTCACATTCTTCTATATATAGGTTGTGAAGAAGAGGATCTTGGATAGACATTTTGACTTCATATGTTCCTGGAATGACATATTAACATCTTCTTAACTTAGTAGAAGTGGAACTCAACCAGAGTTTAAAGCTCTAAATATTTTTTAAGAGAATTTCTCCTAAATTGGGAAGATGTGGGTATGAAAAAAATTGAATAATTATACTTGACCATGAGAAATCTTATTGAGAAAGAAAAGGCTATAGTTCTTTTCCATTGAGGAGACAGATACTTCTTTAAGAATAAGAGATACAGATTTTTTTTTTCTGTAACATCTATTGGCTCCATAATTCTGAAAGTCTTAAATGAATTATTATATAATTTCCTTAAGTGAATAACAGAGGTAAATAGGCTATAGAAAGCACTGAAAAAGGAAATAGAAAATACTGTCTTTTGCAAATTGAATTATTTTAAAGTAGTTTCCAAATATAAAAATTAGAACTTTATCTACATTGAGTCGTGGGGTTTTCTAATAGAGTGAAGCAAAGGGACTTTCTTTTCATTAACCTCTCCAAAAATAATAAGGCAGATCAATATCCTTGGATATAGAATATCAAAGCATTCAAGCTACTTTTTAAGCAGTGATAAGAGTCTTGGAATATATTAATATAAGAAGAAAAGGGCATAATGTTATTCTAAGCATTCAGCAAGGAATGCCTGCTTCAAAATTTGCACTCTATTTTTACCAGAAATAAGATATATGGAGCATTTTTAATCAGAGGAAAACATGTCTTACTCTTAGAAACTCACCTGTCCTCTACTGTTTCTGTTCTTCCGAATCTTTTGTTCTTCTAAGCAGAGAAACAAAAGGAAAGTAAAAATGCTTCATCCTGTTGGGGTCACAAGTAAAACAACGTAATTCATAAGCATTCCAGTACTCATTAGAAAAGCAGACCTACTTTAAAAACTATTATTATTTAAAAAGAAAAATAAAGAATTAGCTCCCAACATTTAATTTTTGTAAAGCCATTTTTTTAAAAAAGAACGAAACCATGACAGGCAGAACATTGATGTATTTCTTACACATGTATCTATTACAATGATTGTATTAAGTTACTCATGGGGTTGGCTAAAGAGGTTTATGTGTAGATTATCACTTCATATTTTCTTTTGTTCTTTGAAAATGTGCATGGAAGCCATATTATACCTTATTAGAGAATGAAAACATGAAAAATCTTGACCATCCTATCCCTGAACTCCTGGGATAACTTAGAGAACACACAGAGATTGTATCCACACATTCAACCTGCTCTTAGTGCAGATACAGATGTTACATAAGATAAATAATCACAGAGAATAATTTTTTTCCCTTTTTTGATTGTTTGATTGTCAGATCCATCAAACATAGGGCAAACCTTCAATTATCTTTGTTCATGAGATTCTTGGATAATTACATGAATGCATCCCTTACTGTGAATAATCAACAGATTGAAATATTTGCAATGAATGACATGAATTTTAGACTTCTAAATCCTAAAAGTTGCATGCTTTTAAGGTAGTCATTTTTGCCTGATAATCTTTCTGTTAAAAAAAAAAAAAGATACCACACTATTTTTTAAAGAACGTGAATGTAAATTAAACTGCTCTTGAAGACTTATTCCTGTCACGATGAGTATCAGGTTATTATTTTTTGTTATCATGGCAGTTGTAGTTGTAAATATTTTCTTGTGTGTTCCTCATGGATCATAGGATTGAATGAATACTCCACCAGGATGTAACCTTGAACTCAATTTGAGGGAGTAAAAAACTAGCAACAAGACCCTTCAGAACGAATGTATCTTCTTTTAAATTTTGTCTCTTGATGAAGATGGAATAAAGTATATACTACTCTCTGAGCTATTGGATAGTATCACGTGGTGACTTTTATAAAGAAATATACAATTAAATTTCAGGATTAAGCAAACATTTTTTTCCTGGCCTTTTAGAAAAAATAATCCTTGCTGTCCTTATCCTTGGACTTGTCAGATATATTCAAGCATTATCTATTATTTCTACATCAGCAACCACTGGTATTATGAGCAATCTCTGCCTTTTTCAACCTACATTTTGTCTCACTTGTATTTCACATGCTGATTGGATATGAAGGAGCACTACTAAGCATTGATCATTTTGAGAACAAATAGAAATTATTAGTTATCATAATAAAAGTTCTCTAATAGAAAAATGTACCATCATTGTTCGTAAATTAGCATTTTTGTTATAATGCCATACCCTTCCCTTCCCTTCCCTTCTCTTCCCTTCTTTTCCCTTCCTCTCTCTCTCTCTCTCTGTCTCTCTCTCTCTCTCACCATGATTGTATTTCTGGTATCTTCTCTCTCCTTATACTTCTTTGTGCACAGAAGAAGTATATAGCACTCCTGGTTATTAAGAAGTAAATAGTCCTTTGATTAAACTCTTTATTTGAGCATGCCATCTATTACCTGCTAGGACTGTGACTGACATAGGAGTGTGATTTACTTTGAAACTCTAAAATATTCTGCTAATTATATTTTTTGGGGTCTTTCCGGTAAAAGTGAAGCACCATGCCTACCAAGGAAAAGAAATCCTTCCTCACGTGGTGTGCTTTTAAGATTAGTAAGTCCACATCAACTCAGAATTAATTGCCCCCTCCTGACCTGATTATCAGAGTTTCTCCACTTCCTGCTAGGATAAAAGAGCTTATTTTGATGGAAACTTCAGTTGAACTTCTAGCATTCTAGATTTCAAGCTTTCCAGAATCATTGGATCTGCCAGGTCACAGAAGACAAGTGGAAAATCTGCTTTTACCAACTGTAGTGCCTGCTTCTGATTTGGGACTCATTCAAATGTGTAGCTTTTTAGATATAGGTAAGTAGGGCAATTAGGACTCCAAATACTGCATATGTTCCCTCCAAAATCCAAGGGGGACTATGAGATAATGTACTTCCTTTCCATTGTTAGGGTTTGTAAAGTCCATAATTTGTTCTTCATTTTGAAGGGAATATCTTCACATGTCCCCACTCATTGTACCCAGGAAAATTTACTATGGTGACTGGTATTGTGAGTGATAACATGAATTTTGAATATACAAATGAAACTTTTCCATTTAAAGGAACTGAATTGGAGGAAGATACTTCTTTAACACCCAATCCTATAAACTTTATGTTACATCTAAGTATAATATTAGATATACTCCTAGATTTACCTTTTGGTTAGCAGGGGGATGAAGATCCTCATGACAGTTAAGGAAGATTAGATGAGGAAGATGCATAATCATAAATTAGCATACTTCACATATGCTCTTTGAAAAGGGTAGCCATAAGTATATGAGAAAAGACCTACTAGCAAAATATTTAGAATTTGTAAGGAGGTTTCAGTATTCATCTAGGGGAAGAAAACATCAAAGATCTATAACAGAATCATAATGTTTGTCCTGGAGAGCAAATTACTATGACTCTTCACTTTGGGCATTTTACTTTTGCCATCACTAAAAAAAGAAACGTTAAAACCCGCAATTGCTTTTGCACCAACCAAATAAATATGAAGTTCTGTTGACTATTGTGAAGCAGTCTTCATTTGTAACAAGCTTCTTTCTTTTTGCAAGATTTAACTCCTGCCATTTGCACATTATCTTACCAATCCATCTAGAATATTTATTCTTTCCAACTTAAGTCATATCAGCATGTTGCTGTAAATGCTGTAAAACTTTATAATATCTGGAAGTACGTTGAGGAAGTCAATGAATTAGATTGTGACATGGAGTCAAAACATTGGTGTTTTCTGTGTCTAGGGTAAAAGTGAAGTACCATGCCCACCAGGCAAAAGAAATCCTTCCTCATGTGGTGTGCTTTTAGGATTAGCAAGCCCACATCAACTCAGATATTAATTGCCCCCTCCTGGCCTGATTAGCAGAGTTTCTCCACTTCCAGCTAGCATAAAAGAACTTATTTTGATGGAAACTTCAGTTGAATTTCTAGCATTCTAGATTTCAAGCTTTCCAGACCAAAAGAGAATAACCAATAATGGAAATTCTTTCTGATTCATTTAGAGAATCATCACTCTATTGTCTCATAGTAAAGATGAAGGGAGAGATTCTGAGGTGTACTCAAGAGAAAGAATGGCCAAGATGTGAGTAATTGCTCTTACCTAGCATGTCTGAACTCTTTGACTGCCTTTTCTTTATAATAAGATTAAATCTCTCTGGCCATCCAAGGCATTTTTTTGTTTAGCAATATTTGGGTTTGGTTTTCATTAATTGAATGAGGAAACTTGACTAGAGGAAATTGAATTCAGACTTTCTGGTGAATTCATCCTTATCAAGAAATTATAACATATCCCAAATAATATTCTATCTTCTTAGAAATTTCATTCTCCAAAGTCTACTTGAACAAATACAATTCTATGTTAATTATATAGACTATGGTGATTAATTCATGAAAAATCTCTTTGGGTATATTTCCTTTTCCAAATTCTGATTATGCATTTCACCCCATAGACTACTATTACTAGTTTAAATTCATTAACTAATCCATGCTTTCCTTTAGTTAACATGTTTATTAAATGCTCAACACTTCATAGGTTCTGGGAATGCAGCAAAGAACAAAATTGACAAAAATCCGTGTTCATGGAGTTTACATTTCTGTGGGGGACACAGAAGGGAGTAGAGCTTTGTTTATCTACTGCTGCATAACAAACCACCTAATGGTTTCAAACAACAATCATCTTATTACTCCCTGACTCTCCCAGTGGTTTGACCAGACTTCTTGGGGTGGTTCTTTTGCTTTATGAAATGTCAGCTTGAGGGGCTGGGATGTATCCATCACATGTCTAACTTCTTCGTGGAAATAGTTGAAAATTGGACTCGGGTGGGATACTGAATGACTAGGTCTCTTTCTTTCTCCATGTAGTCTCAAAGCTTCACTCTTCCCACAAGGCATCAATCTCTCTCTTCATGGTCTGTCTGTCAGGGTAACCAACCATTTTATGTGGCAGCATAGAACTCTCCAAATCACACAATTGGAAGCCATCAAACCTTCTTCAGGTTTAGGCCAGGAACTGACCCCACACTATTTCTGCCACATTTTAATAATTAAATCAGTCCCAGGTCCAGCCTAGATTCTAGGAGAGTCGACTACGCAAGAAAGTGAATCTTGGGAGGTATAGTTAATCAGAGGACAAGTTTGGGAACAAAGTATACAAACAAGTAAAATGTATGTTGGATGATGGTAAATTCAATAGAAAGAAAGCAGGGAAGAGTAGTGCATAGTGTTGGGCAGGGTTTGGAATTTTAAATGCAGTAACCAGGCAAGGCCTGAAGCAGGCAACATGCCAGTGTTCAAAAGCCTGGGGGAGGCAAGGGAGTAACTCATGCAGTTTCCTGGGAAAAAGAACATTTCAAGCAGAGAGAGCCATGAGGGCAGTGAGTACAAAAGCTGTGAGATAAAAGTTTCTAGCAAATTCCAGGAATAACAAGGAGCTGGTGAATGAAGTAAAGAAAGCAAAGGAAAAAAGGAGGAAGAGATCATCAGAGCAATGAGAAATGAGGCCCCACTGAGGTTTGGGTGCTAAAGGAATCATTTTATTTTTCTTGTGAGAGACACTGCATCCTCAAGCAAGGGATTCAAAGTAGGAATGTTGAGGAGAGAGTTGGTGGTTCAGGTTTTCTGGTTCCTAAAATCCTCACTAATAAAACTCCTAAACAGCTTATATCCCATTATTATCCTCAAGATTCATGTAAGATATGTGTCAATTCACCTTATCAAATTTAACAAGCGATGTGATTCATTTCTGAATTTGGTTTTCATCAGCCTCCATCCTATGACAGCTGTCAAAAAAGAGACGTAGGGCATGGCGACAGGAAGGCTCTAGATTTTAGTCCATGCCTCAAGTTGAAAAATTTAACATTGAGCTCATCATTTTCTCAGTTTAATTTATCCATCTATTGCAACAACTACTAGTTCAGAAGAATTTCATCCTTAGTATCCCAGGCAGTCCAATCAATAACATTATTTACCAGCTCTCCACTATATATCACTAGTCTCTTAATTTCTCAGCTTAAAATACTAATATCAGTTCTATGGCTTTTTTATGACATATAGCTCAATAATTAATTCCATTCTCCACCCTTATACTTTTGCATTTAGTGATTTTTTTATTGCAAGCAATAGAAACTACTCTTCTCAGACTGAAGTGTGTGTGTGTGTGTGTGTAAAGAATTTTCCTAAAAGGATATTAGGTGGCTCACAGAATTGAGTAGAGAGTCAAGGGAGGGATAGAAGATCAGGAACACTGAGAAAGATAAACGACACATGTACTCTGAGCATCTCAGCAATTCAAGAATTTCTCACATGACTCAGTTCCAATCAGTTTTGGTCCCTACACATCTTTGCATTCTTGGGATATTCCTCCCGAGAAAGCAACTCTGGTTGGCCTAACTTGGACTGTGTGACACCCCTGTTGTCAAAACTTGATGGTCTTCAGATTGCCAGCTGTATTAGTCTGTTCTCACGCCACTAATAAAGACATACCCAAGACTGTGTAATTCATAAAGGAAAGATGTTTAATGGACTCACACCACATGGCTGGGGAGTCCTCACAATCATGGCAGAAGGCAAAGGAGAAGCAAAGGCACACCTTACAAGGTAGAAGGCAAGAGAGCATGTGCAGGGGAACTCCCTTTTATGAAACCATTAGATCTCATGAGACTTATTCACTATCAGTAGAGCAGCACGGGAAAACCCATGCCCATGATTCAATTACCTCCCACCAGGTCCCTCCCACAATACATGGAGATTATTATAATAAAAGTGATATTTGGGTGGGGACACAGAGCCAAACCAATCAGCAGCCCATCAGAATCAGACAGAAATGAAGTTAGTAGGGCAATATTTCAAAGAAAGGCCCACCTGTAGAAATAGAAATGAGGTATTAACAATGAAGTATTAACATATTAAACATTTAAATTATTTTAAATATTCAATATTAAAATATTGAACAAAAAGAAATAGTGGGAAGTACACATTGACATGAGTCAATGTCTGTCCTGTACAGAACTGTGAATGCAAAGAAAAAGATCTTATTAGGCCATGAAGAGTTATTAGTATTTCTACTAAGACTGAAGTGAGTGACAGTGTTTACACTTGAAGAATTTTAGTCTGTCACCTGGAAGTGGCTTATAACATAAATTTGAATAGTGAAGCACTTAAGATGGGAAGGCAATTTAGGAAGTTATTGGAATTTTCCAACTGAGAAATAATGAAGGCCATTTGGATCTGTCATAGATTTTGCCTCTGGCCACCCAATTATTTTCTCACTCGATTATTGCTTTTTCTCTGCTTCCATCACTGTTGCCATACTATTTTCTTTGTGATCCAAGGAGATCTGACTTAATAACACATTTTTGCTGCATGCATTGTGGGCCTAATGTCATACAAAGTGGTTACTGCTCAGAGAGTAAAGCCGATTTCGAGAGCTGACAAGTTATCATAAACTTCCTGGTGTCCTGCTTCCATATCCCTCCATGCCCATTAACATAAATCAGGTCACCAAGACCAGAAGACTCAGTCACAATGTAAGCTTTGTGAACCATCCTATCCTCAGTTATTTAAAATGATCTGATTTAATGGAAAATTCAGCATCAAGCCAGTCTTACTTCTGTCATGCTCACATTGTGCCCCAGGTATAAGAATTAGGGACATGTCTTATACCTGAGAGAGTTTCCAGCTTATTACCCTTTTCTACTGTCTTTAATTAACTTTCTTATATTCGGCCCAGTATTCTTTTTTTTTTGAGACGGAGTTTTGCTCTGTCGCTAGTCTAAATTGTAGAGGCACGATCTCGGCTCATTGCAACCTCCTACTCCCTGGTTCAAACTCAGCCCAGTATTCTAATCCTTAGAAGACTGGACTCCGTTTCTTCTTTTAATTGCCCTCCCCTCAAGTACCATCACCAACTCAGGGGCAGGTTTGTTCTGAATCCCTTACCAGCTCTGGACAGACTTGTGTGATGCAAATTGTATCTCCAGGTTTTAAGGTATATCTCTGCTGTATTTTTGTCTGATCTTAGAATACCCGCTGCCATGTTCTCTGGGTTACATTTTACTTCTTGTTGGACTTCCTTGATATCAGCCTCTGGGCAATTTCTGGCCACTCCTCCTATATCTTCTAGGTGCTGGGTTCTGGGTTCTGTCTGCTCTGCTGATCTTTCCTCCTACAGCACTGTCTGAAACTCCGTCTCCTCCCTCCTAACCTACCTTTCTTTTCCTCCCTTTTGGCAACTTTCATCCATTTGTGGAGCTCCCTACTTCCAGATATAAGCTGTTCTGAATCTTCCCTAACAACTTGAAGTTATCTCCTTCATCTTCAGTTGTGTGCTGAGATAGGGAATTTACTTTAATGGAATGAAAATGGACAAAAGAGAGAGTAAAGAAAAAATAGAAAAAGGGGATGTAAAAAATTATTAATCTTGTCCACACATACAATAGGAACTATTTACCTAAGAATCCTAGAGATACATAATACTTATTAATAGCTTGAGTTCAATGGAGACATTTGAAGAACTAATTTGATAGAGAGAAGGGTGGCAGTTGCTAAAACCAAAATGCTAATTGTAACGTACGAGTTCTGAGCAATTTTTGCTCCATGACCCACTTTGGCAGTCTGGAGAAACCTACGTGTTCCTTCACAGAATAGTGTTTTTAAATGCTAGAGATAAATTATATTGGATTATAAATGATTTCAATGACATCGAAATAGAGTTGTCACCATATTAAGAAAACAAATTTTTGATAAGGAAATATTTTGCTTCACTATTAACATATTAAACGACAGGGTCTAGAATTACTGAAAGTAGTGATACATATAGATGGTACTTTTATATATATTTGTGACAACTGTAACAAGATAATCTGCAATTTGTATGTGTGAAAAAAATCAAAAATACTGTCGTGGTTTATTATCCACATTTGCAATGGAAGAAAATGTTGAATTTCAGTTTAGTTAGAGATGAGTGAAAATAAGCATGTTTTTCCCCCCTTCTTAAGTCATGTGCCACAAATTCACTTCACAAATTAAGAGCACTATTCTAATGAAGGCCAGAAGCATAGGCAGGACTAGAGAGCTGTAATGCATCTATGTCAGTTACACTCTGTAGTGGGCCTATTCACTGCTTTTTCAGACATAGACCTGCCTTTTTTCCCCAAACACTAGCCTGTCTTCCATTCCAGTCCCCAAATATACCACTTTCTCTTCTCCACAGTGCCATTGGTTCTTCTTTCCTCTCTGCACTAGACTGACCATAATGTTTTTTTTTTGAGATGGAGTTTCCCTCTTTTGCCTAGGTTGGAGTTCAACGGCACAATCGCAGCTCACTGCAACCTCCGCTTCCAGAGTTCAACGATTATCCTGCCTCAGCCTCCTGAGTAGCTGGGATTACAGGTGTGTGCCACTACACCTGGCTAAGTTTTGTACTTTTAGTAGAGACGGAGTTTTGCCATGTTGGCCAGGCTAGTCTTGAACTCCTGACCTCAAGTGATCCACTTGCCTCGGCCTCCCAAAGTGCTGGGATTACAGGTTGTTCCAATTACTTAGCCAGCTTCCTTTATACTCATTATTCTGTGTTATATATTGATTTAGTTGTCAACAATTTTGTGCTCTAAAAAGGCATGTTAAAATCTCTGTTCAGGCTAGATTTCATAATCCAAGCCCCATCTGACAATTCTTACACTTTACCATCTAATTTCTTAACTCCCAATTCTTAATTTTCAGTTGAACATTTATCATATTCAACATTTTTAATATATAGAAAGTTAGTTACAATTACATATTATGCACATTTGCAGACGTGACAACGTCTGGTGGGTGGACATTAATAATAATAGTAAATAATAATATTTAAAAATACTTTTCCTTTCCTATAAACCAAATTCTATAATAAATTTCAAAAATGTAGAATTCTTTGAGAACAATAATAATAATAACTTTATTGAGTGCCTACTAGGTTCAAAATTCTGTTATAAGTACTTATTGTGGATTATCTCCTTAATTCGAATAACAATTCTTAGAGATGAGGGCTAACAAAAACTTCATTTTATGGTTAAGAAAACTAACATGCAGAGAGGTTAAGTAACGTGTCCAAAGACACTCACAATGGAAGAACAAAGGAATTGTATCAATAATAATGTCTTAGTTGCTTTTCCACCCACTATTATGTGAAATAAAAATTATATAAACTCAAAGTTATATAAATATATACTATAGTAATTAGCCGTATTTAAATAAAGACCACTGGACTCCATTCTGCTATTCAAAAATAAATTATTAGGTTGAATAACAGCTATAAAACACAGAATAAGAAAATGAATCTTCCAATGCCCTTAAGTAGGTAATACGTACAAATATCAACCTTCAATTGTATCTGTGCAGGAACTTCCACATTAACATGCCTTAATGCATACATTAATAGCAGCTACGAATTTTTCCATATTATATTTTCTGTTGTACTTTTTGTTTGTACTTTGTTATAAACATGTTTATGCTGTATTTTTTAAATATAAAGGAATTGTCTTCACTTCAATGATAAGGCAAAAATCATGCATTATTTTACAATACAATAACAATGATTATTAGTTTTATTAGGTTAACTCAAGGATTGTGGACTAGGGAAACAAGATAAAGAAAAACTACCTACAAATTATAAATGAGAATTAGAATCTTAGTGGAAGTTCTGCCCTTGTTTCTTTCTCTTTTTTTTTATTCACTTCTTTTTAATGGATCTATCAAAATGAAAATATATTAGGAAAAAGCTAATAACTCCTCAATAGTTTTTTGAGGTAATGGTTTTTTTTTTTCATATTTGAATTTCTTCTTTATTTTTTAAAAATAACTACGAGGTGAATTTTCTCTATTTTATACAATATTCATGTATCTTTCTACTAATATTAATTTCCGTTCAGAAGCTCCATTAAAAATTGTAGAAACCCCAGAAAATATAAATTATAAATTGTGACTCAGAATTTAAAGTATAGTTCAGGTATTGGCCTAAAGCATATAAAATTTTGCAGAAACCATGTTTAAGTCTTCTTGTCCCTGTCAAACAATCCTGTTATACATTCTTTTTTTTTTTTATTTTTTTTATTATACTTTAAGTTCTAGGGTACATGTGCATAACGTGCAGGTTTGTTACATATGTATACTTGTGCCATGTTGGTGTGCTGCACCCATCAACTCGTCAGCACCCATCAACTCGTCATTTACATCAGGTGTAACTCCCAATGCAATCCCTCCCACCTCCCCCCTCCCCATGATAGGCCCCGGTGTGTGATGTTCCCCTTCGCCAGTCCAAGTGATCTCATTGTTCATTTCCCACCTATGAGTGAGAACATGCGGTGTTTGGTTTTCTGTTCTTGTGATAGTTTGCTAAGAATGATGGTTTCCAGCTGCATCCATGTCCCTACAAAGGACACAAACTCATCCTTTTTTATGGCTGCATAGTATTCCATGGTGTATATGTGCCACATTTTCTTAATCCAGTCTGTCACTGATGGACATTTGGGTTGATTCCAAGTCTTTGCTATTGTGAATAGTGCCACAAGAAATATACATGTGCATGTGTCTTTACAGCAGCATGATTTATAATCCTTTGGGAATATACCCAGTAATGGGATGGCTGGGTCAAATGGTATTTCTAGTTCTAGATCCTTGAGGAATCGCCACACTGTTTTCCACAATGGTTGAACTAGTTTACAATCCCACCAACAGTGTAAAAGTGTTCCTATTTCTCCACATCCTCTCCAGCACCTGTTGTTTCCTGATTTTTTAATGATTGCCATTCTAACTGGTGTGAGATGGTATCTCATTGTGGTTTTGATTTATATTTCTCTGATGGCCAGTGATGATGAGCATTTTTTCATGTGTCTGTTGGCTGTATGCATGTCTTCTTTTGAGAAATGTCTGTTCATATCCTTTGCCCACTTTTTGATGGGGTTGTTTGTTTTTTTCTTGTAAATTTGTTTGAGTTCTTTGTAGTTCTGGATATTAGCCCTTTGTCAGATGAGTAGATTGCAGAAACTTTCTCCCATTCTGTAGGTTGCCTGTCCACTCTGGTGGTAGTTTCTTTTGCTGTGCAGAAGCTCTTTAGTTTAATTAGATCCCATTTGTCAATTTTGGCTTTTGTTGCCATTGCTTTTGGCGTTTTAGACATGAAGTCCTTGCCCATGCCTATGTCCTGAATGGTATTACCTAGGTTTTCTTCTAGGGTTTTTATGGTATTACATCTAACATTTAAGTCTAATCCATCTTGAATTAATTTTCGTATAAGGAGTAAGGAAAGGATCCAGTTTCAGCTTTCTACTTATGGCTAGCCAATTTTCCCAGCACCATTTATTAAATAGGGAATCCTTTCCCCATTTCTTGTTTCTCTCAGGTTTGTCAAAGATCAGATGTCTGTAGATGTGTGGTATTATTTCTGAGGACTCTGTTCTGTTCCATTGGTCTATATCTCTGTTTTGGTACCAGTACCATGCTGTTTTGGTTACTGTAGCCTTGTAGTATAGTTTGAAGTCAGGTAGTGTGATGCCTCCAGCTTTGTTCTTTTGACTTAGGATTGTCTTGGCAATGTGGGCTCTTTTTTGGTTCCATATGAACTTTAAAGCAGTTTTTTCCAATTCTGTGAAGAAACTCATTGGTAGCTTGATGGGGATGGCATTGAATCTATAAATAACCTTGGGCAGTATGGCCATTTTCACAATGTTTATTCTTCCTATCCATGAGCATGGTATGTTCTTCCATTTGTTTGTGTCCTCTTTGATTTCACTGAGCAGTGGTTTGTAGTTCTCCTTGAAGAGGTCCTTTACATCCCTTGTAAGTTGGATTCCTAGGTATTTTATTCTCTTTGAAGCAATTGTGAATGGAAGTTCATTGATGATTTGGCTCTCTGTTTGTCTGATACTGGTGTATAAGAATGCTTGTGATTTTTGCACATTGATTTTGTATCCTGAGACTTTGCTGAAGTTGCTTATCAGCTTAAGGAGATTTTGGGCTGAGACAATGGGGTTTTCTAAATATACAATCATGTCATCTGCAAACAGGGACAATTTGACTTCTTCTTTTCCTAACTGAATACCCTTGATTTCTTTCTCTTGCCTGATTGCCCTAGCCAGAACTTCCAACACTATGTTGAATAGGAGTGGTGAGAGAGGGCATCCCTGTCTTGTGCCAGATTTCAAAGGGAATTTTTCCAGTTTTTGCCCATTCAGTATGATATTGGCTGTGGGTTTGTCATAAATAGCTCTTATTGTTTTGAGGTACGTTCAATCAATACCGAATTTATTGAGTGTTTTTAGCATGAAGTGCTGTTGAATTTTGTCAAAGGCCTTTTCTGCATCTATTGAGATAATCATGTGGTTCTTGTCTTTGGTTCTGTTGATATGCTGGATTACGTTTATTGATTTGTGAATGTTGAGCCAGCCTTGCATCCCAGGGATGAAGCCCACTTGATCATGGTGGAAAAGCTTTTTGATGTGCTGCTGAATCCGGTTTGCCAGTATTTTATTGAAGATTTTTGTATCGATGTTCATCAGGGATATTGGTCTAAAATTCTCTTTTTTTGTTGTGTCTCTGCCAGGCTTTGGTATCAGGATGATGTTGGCCTCATAAAATGAGTTAGGGAGGATTCCCTCTTTTTCTATTGATTGGAATAGTTTCAGAAGGAATGGTACCGGCTCCTCCTTGTACCTCTGGTAGAATTCAGCTGTGAATCCATCTGGTCCTGGACTTTTTTTGGTGGGTAGGCTATTAATTATTGCCTCAATTTCAGAGCCTACTATTGGTCTATTCAGGGATTCAACTTCTTCCTGGTTTAGTCTTGGAAGAGTGTAAGTGTCCAGGAAATTATCCATTTCTTCTAGATTTTCTAGTTGATTTGCGTAGAGGTGTTTATAGTATTCTCTGATGGTAGTTTGTATTTCTGTGGGGTCGGTGGTGATATCCCCTTTATCATTTTTTATTGTGTCTATTTGATTCCTCTCTCTTTTCTTCTTTATTAGCCTTGCTAGCTGTCTGTCAATTTTGTTGATCTTTTCAAAAAACCAACTCCTGGATTCATTGATTTTCTGGAGGATTTTTTGTGTCTCTATCTCCTTCAGTTCTGCTCTGATCTTAGTTATTTCTTGCCTTCTGCTAGCTTTTGAATGTGTTTGCTCTTGCCTCTCTAGTTCTTTTAATTGTGATGTTAGAGTGTCAATTTTAGATCTTTCCTGCTTTCTCTTGTGGGCA
>NC_045441.1:126325500-126341407 GCF_002776525.5 Piliocolobus tephrosceles | reverse complement strand
TTAGTGCTATAAATTTCCCTCTACACACTGCTTTAAATGTGTCCCAGAGATTCTGGTATGTTGTATCTTTGTTCTCATTGGTTTCAAAGAACATCTTTATTTCTGCTTTCATTTCTGTACCCAGTAGTCATTCAGGAGCAGGTTGTTCAGTTTCCATGTAGTTGAGCGGTTTTGATTGAGTTTCTTAGTCCTGAGTTCTAGTTTGATTGCACTGTGGTCAGAGAGACAGTTTGTTATAATTTCTGTTCTGGTACGTTTACTGAGGAGTGCTTTACTTCTAATTATGTGGTCAATTTTGGAATAAGTATGATGTGGTGCTGAGAAGAATGTATATTCTGTTGATTTGGGGTGGAGAGTTCTATAGATGTCTATTAGGTCTGCTTGCTGCAGAGATGAGTTCAATTCCTGGATATCCTTGTTAACTTTCTGTCTCATTGATCTGTCTAATGTTGACAGTGGGGTGTTGAAATCTTCCATTATTATTGTATGGGAGTCTAAGTCTCTTTGTAAGTCTCTAAGGACTTGCTTTATGAATCTGGGTGCTCCTGTATTGGGTGCATATATATTTAGGATAGTTAGCTCTTCCTGTTGAATTGATCCCTTTACCATTACATAATGGCCTTCTTTGTCTCTTTTGATCTTTGATGGTTTAAAGTCTGTTTTATCAGAGACTAGGATTGCAACCCCTGCTTTTTTTTGTTCTCCATTTGCTTGGTAGATCTTTCTCCATCCCTTTATTTTGAGCCTATGTATGTCTCTGCATGTGAGATGGGTCTCCTGAATAGGCAGACTGATGGGTCTTGACTCTTTATCCAGTTTGCCAGTCTGTGTCTTTTAATTGGAGCATTTAGTCCATTAACATTTAAGGTTAATATTGTTATGTGTGAACTTGATCCTGCCATTATGATATTAACTGGTTATTTTGCTCATTAGTTGATGCAGTTTCTTCCTAGCCTCGATGGTCTTTACATTTTTGCATGTTTTTGCAATGGATGGTACCGGTTGTTCCTTTCCATGTTTAGTGCTTCCTTCAGGATCTCTTGTAGGGCAGGCCTGGTGGTGACAAAATCTGTAAGCATTTGCTTGTCTGTAAAGGATTTTATTTCTCCTTCATTCATGAAACTTAGTTTGGCTGGATATGACATTCTGGGTTTAAAATTCTTTTCTTTAAGAATGTTGAATATTGGCCCCCACTCTCTTCTGGCTTGGAGAGTTTCTGCTGAGAGATCTGCTGTTAGTCTGATGGGCTTCCCTTTGTGGGTAACCCGACCTTTCTCTCTGGCTGCCCTTAAGATTTTTTCCTTCATTTCAACTTTGGTGAATCTGGCAATTATGTGTCTTGTAGTTGCTCTTCTCGAGGATTATCTTTGTGGAGTTCTCTGTATTTCCTGAATTTGAATGTTGGCCTGCCCTACTAGGTTGGGGAAGTTCTCCTGGATGATATCCTGAAGAGTGTTTTCCAACTTGGTTCCATTTTCCCCCTCACTTTCAGGCACCCCAATCAGACGTAGATTTGGTCTTTTTACATAATCCCATACTTCTTGCAGGCTTTGTTCATTTCTTTTTCTTCTTTTTTCTTTTGGTTTCTCTTCTTGCTTCATTTCATTCATTTGATCCTCAATCGCTGATACTCTTTCCTCCAGTTGATCGAGTCAGTTACTGAAGCTTGTGCATTTGTCACGTATTTCTCGTGTCATGGTTTTCATCTCTGTCATTTCGTTTATGACCTTCTCTGCATTAATTATTCTAGCTATCAATTCTTCCACTCTTTTTTCAAGATTTTTAGTTTCTTTGCACTGGGTATGTAATTCCTCCTTTAGCTCTGAGAAGTTTGATGGACTGAAGCCTTCTTCTCTCATCTCGTCAAAGTCATTCTCTGTCCAGCTTTGATCCGTTACTGGAGATGAGCTGTGCTCCTTTGCAGGGGGAGATGCGCTCTTATTTTTTGAATTTCCAGCTTTTCTGCCCTGCTTTTTCCCCATCTTTGTGGTTTTATCTGCCTCTGGTCTTTGATATGGTGACGTACTGATGGGGTTTTGGTGTAGGTGTCCTTCCTGTTTGATAGTTTTCCTTCTAACAGTCAGGACCCTCAGCTGTAGGTCTGTTGGAGATTGCTTGAGGTCCACTCCAGACCCTGTTTGCCTGGGTATCGGCAGCAGAGGCTGCAGAAGATAGAATATTTCTGAACAGCGAGTGTACCTGTCTGATTCTTACTTTGGAAGCTTCCTCTCAGGGGTGTACTCCACCGTGTGAGGTCTGGGGTGTCAGTCTGCCCCTAGTGGGGGATGTCTCCCTGTTAGGCTACTCAGGGAGTAGGCAGTCTGAGTAGGCAGTCTGTCCCTTCTCAGATCTCAACCTCTGTGTTGGGAGATCCACTGCTCTCTTCTAAGCTGTCAGACAGAGTCGTTTGCATCTTCAGAGGTTTTTGCTGCTTTTGTTGTTGTTGTTGTTGTTGTTTAGCTGTGCCCTGTCCCCAGAGGTGGAGTCTACAGAGACACGCAGGCTTCCTTGAGCTGCTGTGAGCTCCACCCAGTTCGAGCTTCCCAGCGGCTTTGTTTACCTACTTAAGCCTCAGCAATGGCGGGCACCCCTCCCCCAGCCTCGCTGCTGCCTTGTGGTTAGATCACAGACTGCTGTGCTAGCAATGAGGGAGGCTCCGTGGGCGTGGGACCCTCCCGGCCAGGTGTGGGATATAATCGCCTGGTGTACCCATTTGCTTAAAGCACAGTATTGGGGTGGGAGTTACCTGATTTTCCAGGTGTTGTGTGTCTCAGTTCCCCTGGCTAGGAAAAGGGATTCCCTTCCCCCTTGCGCTTCCCAGGTGAGGCGATGCCTCGCCCTGCTTCAGCTCTGGCTGGTCGGGCAGCAGCGGCTGACCAGCACCGAGAGTCCGGCACTCCCTAGTGAGATGACCCCAGTACCTCAGTTGAAAATGCAGAAATCACCGGTCTTCTGTGTCGCTCGCGCTGGGAGTTGGAGACTGGAGCTGTTCCTATTTGGCCATCTTCCAGACTGACTCTTCTTGAGGTAATGTTAACATTTTTATGCATAGTCTTCCAAAATATTCCCCATGTACACATATATTCTGTGGCCCTGAAGCATGCAGCCAACTCAGATTGGCCTGGGACATTCTGCAAGATCCAGCCAAGTCATCCCTGTTCACACTGATTCACATCTTAAATACGAATTTATCTTCTTTGCTACCCTCATTATTCAAAGGGTCGTAGAGTTCCTGATTGATTAACAATGCTTATAATATTTCCTCAAAAAAGGGACACAATTCCAATACTTAGCCCAAAAAGACAGGCACCACCATAGGTGAATCACCACAGGATTCAATGGTCCTAAAATATGTACCGTTGTCTGAAGCTGCTCATCCAATAGAAGCTTGTAATTAATTTTTAAAAGCTTAGTTAAGGTGTCCACTTATGGAATATACCTATGGAGTTTTAGCACAGAATTCTAGGACATGTAAGGTGCCAGATTTAGCAAATAAAATACAGGATGCCCAGTTGAATTTCAATGTCAGATAAATAATGAATGGATGTTTTAATATAAGTATGTCCTCATTGTTGCATGGAACATATTTATACTAAAAAATTATTCATTGATTACCTAAAATGTAAACTTAACCGTGCATCCTGCACTTTGCCTGGTAACCATGGGATACAGTATATAAACTGAAACCATGGTCTTTATATGGTGCTGTGCCTCTGTGGTGGCTGAGAAAATGCACTGTTCAGATACTCTGCTAAGGGGAACATGATGTACTAATGGATAAGCAAGATTTCAATGACTTGCGGGAACTT
Organism: Piliocolobus tephrosceles; assembly: GCF_002776525.5. NCBI lineage: Eukaryota > Metazoa > Chordata > Mammalia > Primates > Cercopithecidae > Piliocolobus > Piliocolobus tephrosceles. Next base: position 126,337,598 of record NC_045441.1, on the reverse strand, counting down.
TCTTGGGACAAAGTGTTTAACATCCTGGCAAGAATCCCAGGAACCAAACTCACTGTTAGAGTGGCTCTTAGAACCCTGTAGAAAGCAAGGATTCAGTTCACAATGAGTGAAGCAAAAATGTCAGAGTTTTCAAGACAGATAGTAAAGAAAAATATTGAGAAGCTTAGAGAAGTACGAAGCTGAAATCAATATGATATGTGAGACCAGACAAGCCACAGAGGATCATGTTACACTTTGGGCCCACGGGACGTGCCATTCACCTAGGCCATCATGAATACACTGGTAAGAGGAACCAGCTTCGCTGCAAAATTCAGTGACTGCTCATGCTTAAAAGCCAACAGCCAGGAGGATGCAGTTACCTAATGATGAGGAAAGCCCAAGGGGAAGCCAATTGGATTCTACCTCCAGAGAATTTAGGAAATGGTTAATGGAACCTGGTGTGCTTAGCAGAAAAATTGTAAGATAAGCCAGGTGATATCAGAGACACAGAATGTTTCCAACCAGGGAAAGTTATGGATAGAAGAGCTGGGGGCGCTTGTCCCTCAAAATTGTTATGATTCCTGGTTTAGTTCCTAAATCTGAGATAATTTTTATATTTAGAACCCAATGACTGAAAACATGTTCAGGCCTTGTTTTGAAGACCTGAACTTGAAGGAAATACTTTGCAACACTGTGGCAGGAAAAGACCAGGATGATCCCTTTAGTTTTTCCTCCATTGGATCTATGGGCACTTAAAAGGGTAACCATCATCATGGCCCGTTGTTTGAATTGGAGCTTACAGGAACAAGTAAAATCTGGTGCCCTGGAGAAAGTCTGGGTCACAGATGGGCCATTCCATCTACAGACCCACCCAGTGATCATTTTCTGAGTCCCAGAGTAGAGAGTTAAAATGGATATCCTTAGCAGTGGGAGTAATCCCGACATAGAATTCTTGGGCTCAAGTAAACACTGTCATAGGAAACCTCTGAAACTGCCCTCCCACCACCATCAATACAGCTGATCAAAACCAGAGTTATATTCTCAAAGAGAATCATAAATCATAATCATTGCCACCGTTGTAATCCTGAAGAATGTGATAGTGGTTCCTACCTCTTTTTATTTTGACAGTCTGCCCCACTCCCTGCTGCAAAATAAAATGACTTTGAACAATTATTGTAGAAGACTGCAAGAAGTCCAAATTGAAGCTGCAGTGCCAGACCTAAAGTCATTGTGGAGCAGATGAACAAGGCTGCATGTACATTGCAGGCAGCCATTGATTTGAAAAAAGTGTTCTTTTTGATTCCAATTAGGAAACAAATTAGAAAGAATTTGGATTTGTGGAACACATACTATTCGTTTATAGTTTTGGTGCAGGACTATATAAATTCTCCCATTCTCTGTCATAGTCTGAAGGAGATTTGGACTCCCTGGACATCCCATAGAATATTAAGCCAATTTTCTATATCAGTGATATTGAGGAAACTAGGCAGGATGAACAGGAGGTGCCTAGCATGTGGGATACCTGCTAAGACACTTATATTCCAGAAAGTTGGAGATATACCCTATAAAAATTCAAGGAACTGAAACTTTAGTGAAGTTTTTAGGGACCCAATAGTAAGGGGCTTACCAGGATATCCATCATTCTAAAGTGAAACAAATTATTTCATCTTGCATCTGCTACCATACACACACACAAAGAGAGAGAGAGAGAGAAAGAGAAAAACATGATAGGCCTCTTGAGTTATGGAAAATACGCATATTCCACCTAGCAGTTAGTTGGTCCATATATCTAAGCCTTATTTATTAGAAAAGGGCTTAGTAACAGGTCCAGGGTGTAATGCACATGGCCCTGAAGCGTGGGCATTATAATCTTGCGGATGCTATGGCAGTGCAAATGTATGTCTATAGTGAGAAAAGATGCAGCAAGCACCTGTGGAAAACTCTAAGGAAAGAATTACAAGACAGGCCCTTGAGATTCCAAAGCAAGGAAATTCTTGCAGATTTGTCATATAAAATTTGCATCCTCATTGATAAAGCATGGAAGTTTCCATTACTCCTTTATTTTGTCAATGGTTGGTGTTGTCAAACTTTTAAATTTTCTTGTTATGAATATAAACTAGACTTTAAAAAATATTATTTTATACTATTCACATAGAAAAATAGAAAATAAAATTTTTATCCAAACATCTTTGTCTCTTGTAGATGGCAGTCTTTTATTAGATTGAGGAAAAGTAGCTAAGGTCCAAGATTCCTTCCACTAAAATAATAGTTGTTTTAATGAGGGAAATAACATTTTTATAATATGGAAGGAAAGAAGCTTCAGAAGTTTTTATAACCTTTACACTAATTGATACTTTATAATTGTTTCTTTTCCTATAATGTATGATTATTCCTACCCCAGATTCCTTGAAATATACAATATCTCAATTCTTGAGATTAGTTGCTAGGTAGTAAAATGGAAAAAAAGAAAAGAAAAGAAGAAAAAGAAAAGAAAGAGAGAGGAAGGAAGGAAAGAAGGAAGGAGAGAGGAAAGGAAGAAAAAAAAGAAAGACAAGAAAGACAGAAAAAAGAAGGAAGGAAGGAAAGAAAAGAAAAAGAAAGAAAAGAAAGAGAAAAAAGAAGGAAGGAAGGAAAGAGGAAAGAAAAAGAAAGAAAGAAGAAAGAAAGAAAAGAAAGAGAGGAAAAAGAAGAAAGGAAGGAAGGAAAGGGAAGGAAAAGAAAAAAGAGAAAACAAAGAAAGAAAAAGGAAGAGAAAAAAGAAAGAGAAGGAAAAGGAAAGAAAGAGAAAGAGAAAAGCAGAAAAAGAAGGAAGGAAGGAAAGAAAAGAAAGAAAGAAAGAAAGAAAGAAGGAAAGAAAAAGAAAGAAAGAAAGAAAGAAAGAAAAGAAAGAAAGAAAGAAAGAAAGAGAGAAAGAAAGAAAGAGAGAAAGAAAGAGAAAAACTCAGGTAACTGAGTTGTTTGGCATTCAAGACATTCAGACCTATTGAGGATTACTAGACCCCTTGCCCCAAGTGTTTGGCTATGTCTATGAAATATGTAAGTCTAGAGGATGCTAGAACATCTGAAAAAAGTAAAAAGTATATTCACATATTAAATGAGATAATAGATAAATGACCATATTTTTTACCTTTCCTTTTAATGCCTGTTTTTATATTGAACACCCATTATTTGTGGCTGAGATTCTTCCACCTTGTAGGAATCTCTCTTCTCTAAAGCAGAATCATAGACATTCCCCTAGGCTCTCACGGACCATGTTAGCTATGGGACTTTAATTAAGGAGCACACAGATTCTGTCTATGTGTGGGATAAGGTTAGTTTAGTCTAAGGAAGTAGATAGTAATCTCTACATGAGACAGAAAATTAATTTCACATCCAAGTGATTATTTTTGCTTGCAATATCATTATTCTTTTCATTACAAAATAACATTAGTTTGGGAAAATTGTTCATAACATGTATTTATCACTTTTTATACTCTACTGTCTACTGTATAGTGTTGGTAATATGTCTACGGTTCTCAAAAGGAAGTCATGTCATTCACAAGAGTCATAAAGAGGTTTTCTTTGACATCTACCTTAAGCTCAGCTCCTTTCTTGGCTTTCATGAACTCTGCTTTATAATTCATAAATATTTCTCTTTTCAGGCTTATTTTAAATTTAAATTTATATTTCAATATCTGTTCAATTAGGTAAATTTGTTTATTTCCTATTGTCAGTAGTTGGATTCTGAAGAGACATTATTTCCAAGAATTGGAAAGTATATTTTAAAAAGAAATAGATTACTTTCTGAAAGTTAATCTACAAAGTCAGTGCTCAGTAAGTTACATGCAAATGCAACTGACAAGGAAGAATGGCTGTTAGATCAAGGAATTGAGTGGCATAAGATTGATGTCACAATGTTGTCCAACAGGGATGCTCCAATTAGAACCAGGAGCAAGGAGGGTGTGAGAGGGAGGTGAGAAAGATGGCTAGGATAGGGAAAGGTGAATTGCAGTAATCCACATTGCAGTGCAAGCATGAGGAAGCGCAGGAGAGGGAGACCCTCAAGTCAAACACCTACCACATTCATATCCACTGACACGCCAGAACCGATTTCAAGGAGAATATATCCATACCACATATAGAAAGAAAATCAATACCGTGTCAAAGTTAGTATTACAGTCCAAGACAGTTATTTTCATAATTAATACATGGAGATCATTATTTTCTTAAGTCAGCTCTACAACACGGTTAATGTGAGCCCACACTGCCTTATGTGGTCAATATGCGTAGGCTGATACTTCAATCTTTGAGCTAGCTGGGGTTAGTTCTTGAGCCATGGAATATGAGCCAAAGTAATGCTGCCCCTGAGATTGATTTCTAATGTGCAGACTGCTTTTTCCAAGTAATAATGACATGTCAGGTAACTGCTTTTGAAATTTCTACAGTTGATATAGGTGATTAAAATTATCAGACTAGAAAATGCTCTATATTAAATCATTTAAGATATCATCAACTTTATGGTAATACATTGCATATTCATAGAAATATTTCCATCTTTATTCTGATTTCTGTTGAGATGAATAGAATTACATGCAAGTGAGGAAACACATAAAATTTAAATCACAAGGAAATCTCATTCCCAGTCAGTAGCCTATGAAACAAACTTCAATAATCTGCTGAAAGAAGCCTCTTCTCATATTTTATGGGAGTAGAGAGAAAAGAGAGACTTCAAGATAATTAGGGAGAGAAGAGTTCTTACATATCAAGAAAAATCTTCGAGACTGAAATGGCACTTCTCACAGTATTCATATAAACTGCCTAAAGGTTCATAGAAAACGTGTGAATGGATTGTGTCATTATCATCACAGTATTAGGCTATGTTTTGGCTACTTAAGAGATCAGTTTGAGAAAGCAAATTCAGTAGGGGAGAGCTGGGGAACGTGTAGCAAAGGAAGATTTATTTTCCTTCTATCATTCTGTTGCATAATGGGTTCATTTTTAGTGATCCCCAATACAAACTAAGCACAGTAAGTATTATTAAGGAATAAAATATCTGGGCAATGTGAAAAAATATGACACATGTTATTTCTATCAATAGCTTGATTTGTTGGATAAAATCCACAGCAATTTGTATTAGCCCTCTGGGCTTTCCAGAAAAATCTCTCACATATTTTTCTTATCCAAGAACACAAATCAAACTGTCCTATTTTATTTATGTAAATTATTATTTATTTAAATAATATTTCAACATATTGCCAAATGAGTGTCTACACACACACACACACACATTTGGCTGCCTCAAAGAACAAAGCATGACCTATATTGCTGTCTTAGCTCAGGCTGTTATAACAAATTACCATAGACTGAATGGTTTAAACAACAAATATTTATTTCTGACTGTTCTGGAGGCAGGAAAGTGCAAAATAGAGATTCTGGTGGAGTTTTGCTGTATCACTAATATCTCTCTTCTGCAATTGCTTTTTAATGTTAATTGCAGGTTGCTTTGAACCCCATAATATCATTACTGCAAGAGGTACCCCCTTACCTGAAGTAGTTGAGAATGATGTCTGTGCAAGCGTGGTTCAGTTAAACTCTCAGCTTCATTTGGTAGTTGTAGTCATTGTAGTCAGCATCTTCACCAAACCTGGTTTTCTATTTATACAAAGTAAGTAAAACTTTAGTGGGATGTCCATGTATATCACTTCTACATTTATCAGGATCAACTAGCCAGTGCCAAAATTTTCTGCCAACAAAACTCTTTCTATTTCTGATGTTGCCTCTGCTTCTCATCCCAGGATTCATATATTTCTTGTTTTGGGTAAATTAGTGCCTCCATATGGCTCATGACACCCAGCAACCACATTGTCCTCATTGAAATCAGACTACCTAGTCTGATAGCAACAATTCCCACCACCAAACCTGGCCTATAGAGAATAGCCACAACAATATGCCAAGACTCCTCTCACTAATATAGTTTATACACTCCTAAGGTGGCTTATGATTTGACAAGATCCAAATATGTATTAATTGCGAGGTCCAATTCTAAAAAGAATCAAGTTTTCAAGGATCAATTTGATTAACTTATTTGCCCATTTGTTATTTTCGTGTGTTTACACCTACCACATGCTAGGCACTTTTCTAGGTCCTGAGGACAAAGCACTGAACAAAACAGATAAAATACTCAGGTAAAATTTTATTCTAGGGGATTCTAATACATAGTGGATCTTAGGGTGTAGTGTGGTTTCTGGGGTAGAAAGAAAAGACTGTGACAGTCAGGTAACACCAGGATTCTTTTAAATGGTGATAATTAGTGTTAAGTTATTGAAGTAGAAATCTAGATCCCAGTAATTCATTCAGAAGACAATCATTTACATAGAAGATACTTGCAGAGTCTCGAATGACAAAATCTGCATTTTCCATCAAAAATCTTCACACCTCAAAATCAGAATCATGCTTAATTGAAGTTTAGACCTTTCTCTTCATTTTCATTTTTAGGCTATTTAAAAGAAAAAAAAAAAACACATAACATGATTTTTGGTACAAAACAGAAGGTACTTCACAAAACAGAATGTATTCATGTTCTCTTCTCCATGCTGATCGCAGCATCTAGAAATCCCATTTATAATCAGTCTTATTCACAATATTTTTTCTCCAGAATTAAGACTGTTTATATTTATGTCTTTTCAGCTCCTACTAAAAATTCAATTTTTTCCCCCAATCCATTTGTCCTAATATTAATTTCTCTTATTCTCCTCTCATTGCGTGATTGCCAAAACATGAAATTGAGGAAACTGGAGTGTTAAAAGGACTTTTCTACTTTTCCATCTTTTGATATGCTTCAGCCCCAATGAAGTATAGAACAGAATAGCTAGGGGAAAAGAGTAATTATTAAGTGGTCCTGGGAAACTCGATTTATTATTTTGAAAAAAAAAAAGGGACTGCTAAAGTTATATCCCCATTTCATATCTTAAATTATAATAAATATTAGATTAAGTGAAATCTTAAACCAGAATGATGTAGAGGGGATGGGGATAAGTAAATAAAGTGCATTTACTAGAAAGGTGATATCTGAACATTTCCTCACTATTGCTTATTCTGCTAGTGTAAATCTCTCCTGCTTCCACTTTAAAAGCCCAGTATTCAGCAAATTATACTGCCATTATGAATGCTTTGACTGGGTAGATACATGTATGCATAGATTTGTAGGGGTATAGGTATGTACTATGAATATAGATGACAAAATGTGGCTGAGTTTACATTCTAAATTCTAACACTATGGAACAGCAAAGTATATACAGAGGCAGGAGTTGGAGACAGAAGGAACCACACAACCGTGGGCTTCGGAAATAATTCTTGATAAAGGTTTTCTTGCTTGTATTAGATTCCCATGATGGCTGCAGCAAATTCCCACAAAACTGGTGGCTTAAAACAACACATTTATTCACTTGGAGATCCACAAGTCCCAAATCAGTCTTACTGGTTTGAAATCACAGTGTCATCAGTGTTGTGTCCCTTCTGGAGTATCTTAGTTGGCTTGTAAAGAATAGAAATTTGGGCCGAGCACTGTGGCTCATGCCTGCAATCCCAGCACTCTGGGAGGCCGATGCAGGGGGATCACTTGAGGTCAGGAGTTTGAGACCAGCCTGGCCCACATGGTGAAACCCCATCAGTACTAAAAATACAAAAATTAGCCGGGCATGGTGGCGGGGGCCTGTAATCCCAGCTACTCGGGAGGCTGAGGCAGGAGAATCGCTTGAACCCAGGAGACGGAGGTTGCAGTGAGCCAAGATCATGGCATTGCACTCCAGCCTGGGTGACAGAGTGAGATCTTGTTTCAAAACAAACAAACACACACAAATAGAAATTTATTTTTTCACAACTCTGGAGGCTGAGGCATCCAAAACAAGGCGCCTGCAGATTCAGTGTCTGGCGAGGGCTGCTCTCTGCTTGCACGATGATGGCTCGTGGTGGAAGGGAGAAGGGCAGAAAGGACTCAAGGGAACTAGCTAGTCATGGAGCCCTCATGACTTAATCACCTCCTAAAGGACCTACCTCTTAAAACTATGACATTGGGTGTTAGGTTCCAGCATATGAATTTTGAAGGGACACATGCATTCAACCATACAGGGGAGGCTCTATAGGACTATCGGTTCCTTGCCTTTTCTGGCTTTGAGGTGATGCCTGCAGCTCTTGGTTTATGGCCACTTTCCTGCAATTGCATCACCAGCTTCTGCTTTCATTGTCACATCTCCTCTCCTGACTCTGATGCTGCTGCCTCCCTCTTTCACTGATAAGAACCTTTGTCATTAACCTGAATCCACCCAATTAATCTACAATAACCTCACTGTCTCAAGATCCTTGGCAGTTTGCAAAGTCCCTTTTGCCATGTAAGGTAGCAGGTATACAGCTTCTGAGGATTAGGATGCGAACATCTTTGGGGGGCAATTATTTTGCCAACAGCACAAATTAAATACAGAAAGAAGCACAGTAAATATAACACAATGTACCCATTGATCATAACATGACAAAATTTAGATAAAATTTACTAGAAATCTCAATAAAAATAAATGGCTTTTATAAGCCAATTCTAGAATTGGCATGCAAATCAAAACTCAACTCTGTTCTATATAAGAGATATACTTAAATTATAGTATTTCCAAAATGTTGGTACTAAAGGAGTGAACAAAGGTTTGATAGAAATAATGTTTTCAATCTTGATAACAAAGTAGAATTTACATTAAAAAGTATTAAAAAGACCAAGTCTGACACATTTTAATGCTAAAAACTGCACTCCACAACATATATTTAATGCTAAAAGTCACTTTTCAAAACAGCACAGACACAATGGTTATGAATACTTATGTGCCAAATAATAGAACAATCGCAATATCAAACTGACACAACATGAGATAAAAGGATTCCTAAAAACACATTAATAATATGGGATTTAACACACCACTGTCAGTATAAAAGAAGCCAAGTAGACTGAAAATTAATGTGGATATAAAAGTGATTTAAATAACAGTCAGTAAAGTAGAATTTTTCAGACTTTTAACAAACATTATATTAAGACTATAGAGAATATATCTTCTCGAACACACCTGAAACATTTCTGAAAAGTAACCGTGTATCAAGAATCATCATTCGTTTTCATAAAGTGGAAATATTTTGTGTGATTGCAATGCAATAAAAATAGAAGTCAAATATAAAATCAGTAATCAAAAACATTTGTCTTCTAGGAAATTCAACTGTTTTTCCTAATAGAAACGTTTAATACTTGGAACTGAATAATTGTTATAACACTAACACTTATAACTTACGTTACAACAATAACACTTGTAACAATCACACTTATAACAATAAGTGTGAGAAGTAGCTATAGTATTCCTTTTAAATTGTATTTTAATAGACTTAGGGGATACAAGTGCAGTTTTATTACATGAATAATTTGCATAATGGTGAATTCTGGGCTTTTAGTGTAAACATCACTCAAATAATGTATGTTGTATCCCCAGGTAAGAAATTCAACTTTTTATTAAATAACTTTTGAGTGAAAGAATACAGATGTCATAAATTTAATGTATTTACAAAAATAATGATAATGAGAATCTTATATATCAGAAGCTATGGGAAACTTGTAAAGCAGTAACCAAAAGAAAATGCATAACATTGTAGAATTATAGCAATAAAAGTAAAAATAAATATTTTTTTATTAAAGCATCAATATTTAATAAAGAAAATAAAATCAAAATAAAGCACAAGGAAGAAAAATGAAAGAATAAAAGAGTAGAGAACAGAAAAACTTTAAATCAAATTAATATTCTATTAAAAATAATCAAAATAGACAAATCACTAGCTAACAACCTAACTTTAAAAAAAGAAGAAAACAAATTTGCAAAATGAGAAATGGCATGGGGGAGGAAATCCACTTCTGTCATGGCTAAATAAGCCTGTACAGGACTAACCCTACATGAGATTACAACTACAAGCCCTGAACAGACCACAAAATAGAATTATTTGAAGGCATTTGAGAGTCAACACAGAGGTTTAGGAGGAAAGTCAATGTTTCAATATTTGAAAGAAAAATAAGGCACAGGCTAGTTCTTCATTTCTTATGCTTTTCAGCTTTAATGGTATATCAGTCTTCACCATGCAGAAGGACATAATCTCTGTTGGAAAAGTTGCAGTTTTTGAAAACTAAGAAATTTAGGGAAACCACAGCCAATGGATAATGATGGTACAATGCTAGAAAGGAGAGAACCGGAGAGAGTGATTCCCAAGATTTGTATAAATCTCTCCCCAGGTATCTGACTGACAATTGCCTCTCACATGTATTGGGTAGACTCAAAACAGCCCATCAAAAATGTCAAAGAACTGCACTAAGATGTCAAATGGCACGCAAGACTTGGCAGTTTGGATCTGATCAAGATAATTGGCTTCTAAAGTTTATGAACAAAAACTACTCATTGGGAGAATATCACAGAATACAGTCATAACCCTTATAATGCCCATAAAAAGATTGTTTAAATTATTTAATATTCAAAGAAGGAAAAAATTACTCATTCACAAAAGATCATCAACAGACAAGTATATTCAAATATTGGAATTAGCACTACAAAGATTTGAAAGCAATTATAACTAAACTCGTGGTTATAAAGGAAAACATGGTTAACAATGAAATAGACTTTAGAAAATGTAATTTTAAAATGCTATTATTAAAATAAAAATTTTGCTCTATGGGATTAACAAAAAAGTGAAGATAGAGCAAAGAGTATATCAGATCAATAGCAATTAACTAAGCTGAAAATTTTAAGAAAAAATGTTGAAAACAACCTCAAAACCTGTATGATAACAGCAAAAGTCTAACATATATGTAATTGAAGTTCTAGAAAGAGAAGAGAGAAAAAAGACTGAAGGGAAAATGTTTTAATTGCTGTAAAATTTTGCTATTTAGCGTAAAATATAAGTTTTTGTGTGATTTATTGTTCTAATTTTAGAAGGTTAGTAAACCCAGACAAGATACAGATGAATGAAATCACTAAGTACATGACAGTAAAACTAATGAAACCCAATACAAAAAGAACACCCTGATACCAGCCAAAGGAAAATAACATGTTACATCCAGGGAATAACTATTCAAATAGCCACTGGTTTCTCATCTGACTTTATGGAGGCCAAAAGATAGTGGAAAACATTTTCAACATGCTGACAGAATAAAAGACCCAGAATATTATAATGAAGAAAAACATTCTTCAATAATTAAAATTAAACATTTCCAAGTGGTAGGTAGGGAGAAAGAAACAGAGAAACACACACACACACACATACACACACACACACACACACACACAGAAACACAGAATGAATTTGTCTCCCACAGAATTTCATCATAAGATATGCTAAAGAAAACACTTCGGGATGAAGTAGAATGATACCAAATCAAAATCTGGACCTTCAGGAAGAAATAAAAAGCACTAGAAATGATAAACATTGGAGGGAATATAAAAGCATTGCCTATTTAAGGCAATTCAAAAGCATTGCCTATTTAGCCTGTAATATATGTATATGTAATGCATATGAAAATTATAGCATGAAGTAGGATTGATACTTGCTTTCTGTAAAGGAAAAAATGGTAAACATTTTGGCATTTCAGAACATATGGTCTCTGTCACTCTTGGTGAACTCTGAAAAATCATAGGAGATACATATGAGCAGTCTAAAAAAGCCTTATATGTTACAGCCAATTCAGGGAATATGGATTAGATATACTTTTCCCTAATCCTCCTGCTAAATAAACTGAACAAATCTGAACATGATACACAGAACGAATGTAAAAATACCCTGAAAACTGGAGAAAAGCCAAATTTCAGGACTTGAAGAAAAACACAGTGGTGAGTTCTGTGGGTTTTCTATTTTTCTTTTTTTCATATATCCCAGACTTGAAGCTGAAGAAGCCAACAACCAGGAAACACCAATGGGCACCGACAAAAAAGAAAGGAAGGCAAAGAAAAAGAAAGGAAAGGAAAGGAAAGGAAGGGAAGGGGAGGGGAGGGGAGGGGAGGGGAGGGGAGGGGAGGGGAGGGGAGGGAAGGGAAGGGAAGGGAAGGGAAGGGAAGGGAAGGGAAGGGAAGGGAAGGGAA
>NC_045441.1:126322155-126325490 GCF_002776525.5 Piliocolobus tephrosceles | reverse complement strand
AAGGGAAGGGAAGGGAAGGGAAGGGAAGGGAAGGGAAGGGAAGGGAACAAAAGAAAAAAAAAAGAAGGAAGGAAGGGAGCAAAAGCATGCTTTATATAGCCAAAGGACCAGGAGCAGGACAGCCTAATGAAACAGAAAGCATTTAAACAATAGCTGGTTTACTCCAGCCAGCACCACTGAAAACACTCTGATCCCACCCCTGACCCACACCAGCAAATGTGGACTGAGAAGCCCAGACTCGTGTGCTTGCAATGCTATAACGAAGCACCTCAACCTGTCCCATATGTGTTCTAGAACCAATAAGTGGGTCCAGGAATGCCCCAGGATACAAAATAAATATACACAAATTTATTATATCTATATAGTAGCAGCAAACATATATAATGTATGTATACACATACACCATACATATGTACACAAATTAAAAATATGATATTGTTTGCAATGACTCAGCAAATCTTTATTAGATTGATATCTTTATTATGCAAATAAAGCAAATCTTTGTTAGATTGATTCAGCAAATCTTTATTAGATTCATTTCATTCTTAGGTGTAAATCTAATAAAGAATATACAAGACATATGCTGTAAACTATAAAATAATGATAAAAAATAAAATACTTAAATAAATAGAAAAACATACTGTGTTCATGGAATAGTAAAGTAAACATATTAATTCTTTTTGAATTGATATACAGGTTTAACAAAATTTCTATCAAACTCTCTGCAAGAGTTTTTGTAGATACATGCAAGTTTATCTTCATACTTATATGGAAAGGCAAATAAGCTAGAATAGCTATTATTTTTCCTGGAAAAGATAATAAAATGAGAAGAATCACTTTACCCAATTTCAAGATGTATTATTTATCTACAATAATCAAGACTGTACAGCATTGGTAGATAGACATATAGATGAATGGAACAGAAAACCCAGAAATAAACTCACAAATACACACTCAATTTGTTTTATATATATAAGACCTTCATTAAAATATAAGTGAAATTGTACAGTTTACTCATTTAAAGTGTATAACTCAATATTGTGTGTGTATTTTTTTTTAATATTCACAGTGTTGTGAAATTGCTAATGCAATACATTTTAGAACATTTTCATCTGCCAGGAGCGGTGGCTCATGCCTGTAATCCTAGCACTTTGGGAGGCTGAGGCAGGTAGATCACCTGAGGTCAGGAGTTCGAGAGCAGCCTTGTCAACATAGCGAAACCCCATTTCTACTAAAAATACAAATATTAACCAGGTGTGGTGGTGGGTGCCTATAATCCCAGCTACTCGGGAGGTTGAGGCAGGAGAATCACCTGAACCTGGGGGCAGAGATTGCAGTGAGATGAGATCATGCCACTTCACTCCAGCCTAGGTGACTGAGTGAGACTCTTTCTCAAAAAAACAAACAAACAACAAAAACAAAACCCATTTTCATCACTCCAAAATAATGAAACCACATACCTATTAGCAGTCATTACCCCAAATATCCCTCCCCTCCCCACCATGAATAATCACTAATCTATTATCTGTAGATTTGCCTACTCAGAATATTTTATATAAATGGAATTTTATAATATATAAATTAACATATAGAAAATGTGATTTTTAAAAGATATAGGTGTGGATATTTTAAATTTCCCTCCAAGCCCTGCTTTTGCTTTATCCCATAAGTTTTGATATGACTTGTTTTCATTTTCATTCTTTCAAGAGTATTTTCTAATTTTCCATGTGATGTATTTGACTCATTGGTTATTCAGGAGTGTTATTTAAGTTTCACATATTTGTAAATTCCCTGAATTTCTTTCTGATATTGACTTCTTATTTAATTCCATTGAGTGAGGAGAACATATTTTGTATATTTCAGTGCTGTTAAATTTACAGAGGCTTGCTTTATGGCCTAGTAGATGGTCTGTCTTTGGAGAAGGTCTATCTTATGTGCACATAAGATGATGTTCTGCTGTTGTCGAATGAAATATTCTATAGATCTTGTCTAGGGTTAGTTGGTACATAGTGTTATTTGGTCTTCTATTTCCTTATTCATTTTCTGTCTAATTTTTCTATCCATTATTGAAAGTAGGGTATTGAAGTTTTCAATTATTACTGTTGAATTATTTATTTTTCCCTCCAGTCCTGTCAGTTTTGCTTCATATATTTGTAAGCTCTGTTGGTCAGCATGTATGTATTCATAATTGTTTTATCCTCCTGATGGATGATCCTTTTATTTCTATACACAGTGTCTCTTTTCTCTAACAACATTTTGCTTTTGAAAGTCTGTTTTTTTCTGATACTGGTATAGTCTCTTCGGGGTTGCTATGGTTGGTCTTTGTATGGATATACTATTATATCCATTTTCATCCTTTTGCTTTCAAGTCCTTGTATCTTTGTATAGAAAGTGTGTTTCCTGCAGGCAATGTATAGTTGGGTTTTGTTTTTTTAATCAGACATACGCCTTATCATTGGATTGTTTAATCTATTCACATTTAATGTTATTGATAAAGTTGTATTTATGTCTCTCATTTTATTTTTTGTTTTCTTTTTTTTTTTACTTTTTGTTTTCTATGTGTCTTACTTTTTGTTCCTGTATCCCTCCTTTCCTGCTTTCTTTTGCACTAAGGGAATATTTATTGTGTAAATTTTAAATTTATTTAATGATCTTTAAGCTATATTTTAAAAGTTATTTTCTTTTTTTTTTTTTTCTCTCTTGCATAAAAATACTCAGTTTATTAGATAATCTTTCATTCCTGGCTTCTCTACATAAGTTGCTCCCATGTTTTACATATCCGCATGGTTTCAGGAAGGGAAGGAGAACTTGTTTTCAAGATGGTTTGGGAAATGGGTGCCTTTTGTCATTTGTTGGCTGTGGCAGCCATCTTCTCTTCTTTTCTCTTCCCTTCTCCTCCTCTCCATCCTCCTCTTCTCTATTCCTCCTATCCTTCTCCTCCTCTTTCTTCTTTTTTTTTATTATACTTTAAGTTCTAGGGTACATGTGCATAACGTGCAGGTTTGTTACATATGTATACATGTGCCATGTTGGTGTGCTGCACCCATCAACTCGTCAGCACCCATCAATTCATCATTTATATCAGGTATAACTCCCCAGTGCAATCCCTCCCCCCTCCCCCTTACCCATGATAGACCCCAGTGTGTGATGTTCCCCTTCCCGAGTCCAAGTGAGCTCATTGTTCAGTTCCCACCTATGAGTGAGAACATGTGGTGTTTGGTTTTCTCTTCTTGTGATAGTTTGCTAAGAATGATGGTTTCCAGCTGCATCCATGTCCCTACAAAGGACGCAAACTCATCCTTTTTTATGGCTGCATAGTATTCCATGGTGTATAT
>NC_045441.1:126321113-126322055 GCF_002776525.5 Piliocolobus tephrosceles | reverse complement strand
TCCAAGTGAGCTCATTGTTCAGTTCCCACCTATGAGTGAGAACATGCGGTGTTTGGTTTTCTCTTCTTGTGATAATTTGCTAAGAATGATGGTTTCCAGCTGCATCCATGTCTCTACAAAGGACGCAAACTCATCCTTTTTTATGGCTGCATAGTATTCCATGGTGTATATGTGCCACATTTTCTTAATCCAGTCTGTCACTGATGGACATTTGGGTTGATTCCAAGTCTTTGCTATTGTGAATAGTGCCGCAATAAACATACGTGTGCATGTGTCTTTGTAGTAGCATAATTTATAATCCTTTGGGTATATACCCAGTAGTGGGATGGCTGGGTCATATGGTACATCTAGTTCTAGGTCCTTGAGGAATCGCCATACTGTTTTCCATAATGGTTGAACTAGTTTACAATCCCACCAACAGTGTAAAAGTGTTCCTATTTCTCCACATCCTCTCCAACACCTGTTGTTTCCTGATTTTTTAATGATTGCCATTCTAACTGGTGTGAGATGGTATCTCATTGTGGTTTTGATTTGCATTTCTCTGATGGCCAGTGATGATGAGCATTTTTTCATGTGTCTGTTGGCTGTATGAATGTCTTCTTTTGAGAAATGTCTGTTCATATCCTTTCCCCACTTTTGGATGGGGTTGTTTGTTTTTTTCTTGTATATTTGTTTGAGTTCTTTGTAGATTCTGGAAATGAGCCCTTTGTCAGATGAGTAGATTGCAAAAATTTTCTCCCATTCTGTAGGTTGCCTGTTCACTCTGATGGTAGTTTCTTTTGCTGTGCAGAAGCTCTTTAGTTTAATGAGATCCCATTTGTCAATTTTGGCTTTTGCTGCCGTTGCTTTTGGTGTTTTAGACATGAAGTCCTTGCCCATGCCTATGTCCTGAATGGTACTACCTAGAAGAAAATCTAGGTAGTACCATTCAGGACATAGGCA
>NC_045441.1:126185825-126316113 GCF_002776525.5 Piliocolobus tephrosceles | reverse complement strand
TTCAAAGAACATCTTTATTTCTGCTTTCATTTCGTTATGTACCCAGTAGTCATTCAGGAGCAGGTTGTTCAGTTTCCATGTAGTTGAGCGGTTTTGATTGAGTTTCTTAGTCCTGAGTTCTAGTTTGACTGCACTGTGGTCAGAGAGACAGTTTGTTATAATTTCTTTTCTTTTACATTTGCTGTGGAGTGCTTTACTTCCAATAATGTGGTCAATTTTGGAATAAGTGTGATGTGGTGCTGAGAAGAATGTATATTCTGTTGACTTGGGGTGGAGAGTTCTATAGATGTCTATTAGGTCCGCTTGGTGCAGAGATGAGTTCAATTCCTAGATATCCTTGTTAACTTTCTGTCTCGTTGATCTGTCTAATGTTGACAGTGGAGTGTTGAAGTCTCCCATTATTATTGTATGGGAGTCTAAGTCTCTTTGTAAGTCTCTAAGGACTTGCTTTATGAATCTGGGTGCTCCTGTATTGGGTGCATATATATTTAGGATAGTTAGCTCTTCCTGTTGAATTGATCCCTTTACCATTACATAATGGCCTTCTTTGTCTCTTTTGATCTTTGATGGTTTAAAGTCTGTTTCATCAGAGACTAGGATTGCAACCCCTGCTTTTTTTTGTTCTCCATTTGCTTGGTAGATCTTCCTCCATCCCTTTATTTTGAGCCTATGTATGTCTCTGCATGTGAGATGGGTCTCCTGAAGACAGCAGACTGATGGGTCTTGACTCTTTATCCAGTTTGCCAGTCTGTGTCTTTTAATTGGAGCATTTAGTCCATTTACATTTAAGGTTAATATTGTTATGTGTGAACTTGATCCTGCCATTATGATATTAACTGGTTATTTTGCTCATTAGTTGATGCAGTTTCTTCCTAGCCTCGATGGTCTTTACATTTTGGCATGTTTTTGCAATGGCTGGTTCCGGTTGTTCCTTTTCATGTTTAGGGCTTCCTTCAGGGTCTCTTGTAAGGCAGGCCTGGTGGTGACAAAATCTCTAAGCATTTGCTTATCTGTAAAGAATTTTATTTCTCCTTCACTGATGAAACTTAGTTTGGCTGGATATGAAATTCTGGGTTTAAAATTCTTTTCTTTAAGAACGTTGAATATTGGCCCCCACTCTCTTCTGGCTTGTAGAGTTTCTGCCGAGAGATCTGCTGTCAGTCTGATGGGCTTCCCTTTGTGGGTAACCCGACCTTTCTCTCTGGCTGCCCTTAAGATTTTTTCCTTCATTTCAACTTTGGTGAATCTGGCAATTATGTGTCTTGGAGTTGCTCTTCTGGAGGAGTATCTTTGTGGCGTTCTCTGTATTTCCTGAATTTGAATGTTGGCCTGCCCTGCTAGGTTGGGGAAGTTCTCCTGGATGATATCCTGAAGAGTGTTTTCCAATTTGGTTCCATTTTCCCCCTCACTTTCAGGCACCCCAATCAGACGTAGATTTGGTCTTTTGACATAATCCCATACTTCTTGCAGGCTTTGTTCATTTCTTTTTCTTCTTTTTTCTTTTGGTTTCTCTTCTCGCTTCATTTCATTCATTTGATCCTCCATCGCTGATACTCTTTCTTCCAGTTGATCGAGTCGGTTACTGAAGCTTGTGCATTTGTCACGTATTTCTCGTGACATGGTTTTCATCTCTGTCATTTCGTTTATGACCTTCTCTGCATTAATTAGTCTAGCTGTCAATTCTTCCACTCTTTTTTCAAGATTTTTAGTTTCTTTGCGCTGGGTACGTAATTCCTCCTTTAGCTCTGAGAGGTTTGATGGACTGAAGCCTTCTTCTCTCATCTCGTCAAAATCATTCTCTGACCAGCTTTGATCCGTTGCTGGCGATGGGCTGTGCTCCTTTGCAGGAGGAGATGCGCTCTTAGTTTTTGAATTTCCAGCTTTTCTGCCCTGCTTTTTCCCCATCTTTGTGGTTTTATCTGTCTCTGGTCTTTGATGATGGTGACGTACTGATGGGGTTTTGGTATAGGTGTCCTTCCTGTTTGATAGTTTTCCTTCTGACAGTCAGAACCCTCAGCTATAGGTCTGTTGGAGATTGCTTGAGGTCCACTCCAGACCCTGTTTGCCTGGGTATCAGCAGCAGAGGTTGCAGAAGATAGAATATTGCTGAACAGCGAGTGCACCTGTCTGATTCTTGCTTTGGAAGCTTCCTCTCAGGGGTGTACTCCACCCTGAGAGGTGTGGGGTGTCAGACTGCCCCTAGTGGGGGATGTCTCCCAGTTAGGCTACTCAGGGGTCAAGGACCCACTTGAGCAGGCAGACTGCCCCTTCTCAGATCTCAACCTCTGTGTTGGGAGATCCACTGCTCTCTTCAAAGCTGTCAGACAGAGTGGTTCGCGTCTGGACAGGCCTCTGCTACTTTAGGTGAGCCCTGTCCCCAGAGGTGGAGTCTACAGAGACAGGCAGGTTTCCTTGAGCTGCTGTGAGCTCCACCCAGTTCGAGCTTCCCAGCGGCTTTATTTACCTACTTAAGCCTCAGGGATGGCGGGCGCCCCTCCCCCAGCCTCGCTGCTGCCTTGCGGTTAGATTGCCGCAGACTGCTGTGTTAGCAAGGAGGGAGGCTCCGTGGGCGTGGGACCCTCCCGGCCAGGCGTGGGATATAATCTCCGGTGTGCCGGTGTTACAGCGCAGTATTGGGGTGGGAGTTACCTGATTTTCCAGGTGTTGTGTGTCTCAGTTCCCCTGGCTAGGAAAAGGGACTCCCTTCCCCCTCACGCTTCCCAGGTGAGGCGATGCCTTGCCCTGCTTCAGCTCTCACTGGTCGGGCTGCAGCAGCTGACCAGCACCGATTGTCTGGCACTCCCGTGTGAGATGACCCCAGTACCTCAGTTGAAAATGCAGAAATCACCGGTCTTCTGTGTCGCTCGCACTGGGAGATGGAGACTGAAGCTGTTGCTATTTGGCCATCTTCAAATGTTATTTTCTTTATTGTTACTTTGGGGCTTATCACATACATCTTAGCTTATCAGAATTTACTCTCAGATTTATAGTATCTTAATTCCAATTAGATATATAAACATTACTCCTATATAGCTCTATTCCCTTTTCACAATTTTTGTGATATTATTGTTGTGTAGCATACCTTTATAGTTTACAAACCCCAAAGTATATTGCTTTAACTATTACCTTGTGCAATTTTATATCATCTAAGAAAGGTAAAAGAAGGAAGAAGAGCAAGGATATATGCATAGGCTTTTTACTACCAGCCTTATTTACTATTTGTTGTTTTATTTATTTGGTCTTGTGGATGCAAATTACCATTTGGGTTTATTAGTTTCTTCAATACAGCTTTGTTCTTGTACACTAATTCTGTGCTGTTGTCAAATACATTACATTTCTATTTGTAATATCCTCCACAATGTAAATATACATATGCACTTCTGTGCAATTGCTTTTTAAATTAGGAAAGAGAAATAAAAAGAGACCTCTGCATTTAAGCTGCCTTTTAAGTTACATAATCATCATTACCAGGCTGTTTTTATCTGTGGATTTGAATTACTGTCTGGTGTCATGTGCTTTCAGCTTGAAGAATTTCCATTATTTATTGGAATATTCCAATATTTATTGAAATATACGTCTGCTAGAAACCAATTCTGTCAGTTGTTTATCTAGGATTATCTTTATTTTGCTTTCACTTGTGATAGTTTTGCTAGCTATAAGATTGTTGGTTGAAAATTTTTTACTTTAGTACTTTAAATCTGTTTTCCTACTGTCTTTTGTTCTCCATTGTTTCTGATGTTAATTTTATTGGGGTTCCTTGTATGTAACAAGTCATTTTTCTTTTGTTGCTTTCAAGATTTTCTCTTTGGCTTTCAACAATTTTGTTATAATATGTCTGGGTCTGAATTTATTTGTGTTTATCCTATTTCTAATATCTAGAATATACAAAGAACTTTTAAAAGTTAACACTCAAAAAGCAAACTATCTGATTAGACAATGGACAAAAGAAATGAATGGGCCAGCCACGGTGGCTCACACCTGTAATCCCAGCACTTTGGGAGGCCGAAGCGAGTATATCACAAGGTCAGGAGATTGAGACCATCCTGGCTAACATGGTGAAACCCCGTCTCTACTAAAAATACAAAAAATTAGTAAGGCGTGGTGGCGGGCGCCTGTAGTCCCAGCTACTCGGGAGGCTGAGGCAGGAGAATGGCGTGAACCCCGGGGGGCAGAGCTTGCAGTGAGCGGAGATCGCGCCACTGCACTCCAGCCTGGGTGACAGAATGAGGCTCCGATCCACCCCCCAACCAAAAAAAAATGAGTGAATGGACATTTCACTTAAGAGGATGGGACATGAGCACATAAAAATATTCAACATCACTAATCGTTAGAGAAATTTGAATTAAAAACACAATGATATATCATTCTGCACAAATCAAAATGGCTAAAATAAAAATAGTTGTAATCCTAAATGCTAGTAAGAATGCAGAGAAATTGGGTCACTCATATGTTGTTGATGAAAATTTAAAATACTACAGCCACTCCGGAAAACAATTAGGCAGCAGGTTAAAAAACTAGGCATGCAGCTACCATTCAATCCAGCAATTGTATTTCTAGGTATTTATTATACAGAAATGAAGATTTAGGTTCACACAAAAACCGGCATATAGATGCTCATAGGTGCTTCATTTGTAACAGCTCAAACTGGAAACAATCCAGATGTCCTTCAACAGGTGAATGGTTAAACAAATCGTAGTACCCACATAGCACAAAATACTGTTCAGCAATAAGGAGTAATGAACTATTCTTACCTGCAACAATCTGCATGAATCTCCAGAGAGTTATGCTGGGGGAAAATGTCCAGTGGCAAAAGTTTACATACTGTGTAAGTGTATTTATATAGCATTACAGAAAAGACAAAAATATATAGAAAAAGAAAGCAGATTATAGCATGAATGGGTATGGAAAGGATAGCAGCATATGGGAACTGGGCAAGACTATAGAAGGGCAACACGAGGGATCTTTGTTGTGATAGAAATATTCTCCATTTTGACTGTTAATGTCAATATGTTGTTTGTTCTATTCTACTACGGATTTGCAACATCTTACCATTGGGTAAACCGATGTATATATGTATAGGCTTTTTTTAAATTTTTTAATTTTTTATTTTTATTATACTTTAAGTTCTAGGGTACATGTGCATAACGTGCAGGTTTGTTACATATGTATACTTGTGCCATGTTGGTGTGCTGCACCCATCAACTCGTCAGCACCCATCAACTCGTCATTTACATCACGTATAACTCCCAATGCAATCCCTCTCACCTCCCCCCTCCCCATGATAGGCCCTGGGGTGTGATGTTCCCCTGCCTGAGTCCAAGTGATCTCATTGTTCAGTTCCCACCTATGAGTGAAAACATGCGGTGTTTGGTTTTCTCTTCTTGTGATAGTTTGCTAAGAATGATGGTTTCCAGCTGCATCCATATCCCTACAAAGGACGCAAACTCATCCTTTTTTATGGGTGCATAGTATTCCATGGTGTATATGTGCCACATTTTCTTAATCCAGTCTGTCACAGATGGACATTTGGGTTGATTCCAAGTCTTTGCTATTGTGAATAGTGCCACAATAAACATACGTGTGCATGTGTCTTTATAGCAGCATGTTTTATAATCCTTTGGGTATATACCCAGTAGTGGGATGGCTGGGTCATATGGTACATCTAGTTCTAGATCCTTGAGGAATTGCCATACTGTTTTCCATAATGGTTGAACTAGTTTACAATCCCACCAACAGTGTAAAAGTGTTCCTATTTCTTTACTACCAGCCTTATTTACTATTTGCATGGGACTTCCTTGGATAATTTTGTAAAACTTCACATGAATCTAAAATTATATCAAAATAAAAGTTCTATTTAAGAGAAAGCATTTTTTAATTTTTTCAAAAATAGAAGGTGGGCCATTTATACGGAGCAAAATGAAGAGGTAAATACAGAAATTTAAC
This sequence comes from Piliocolobus tephrosceles, assembly GCF_002776525.5. Taxonomy (NCBI): domain Eukaryota; kingdom Metazoa; phylum Chordata; class Mammalia; order Primates; family Cercopithecidae; genus Piliocolobus; species Piliocolobus tephrosceles. The sequence goes on along the minus strand of NC_045441.1, from coordinate 126,310,170 downwards.
AATAGCTAAATCTGGGTTAAGTGTTATATCAGTGATCTTAGTACTCTTGCAACTTTTCTAAGGTTTTACAATTATTTATCAATATAAAAAATTAAAAATAGCCAAATAAAAGAAACAACATGAAGAGCAAAGAGGTGTTTATAAAGCAAAAAAACTAACTCCATATACAAGTTCATTGTCAGGAACACAGAATTATGCAGAGAAGAGATGGAAAATAACATTGGAAAACATTTTGATAGTGCAGTGTTTTGACTTGTGGACTGAGGAGCTTGGATATCATGCACTAAACTGTAGAATGTTATTAAATAATTTTAAGCATGTGAATGACATGATCAAAGTGGGACTTTGAGAAACAGTAATCTAGCAGTGCCATGCAAAGGAAGAGATATCAGGTCAGAGAATAATGCAGGTGGGAATGCAAACTGCCTATCAATGTAGTCAGAGGCAAGAAATTATGAGTGAACACTGTAAACAACAGAAAAGCTTTTATGGTTTGTAAAAATCAATTTCGTGTGTACAAAATAGGAGAGAAACTAGCTCGAACAGCTACTGATATAAAAATAAATAATTAAAACCGTAGGGATTTTAAATTAAAACTAGTTCAATATGAATCAGGAATATCAAAAGACTCCTAAAAAATCCAATACTAGGTCTTCGTTGATTCTAGTAGAAATGCATTGTCTGTATTAAGAATGATAAAATTCCACTATATTTTACCTCTATCAGAGAAAAAGCTAAATAAAGTGCAACGTTCTTGCAGAACATTTTAAATAAGTATTTTTGTTGCTTTTACCTTGTCTGTAGTTTTGAGTTTATAAAAGAAATATAGGGTATTGGAAAATCATGACCTGACTTTTAACGAGCATTGTAAACATGACTTTCACATTCTAAGATCAAAGCATGGGGAGACAGAAAGAGAAGACTGATTGGTACTAACAAGAGATTGAACTTACTTGGGATTGCAGTATGCGTTAAGGAAGCTCTGAGATAAGGTTGACAGGTGAGGAAGACATCTTATGTATTTTCACGATGAAATTATTCCTGTAGGTACCTCCACAGGGAAGTCATTTGCTTGAAAAATTTTATCCACTTTGGGAAGCCACTTGCTTAGACAGTCATGCCAGCTCTTGTTCTCTCAATCTATTTTGGGAGACACAACTCCCATGTACGCGTGATGGGCTGTCCTACTCATCTTTTTTGTTTTCTGTTTTCCTCAACTGATTTGACAAATGGTCCTGTTCATCAGTTGAGATAAATTTCTTCTGGCAATAGCTTTGCCAGCCACAGATATTTTAACCTTGGAACATTCCTGGTTAATGTCTTCTCTGCTACTATCTTAAGTTCTGTATAATATATACATACCGAATGATTTGAATAATTTATAGTTATAATACATACATGAAATTCTGTTTTCATAGAAATCATAAACCAAAGTGTGTCATTATACAATTTAGTGCATATAAGGAGAGAACCATTAATGGTGGTTTTTCTCAAAACAGCATACATTTCTGTGATCGTTGTACCAATATACCCCAGGGATTCAGGCTCTAATTTCAGTGTCAGGTATCATTCATCCTTTTCCCTCATCATTGTTACCCATTTTTCATGAACTTTTTGGTAATAATGTAATTTTTTATAAGATTTAAAATATACAATGTCTCCCATAATCAAAAATGTGGTTTTCGGGAGCTTTCTTACTTAAGGTAAACTTACCTGCTTATAATAAATGTAAAATTTTCTTAATTTGTGGTTTACAACTTTAAAAACTGGCATAAAAGTGATGAACAAAAGAGTCTGGGTTCTTCAGTGGTTGGATGGTTGGCACAACTGGAAAAGTCAACAAAAGAAATTAGTTGGAAAAAAAGATGAATAGGAAAATTTCAATTCTAGTCAAATGGTCATCAAAAACCATGATGAAGGCTGCGTGTGGTGCCTCATGCCTGTAATCCCAGCACTTTGGGAGGCCAAGGCCAGCGGATCACCTGAGGTCAGGAGTTTGATACCAGCCTGGTGAACATGGTGAAGCAGCATCTCCAACCAAAAATACAAAAATTAGCCAGGTATGGTGGTATGGGCCTATAATCCCAGCTACTCGGGAGGCTGAGGCAGGAGAATCACTTGAACCCAGGAAGTGGAGGTTGCAGTGAGCCAAAATCGTGCCACTGTACTCCAGCCTGGGCAACAGAGTGAGACTCTGTCTCAAAAAACAAAAACAAAAACAGAAGAAAACACATGATGAAATGTCTTAGTGAGGTCGCTTGGTCAGCATTCCACGACACAATTAAAGAATAGCTTCTCACTTCAACCTCAAACCTTCATTATCCTCAATGTTAATGATTGACTCAAGAATAGGGATCTCATAGAATATTTCTGCATTCTAACTCTAATGAAATTGCATTAGTATGCTTCTCTTAAAATTCCTTTTTGTTCCTCTAGTAAAATTTTCCCATGTTACTTTGTAACATCATTATTATAGGACTTATATATTAACCTACATATATTGGTTCATGTGTTCATCTTTCTCCTAATTCAGGCATCTCTTAAGTGGAGCATATTTTTATTACTCAAGTGTTTGTAACATATTTAGTAATTTGGGTCAATCAAATACTGAAAGAGAAAATATTTCTAAATAAATAGCAAAAAACAATCCTATATAAGTTATTTAATTACATAAACACATCATATCTCAGAACTATTCATTTGTTTATATATTCTCTAAAAGAAATACACATGTTGTGGGTATTAGTGTTTCACTACACTTTTTTTTGTTTCTTTTTATTTTGGCTGATAGAAATTGATAAGAACAATATGAAAAACTCCCATATATCTTTTGTACAGATTCACCCATGATTTAAATGTTGCCTCATTTGTTTTATCATTATCTATCTATCTATGTATCTATCTGTGTATCTCTCTCTCTCTCTCTTTCTCTCTCTCTCTCTCATCTATCAATATCTGTTCTTAAAGTCTTTTTCTCCATCTCAGGGATATTTTAAAAACCATAACAAAACAATCTTTGAATTTTTTCCTCCTGAAATTGTCTCAGTGTTCTTATCTGGGAATTCCCAATGGTTAAATTTTGTGAACTTTTGAGTGGTATAGTCTGTATCTTTTCACTTTTCTCTCATATTTCCATCTTTTAGTTCTAATTTCATCTCTATATTCTAGAAAATGTCAAGAACTATGTTTTACATTGCACGATATTAATGGATTTCTTAATGTTGTCCAAACTTGCAATCCTGGAACAAATCAAATTTGGTTTTCTTAATATAGTGCTGAATCTGTTAATATTTTATTTTATATGTTTGCATTGAAATTCATAAATTACATTAATCTGTATTTTCTTTTACTTTTATTGTCTTTACTAGATTGACTTCATAACTTCATTAAAAAGTTGAGAAAATGTCTTCATTTTCAGTAGTCTGGAAGAATTTATAGAGTATTGAAAGCTTTAGTAGAATTTCTGTGTGAATTCTTCTGAACAAGGTGCTAAAATGCCTACAAAGTTGAGTAGTTTTCAAATGATTTTATTGATTTCTTCTATCTACTTTGGTCTGTTTAATCTTCCTCTATCTGATGGAGTCAATTTTTGTGCTCACGAAATCTAATGGAGTCAATTTTGTAAACATATATTTATTTGGGAAATTATCCATTTCATGTGAGATTCAAAATATTTGCATAGAATAGGCCCTTATGGTAATTTTTTAAATTAATATTATTTTTAATTGACAAATCATATGTATATACATTCATGAGGTACAATGTGATGCTTAGATATATGTGCACACTGTGGGATGATTAAATTAATTAACATGGTCAATAATAATGTATTATATGTTTTAAAAGAACTAAGACACTTTAAATGTCTGACCATAAAAATGATAGGTAAACAAGGTGATAAGCATGTTAACTGCCTTGTGGTAATTTTTAAATTACCTCATGTTAATGCTTAAATTAAAATAGATTTTTGTGGTAACTTAATTTCTTTTGTTTCAGTGGATATTTCCTCCTTATAATTTCTTAATTTGTACATTTGTGCTCTTTCCTCATTTCTTCTTGAACAAGTTAGCTAATAAATTGCCTATATTTGTATTTGTTTTTTAAAAAAAATATTTATTTTTAAAAATAACTTCTATGACTTGGCTTACTGTTTTACTATCACAATAATTTTTACTTTTAACTTTTTTTAACCTTCTTTCTTGTGTTTTCTTCTGATTTAATTTGTTGATAGTTTACTAGATTATTGAGCTGCTATTTAACTTTACTAGATTATTGAGCTGCTATTTATTTATACATATTCTTTCATTTTTACTAATAAAAGTGTTTTATGCATTTAATTTTCTTCTAATCATTGCTTAAAATATATTTAACAAATTCTGATAGGTAGTGTTTTTCTTGTCATTTATTTTTAAAGAAATTCTGTACTTTTTGTTTTTCCTTGTCACCAAAGAGTTGTTTAATAGGAGATTAAAATTTTTTGTTAATAATTTTTTATTTTATTGAGTTGTGATAGGAGAGTACTATATCTCTATCTCTACTTTACAAAATTTTCTGCCTTTTTTATTGCGAACTTTTATTTTTAACTTTATGTTTGATCATTTCTGTGAATTTCTGTATTGTAGGGTGTACATTTTGATACATATCCATATGTAGGTTGCTTATGTTCTTCAGTTTTTCTGTCTTCTTTTTATTGACCAATTGCTCTGTTTTGTACTGAGAATGGTACATTAGCGTCTCATTATTTTATTTCTAATTATGTCATATTGAATATCCTACAGTTTTTGCTTCACGAATGCGGTTGTTATGTTGTTTAGTGCCTATAGATTTCTAGGCATTATACCTTCATTGTGACTTGTTGTTTAGCATTAAAAAGTACGCTCTCTGTCACAACTGATGTACATTAGCTAAAATTCCACATTTCTGATTTAAGCACTGCACCCCTTATTTTCTCATTGCTATTGCTATTATATCATTCATCTTTGGTCTTTCTGAATCATTTTGTTTAACGATTTCAGCATACAGTTATTTCTTGCTTTGTGTAATAAATTTAAACATTTTTCACTAGGTAAGTTAAACTATTCACATTTATTAGAATGATTAATATGATTTGACTCAGTCTGCCATACATTCTGTAATTCTTTGTATTATATTTGCTATCTTCCTTTTTCTACAAGATATATATTCTTTCCTCTTTAATTTGTAAGAAAAATAAGTTATCTAGGAAGATTTGCATTTTTTTTTTCTAGTGGTTACTTTTGTACTTATTTTTGTTTCTTAGATTTTTTATTTTTAATTTTTGTGGGTACATAGTGGGTGTATGTATTTATGGGGCACATGAAATGTTTTGTTTCACCCATGCAATGTGAAATAATCGCATCATGGAGAATGGGGTATCATCCATCCCCTCAAGCATTTATCCTTTGTGTTACAAACAATCCAATTACACTCTTTTGTTATTTAAAAATGTACAATTAAGTAATTAATGTATTAATGTAACAAGTTATGATTGACTATAGTCACCCTGTAGTGCTATCAGATAGTGGGTCATATTCATTCCTTTGAACTATTTTTGTTTTTTATCCATTAGCCATCCTTACTTCCCCCTCATACCCTCACTACTCTTCCCAGCCTCTGGTATCCATCCTTCTACTGTCTATATCCATGAGTTCAATTGTTTTGATTCCTAGATCCCAGAAATAGGTGAGTACATGCGATGTTTGCCTTTCTGTGCCTGGCCTATTTCACTTAATATAATGGCCTCCCAAAGTGCTGGGATTACAGGCATGAGCCACCCGTGCCCAGCCGGCTCCCCAGTGTTTTCTTGTAGTAGTTTCATAGTTTAAGATTTTAGATATAAGTTTTTAACCCATTTTCAAATATTGTGAATGATAGGCTTATAGTTTCATTCTTCTGCATATAGATATCCAGTTTTCCCAGCATCATTTTTGATACATTTTTTTCCATATGGTAACTCTATGTTTTTTTTTTCTTTATTCCTTCTTAAAAAGAAAAAAACCAGGATAAGTATGCAGAACGTGCAGGTTTGTCACAAAGGATATGTGTGCCATGGTGGTTTGCTGCACCTATTGACCTGTCCTCTAAGATCCCTCTCCTCACCCTCTGCCTCTCAACAGGCCCTGGTGTATGTTGTTCCCCTCTCTGTGTCCATGTCTTCTCAATGTTCAGCTCCCATTTATGAGTGAGAACATGAGTTGTTTGGTTTTCTGTTTCTGTGTTACTTTATTGAGGATGATGGCTTCCAGCTTCATCCATGTCCCTGCAAAGAACATAGTCTCATTCCTTTTTATGTCTGCATAGTATTCCATGATGTATGCATACCACATTTTCTTTATCCAGTCTATCAGTGATGGGCATTTGGGTTGGTTCCATATCTTTGCTATTATAAATAGTGCTGCAATAAACATATGCCCAGCAGCATTAATTGAAGAGACTGTCTTTTCCTCAGTATATGTTCTTGACACCTTTGTCAAAAGTGAGTTCACTGTAAGTGTGTGAATTTATTTTGGGGTTATATATTTTGTCCAATGGTCTATATGTTCATTTATATGCCAGTATCATGGTGTCTGGGTTACTATAACTCCATAGTATAATTTGAAGTCAGGAAATGTGATTCCTCCAGTTTTGCTTCTGTGCTTAGGATAGTTGTGGCTATTCTGAGTCCTTTTTCACTTCATAAAATTTTAGATTTTTTTTTTCTCTTTCTGTGAAGAATGCCATATTTTGATAGGGACTGCACTGAATCTGTAGATTGCTTTGGGTAGTACGAACATTTTAACAATGTTCATTCTCCCAATCCATGAACATGAAATATCTTCCCATTTCTTGTGTCCTCTTCAATTTCTTTCATTAGTATTTTATAGTTTTTATTGTAGAGAACTTTTACTTCTTTGGTCACATTACTTGTTAGATATTTAATCTCATGTGTGGCTATTGTAAATAAGATTACTTTTTAATTCTTTTTCATATTGTTTACTGTTGGCATATAGAAATGCTACTGATTTTTCTATGTTAATTTTATATTCTTCAACTTTACTAAATTAGTTTATCAGTTCAAATAGTTTTTTTGAAGTCTTCAGGTTTTTCCAAATATAAGATTTCATAATCTGCAAACAAGGATAATTTGACTTCTTCCATTTCAATTTGGATACTTTTTCTTTATTTCTCTTGCCTTATTGCTCTAGCTGGGACTTCCAGTACTATGTTGAATAACAGTGGTGACAGTGGTTATCCTTGTCGTGTTGCAGATCTTAAAGGAAAGAATTTCCATTTTTTCCCCTATTCAGTATGATACTATCTGTGGCTCTGACACATATGGCTTTTATTATGTTGAGGTATGTTCCTTCTATAGCTATTTTTTTAGGGTTTTTATGATGAAAGAAAGTTGAATTTTATTAAATGCTTTTTCAGCATTAATTGAAATAATTGTATGGTTTTTATCCTTCATTCTGTTGATATGATGTATCATATTGATTGATTTGTGTATGTTGAACCATCTTTGCATCCCAGGGATAAATTCCACTTGGTCGTGATGAATGATCTTTCTAATGTATTGCTGAATTTGGTTTGCTCATATTTTGTTGAGGATTTTTGTATCAATATTCTTCAGATATATTGGCCTGGATTTTTTCTTTTTTTGCTGTGTATTTGTTTGGTTTTGGTATCAAGGTCATACTAACCTTGCAGAATGAGTTTGGAAGTATTACCTTCCCTATTTTTCAGAGTAGTTTCAGTAGGATTGGTTTTAGTTCTTCTTTAAATATTTGGTAGAATTCAGCAGCAAACGAAGCCATCAGGTCCTCGGCTTTTCATTACTGGGAGACTTTTTATTATGGCTTCAATTCACTTACTTGTTATCGATCTGTTCAGGTTTTGGATTTCTTCCTGGTTCAATCTTGGTAGGCTGTATTTGTTTAGTAATTTGTCTATTTCTTCTAGATTTTCCAATTTATTGGCAAGTTGTTGCTCCTAGTAGCTACTAATGATCCTTTGAATTTCTCCAGTATTAGTTGTAATGTCTCTTTTTGCATTTCATATCTTATTTATTTGGATCTTCTCTCTCTTTTGTCTTAACTAGTCTGGCTAAAGTTTTGTCAATTTTGTTTAACTTTTCAAAAAACAGCGTTTTGTTTCCTTGATCTTTTGTAGTGTTTTCTTTAATGCCATTTATTTCTGCTCTTATCTTTATTATTTATTTTCTTCTTCTAATTTTGGCCTGTACTGCCTTTTAAGTTTACTTAAAGACCCAGAGCCCTTTGGCCCTTGGTGGCAAGGTTTATGGTAACTCAAATTTGGACTACTGGGATCAGCAATTCCCTCTGGCTAAGGCTGATTTAAATGTGCCCTCCAGGGGAGGGCATCAGCTGAATTTGATCCAGTTTTCCTTTCTGCTCCAATATTAATAGGATAGCACTGAGTTCCATGCCTCAGATTGCTGTGTCTCCCTCCCCCAGCGCCCAGATGGCACCATTCGCGATGGCCAGGGGTTGTGGTAGAGTGATGTCAGTGATTCAAGGCTGTTTCTTCTACATCTTTAGTGCCTTTTTCAGTGATACAAAGTTAAAGCAGACATTGCTTTCAATTTGATTTTTGATTCTTATGAAGTTGCTTTGCTTATTTAGATAACTGTTAAATTGGTGTCCTCTTAGGTGGGACAATGGGTGGAGCCTTCTGTTCCTCTATCTTTACTCCATTTCTGCAAGTTTGAGCATAATCTTGATCAAATTATGCTGAGGAATGCTATTGTGTAGTTTTCTTTTTTCTTTTAAAATATTATTTATCAATTAAATATTAGGAAACTGAAGTAGCCTCCAATATAATCTTAGATGTGTTTTTAAAAATATAATTATCTATAATATTAAAAAAACCTTGGATTTCTGTAGAGAGATGCATGCAGTCAATTCATATTATTTGTGGTATTTATGTGCTGTAAAGGTGCACAGACACTGAATTAGGGGATAGTAAGCCATTGCTCCCAGAAGAATTATAGAGACACGTTACTGTGAGCCTCTGTTCACAATATTTCATCAATCAATCTATAAATGTTTTATGTTTGTTTCTGTTTAAAGACAGCTTATTCAATATGGATTGTGAATCATTAACATTGAAATCAGATTCAATGATCACTACAGCTCACGCTTGAACAAAGCATATCTAACACACATATTTTCTCTGGAAGGCACATCAAAACTTTTTGTGCTTAAGAACACTAGAGAGCAGTTCAGCACTATACTAGGGGACCACTTAAACAGTGAATTCACCAAGAAAAAACTCAATCAGGTGAAAAATGTAGCACTAAATATGTAGTGAAAAAGGACATGTTTTTATTAGAAGAGCTAAAACAGGAAAGCAAAGTGTCACCTTTTTCTACTACAGGTGGGAATTTTATGTTGGGCCACCCTAACTTTTCATTGCATTGAGCATGCACATCTATGAATGACTGTGAAAGTGTTGCATTTATTTATTTTTGAGTTACAAATAAATTTTAGGGAGTAAACAAATTCACACATACAGAATTTGCGAATGAGGATCGACCATATACGTAGTCAGTTTGTCCTGTAAACTGTAGATCCTCAAGCAATAGAAAATTAGTTTTTATCCTGAGGTGGGCAGATCACGAGGTCAGGAGATTGAGACCATCCTGGCTAACACGGTGAAACCCCATCTCCACTAAAAATACAAAAAATTAGCTGGGAGTGGTTGTGGGCGCCTTTAGTCCCAGCTATTCAGGAGGCTGAGGTAGGAGAATGGCATGAACCCTGGGAGGCATAGCTTGCAGTGAGCTGAGATTGTGCCACTGCACTCCAGCCTGGGCGACACAGTGAGACTCCGTCTCAAAAAAAAAAAAAAAAAAAAAATTAGTTTTTATCTGAACAACTTTAAAATATATTCTTCTTTATTGTCTTAACCTGAGGTCTTTAAACATAATAGAACATTGTGATTACCTAGAGAACAAAAACAAGCAAACATTTCAAACCACAAAATAATGATGTCAGGACATATCTTTGAACAATTGAATTAGAACAATGTGGCTTTGGGCCAGGAATTAGTAGCTGTAAATGCAATTTTGTTAGTTACAATATTGGTTTAGAACAAATGGGGTTTTGTGTCATTCAGGGATGTTGGGTGGGCATATTGATTAAGCAAACATCTAACTATGTAAGCAAACGTGAGCAAACATCTAACTATATAAGCACACATTGCAATTAGTAAAGTAGATATAAGCCCAGCACTATAGTCAAAGAATATCACCCTGTCCATATCTATTGTATACTGAAAATAAAAAATGTAATTCCCTTGGGGAACACATGTCTTCCATGCAATTGCTTTGTTCTATCCCAGTTTATGAAGCAGAGTTTGAAGAATATACGTAATGCAATGAATTATGCCTGAAATAACCAATGTCCTCTCAATCGAGTGCACTCTTACAGTCTTAGACATTATAGTCACTTTAGCTTGGAGATTGTTATGATTAAACTTGTTCTAGAATGTTCTACTGTTGTCTATTTACCAGAATTCCATACTGAATACATATGCCTTTCTTGTCAAGGTTCCTGGACCAGCCTGCATCGTATGATTTTCCCTTCTTGAAACAGAAAATAATATTGACACCAGAATAGAGGTACAGAAAGGCAAGAGTGGAATAATAAAAACTTTGCTGTTGACTTCACATTTTTGTCTTTAAAGTTGTGGGACACTTATATATTTTAAAGTTATATTTGGTTCTGTGACCTATAATTTGGAAGTAACTCAACTCCTGAAAAATACATGCAAAAAATGACAATAATTTCTTTTTTTTTTTTTTCCATTCTTTGTGATGTCAATCTCATTACTTCACAAGGTAAGGAAACTTTTGCTCTGATCCTTGGCTCCATGTTGGATGATTAATATGTTTTCTTTTTATAAAGCCAAGCAAATGTATTTTCTTTGTACAGTCTTCAGTGGATTTGGGAATTGTGCCACAAGAAAACTTGCATTAACATTCAAGCTGTTGTACTTCTTGTGTGACTTTGAACTTACCCTCAATGAACCTAAGTTTTCCTATAAGCAAAAACAGTGACAACAATATTACCTCTCCTAAGCAATTCCTGTGAAATAATCCATGAAAAGCAGTTTGCAGTACTTGTGATAGCTAGTAGATGTTTAAAAAGTATTAGTTAGCATAGTTATTATTGGCTTTTTATTATTATATTGTTTTCTGGATTTAAAACTATGTATTTCAACAGTGAACACAGTATTATAAATGCCCTTCATCTGGTAATCTTCTGGCTAAAGAGCATTTTTTGTGTGTGAGATGTCACTCATCTATGGAGGCAGAGCCAGTTTTAAATTTTTTTTTTTTTTTTTTGCTGTATCCTTAACATCTGACACATATGAAGTAGGCACCCATATTGTGAATGGCTAGGTAAGGTAATGACTGGATCAATATATAAATCAATATAAATCAATATAAATCAATTTATAGAGGTTTAATAGAAAAGTAAAAATATTTAGCAGAATTTCAATTTAGTTCTGCTAAATATTTATACTTTACTATTAAACTCTATTTTTTTCTAATGAATTCCAGCACCTCTTCTTCAGGTAATACTTAGAAGTGCCCCAACTACCCCATCAAGTCTGTTGGCTACTTCAAATGCATGCATTTTACTTCTTGAGGAGCTTCTTTCCTAAGAAAACATGTTAAATGAAGATTCATCAGCTTCAAAATATAGACGAGATATATTTAAGTAATGGAGGGAAAGGCTTGATGGCTCTCCAATCTAAAGAGTGTCCAATATATGTAATTTTGTAATTATGGGATAATAAAATATTAAGAAGAAATTCCATGTAATTTTCATAGTTATATATCAACCTCTTATATCATAGGGTGAATTGATTCATTTTTCATTTACGTTCATGTTCTGATTAAATAATTGAACATGCCCTACTCTGAAACACCAGAACAACCCTGGAATACGGCTGAAGGTGCCAACCTTCATTCCACTCTTGTTCAACCCATATGTCTTGGTAGCCCCCTAATAATCATACTCCTTTCACATCAGTTTCTTCAGGCAGCAGAGTATTTCCCTACATGGATATCACTCTGACTTTATTGGTAAAGCTATAAGAGAGGAAGGAAAAGGGAAAGAAAAATATAGAGCAAAATACCAACAACCCACATTTATAGAATCAACATATCTGTAGAGGGAATCATAAATGAATTATAATGCTTTCTTCACATAATTCTGATGATCAGTTATAATCATGAGCTTTCTTTGGGAGCGTTCTAAAATATATCCATTCCAGAGCCATATCAAGGCCTCCAATACCTCCTGAAAATTCAGATTCTAGGGTACATCTGATAACTACACTGAGGAATTGAGAGATTTCATGAGAAAAATACTGCAAAGGAATACAAGAACCCTCAGTGTTTAGTAAACATCATCGAGACTTCTAGACAAGCTCAGTTCAACAGAAATATGTGAGCCACCAAAGCAAGTAACCTACAATTTAAAAATTTCTGGTAGCCACTGTAAAAAAAGTAACAAGTAACAGGTGAAATAAATTTTAGTAATATATTTAACCCAATGTACCCAGAATATTATTTTTTCATATTAAAGTATAATTTTTACATAACCTTTTTCAAATTTAATCTTTGAAATTTCATGTGTATTTGACACGTACTACTGATCTCAATTCAGACTAGATCTTAAGTATTCAGGAGCAACATGTGGCTTGCTAGCTGTATCAGAAAGCACAGCTCTAGAGACAGGTAAATGATTAGAAGTAAAGCCTAATAAGCACAGTATAGAATACAGCATTATTTAAATTTTCACTATGCACCTCAATCCTGCATCCTCAACATTTGAATTGTGTTAAGAAAATATTCTACAGAAAAGTAAAACTCAAAACCAAACATGCTTGAGTAAATTAGAATTTTAGAATGTTCAGACAGTCCCATTGCTCTTCGGCAAGCGTCCTATCTCTCACAATCCCTGTGTCTCAGCCACAGGTGTTGGATGTAGCCCAAGTTGAGAATCCCAGCTGTTTCACAGGGACTCTGGCAAGTTGACAGCTGCTTTATGACCAGAGCTTGAAATTGAGGCCAATAAACTTAGCACACAGGGACCTGAAGTCCGGTTTGCGGAGACAAGGCCACCATCATGTGGAACCTGACGGAACTGCAGTAAGATTCATGTTCCCATTGCACAGCGAAGACTCAAATGACCTAAGTCATCAGCGTATCCCCACGGGGACAAAACTTCAAGAATGCCTAATTAACATACCTAAGAAACGTGCAAAAAACTTGGAGATCCAGAGAAGGTTCAGAGAAGGCCAGTTCCTACTTCAAAAGAAACAAAAGACAGACTGAAATAGCTAAATCTTGCATGGTCAAAATCAATAAAATCATAAAATGTAAAATGAGGACTTACACAAATCTACCTGCTGAAACCAAGGCTCACTGAATAAGAGTTCACATATAATACTGGGTTAAATCTACGATTTTGATTGGAAAACTTTTTAGAAATCCTTATTGTAAGATGAGATAGATTTTAAAATAAAGTACTATAGGATGATGAGTTTATCTTTTTGAAGAATGGGCCAGTATAGTAAATTATTAGGAAGGTTTGAAATGACAAGATGTATTTTGGATGGCAAATTGCTTTGGCAATATTAAGGAATTTAGACTCTTTCTGTGACAGTTCTATATAGTCTGTCTTCTGGTTTCATAACACTGTACATGTGTAACACAATGAGAAAGTTTCAAAACATTCAAACATATAAAAGATAGGCACATATTATTGTGAAGTTGATAAAATGGTCAGGATGTGTCTGTTGATGAAAATGAAAGACCAACATGTAATCACGTAATATTAAAAAACATGGTGCCGGCGAGGCGCGGTGGCTCACACCTATAATCCCAGCACTTTGGAAGGCCAAGGCAGGCGGATCACGAGGTCAGGAGATCGAGACCATTCTGGCTAATACAGTGAAACCCTGTCTCTACTAAAAATACAGAAAATTAGCCGGGCGTGGTGGTGCATGCCTGTAGTCCCAGCTACTCGGGAGGCTGAGGCAGGAGAACGGTGTGAACCCGGGAGGTGGAGCTTGCAGTGAGCCGAGATTGCACAACTGCACTCCAGCCTGGGCCGCGAGACTCCGTCTCAAAAAAACAAAAAACAAAAAACAAAAACAAAAACAAAAAAACATAGTATCATAAAGAATATTAGTATGTTTTCACTATATCTTCCACTGAAAGACCCATGTCTTCCTTTCCCAGAAACAAGATCCCCAAACACGACATTTGCTCCCTGAAAACTTCAGGGTATATTATTAGCCCTATGTTTTCTGAGCCTGTAGAAAAGATGATGTGAGCAGGAGCCAATATGGATTAATTAATTAAAATATGTAAGACCAAATCATCCCGTTTTGAAGGGGTTGACATGTAGGGTATGACGATTTCTACACAGCATTTAACTAAAGGTTATTCTTGTTTCTTGGTTAATAATATGGCGAAGTATTGTCTGGATTATTGTCCTACAAATCTGAGCAATTTTTCCAGAGAAGTTTAGTTCTTTTTGTATTCAGGTGCATTTCTAATAGAATATTTATAACCTCTCTGATTTATCTTGTCCTTTAAATATTATAGCAATGACATGACTTAATGCTTAGAAAACATGGTTATCAAATTTGCAGATGACATAAAATTCAGAGACTAGCTAATATGATAGATGTCACAATCAAATTTTAAAATGATTGTGCAGGCTTAATAAAAAGAGTTGACATTTAACAAAGATAAATGATCTGGCATTTTAGTTAAAACAATAAATTTTATAACTAGATTGGGAAGACCTTTCTTTGAAGAAATTTATATAAAAATAATCTGAAACTTTCATTTATCACAAAATACAAGTTTGGTAACACCCACACAATTTTAGTTTACTAAGATGGCTTTCTGGGGTCCAAACCAAATTTGGTGATAATCCCCCTGAACTCTGTGTTTAACTGACAACATTGTGTTAATTTCAGGGCCGCAATTTGAGAGACAAACTGACAAATTAAATGGTATACGGAGAAAGAATTTTGAGATTTATAGTGCTGTAGAAGCCACTTATAAAAAGGTGCGTTTAAAGAAAATGTAGTTATTTTCAGGACAGCGTAGTGTTTATGTTCATAAATTATGAAATAAAAGAGAGCTGAGTTTAAGTCCCAGAAGAGCCATTAACCCTGGCAATCTCACCTTTGGCAAGGTGTTTAATGTTTTTCAGCCTCGGTTTCTGCATCTGTAAATTGTTTATAGTAATGATGACAAAGAGGATATATGCTAGCAGAAGTTAGATTTTAAAGAGAGACCGCAAAGTAGATATATTCCATTTAGTTTTGTATGATAAAACTACTGGAGGAAAGGGAATTTTGTTAAGTATGTTGTAATAATTTCAATTACCCAATTGAGTAGTTGAGTTAACCCATTAAATTACACAAATTATCTGTATAGGTAATGAGCTCTTGGCCACTGAAGCTATTCAAAGCTGTCTCAGTTAAGAGCTTGCAGGGGATTTCTGCTGTTAGTTGTAGGTTTGAGGATACATATGACAATATTTATGACCAGTAATTGTCATGAGGAAGTTGCACAACCAAGAGACAAGCAGGTGACCTGCTTCTGAGTCTCTGAGTCTAATGAAAATGACACACACCTTCAAACAATTACATTAAAATGTGTTAAGGAACAAGCGTGGAGCACTAAAACAGAACAAAGGAAGAGCACCTGTGATAGCCACAGTTAACGTGTCTGGTAGGATTTCTTTAGCTCCATTGCTCATTTTTGTTCTTATTTGAAATGTCACCCTTTAGAATGAAAACAATAGAAAATCTTCGAAGTATTTATTGTCCTGCAACACATTCTCTTCTCCCAAATCTTATTCTGGTATTCTCTACATTTCTTTCTCCCCCAAACCCTTCCTGGGCTCTTCCTCTTTAAGTTTCCCCATCTCATATTCATAAAGAAGGCGAAGGGACAACAAAAATGCAAAAATTCTTCCCTACATCCTGTTTTCTCTCAAGGCCTTCATTTTTCCTTAATAGACCAAATGTCATTGTTTGCTTAGGAGTAGGAAACAGCCCTTTTGGACCTATAATGGAGAGCTCATGTCTTCTCTTTTGCCAACAGTTTTTTTCTAGTTATGTGACATTAAAATAGTTTTATTTTCCCGGCCGATTTCTGAGCTTACATATTGACTGGACTTGAATGTTCTACAGCTGCTTTGCTTCTTTGGAAAAAAAACAAGCAGTTTTCTAGCTTTATTCCCAGGTTGTATGGGTATCTAGTCCTACCCTGTCTCTCAGACTGCTACTTCTCTAGGTGTTCAGTTATACGGGCTGCACCATAACATTCCATTTTGGAAGGGACAGAGGGAAATTATCTGTTTCTCTTAATGTAACCATTTAGTTTATTGTTTTGGGGGGATATTTGTGAAGAGGGGTGACTTGGCTGCTGCTATCTCTCTCTGTAAAAAATGTATTTCTAGCATTTGAGAGCACCCTGCATTTGCATGCAAAACAAGAGAAGCTCACTTCTTTGTACAGCCAAGTGGAATTGCTACATACTTAGGATGCTGCTGCTTAAAACAGATTTTTACCTAAGCCATATCATATCTTGTTTTTCCACTTCTTCCTTTGACTGCTGAATCCATTCCACATTCAGTGTACAGACTGACTTGGTAATAAAGATAATCAATCACTAAACTGGCAGAAAGACAAGGCAGGCACCCCAACAGAGCCATCTGATCCCTGAGGAGAGAAGGATGTATGGAAGCTGGTGACTGGCCAGAAGGAGACATTCCCTTGAGCATGAAACAGTTAGGGACATTTTTCTCTTTGTACAGTTCATATCATCAGTTTACATTTGAATCTTTGAAGTATTACAAGAGTTCCCGAGCAGTAATTTACCTTCCAGATGTTTTGGTTATTTTTGTTTCAATCTTGGTTTAATTTCTAGATTTATTTTCTAAGTTATCAAAGCTTATTGCATGATAATGTCTGCATTTTGCAATTTATTGAAGTTTTTTTTTTTTTTTGAGCATAAGAGGTGTGATTTTTTTGTATGATCGGTCTTTGCCAACATACCAAGGACTCTTAAATAAGTGTTCCTTAATTTTCATTACTTAATACGACTAAAGGAGATGGGTAGTGCAAAGAGGAATTGGATAATTTTAAGCCATGGCTAACAAAACAACCATAGCCAAATTGAATGATTCTGCAGGTGTATTAACCAGTTTACAGAATAATGTAACTAAAACAGCATAAACCTGGGGAAGAAATCCTACAGTCCTTTTAGTTTCTGAATTCTCCTTGTTTCTCCAGTTATTTCACCTGGAGTTTCTGAATACACAGTTTTACTGCAATCAAATGGCTATTGAGTTTGCTTTGTTGTTTCCTGACAAGCAAGTAAAATCAGATTTTGCTGTTTTGAACACAGCTAGATTTTCTAACTCCTTCCTTCCTCCCTCCCTCCTTCCTTCCTTGATTCCTTTTTTTTTTTTTCAGCATCCAAAAATCTTTAGTAACAGGATAGGATCTAGAGTTAGTTCTTGCAGCCTCGGCTGGCCAGTCGGCCTCTGGCGCACTCGAACTTCCGGCTCTTGGAGCGGAGGTATGGTTTGGTGTGGCTGTGTGGTGTTCCCGGGGCCTTGCCAAAATGCCGGTACACCTCTCGGCCCTTGCGAGGACCAGAGAGCAGGACAGTACCACAGCCTTTGGGGGAGTCCGCGGCCAGCTAGTCGAAACTGAGGATCTTGCCCCCGGCCCTGAGGATGCCGCTCGGGGACCAGCTGGTCATGCGCAGTGCACACACCTTCAGTTTGGCCACCTCCAGCTCCCGTACGTCATCCGTTACCACAACCGCAGCCTTTCTGTTTTCCCGGCCAGGAAGCTTTATCTTCCGGATCACCTGGGAAAGGGACAGAGGTGGTCTGTTGGTGAGATTCATAAACAACCTCTTCAGCACAACGTGGTTGAATGTGGAGTTGTTTCATCTGGCCAGAAACCTGTACAGCTTGACCTACAGCCTCAGGTAGACCAATATCCTGGCTCTTGGGCTCCTTGTGCCGAACCTTTCGGTCCTTGGGGCGGATGAGAACTCCCATGTTGGCACCTTCTGTTTTGTGTGTTATTTCTTTTCCCTTGAGCGCGGATAGGAGTTTCTCTTTTGCCCTGTAACTGAAAGAAAAAAGTTACATAGATTTAAGTGTGGATTTCTTTTCACTGAGTTAATCTGGCATGCAATGATCCCACCTCATTTTTATATTTTTTTTAATGTTTTATTTTTAATTATTATGGGTACATAGTAGGTATATATATTTATGTGGTACATGTGATGTTTTGATGTAGGCATACAGGGTGTAAAAATCACATCAGGGTAATTGGGGCAACCATCACCTCAAGTATTTATCATTTCTTTGTGATAGGAACATTCTAGTTCTACTCTTTTAGGTATTTATAAATATATAGTAAATTATTGTTGACTGTAGTCACTCAATTATACTACCAAATACTATCTAACTGTATTTTTGGACCCAATAATCATCCCCACTCCCCCAGTCCTCTCCCACTACTACCCTTCCCAGCCTTTGGTAACTATCATTCTACTATCTCCATGAGTTCAGTTGTTTTAATTTTTAACTCCCACAAATAAGTGAGAACATGTGAAGTTTGTGTTTCTGTGCCTGGCTTTTTTTACTTCACACAGTGTCCTCTTGCCTCATCCATGTTGTTGCAAATAACAGGATTTTATTCTTTTTATTGCCGAACAATATTCCATTGTGGATAAATATTACATTTTGTTTATCCATTCATCTGTCGATGGACACTTAAGTTGATTCCAAATCTTGGCAATTGTGAAGAGAGCTGCAATGAACATGAGAGTGCAGGTATCTCTTCAATATATTTATTTTATTTTGGGGGGATATATACCTAGAAGAGAGAATCCTGGATCACGTGATAGTTCTATATTTAGTTGTTTTGTGGAACCTCCATAGTGTTCTCCACAGATAACATTTATGTTTTTTTTTTGTTGTTGTTGTTTGGAAACAGAGTTTCACTCTTTCACCCAGGCTAGAGTGCAGCGGTGTGATCTCGGCTCACTGCAACCTCTGCCCCCCAGGTTCAAGCGATTCTCCTGCCTCAGCCTCCAGAGTAGCTGGGATTATAGGTGCCTGCCGCCATGCCCTGGTAATTTTTGTATTTTTAGTAGAGATGGGGTTTCACCAGTTGGCCAGGCTGGTCTCAAACTCCTGACCTCAGGTGATCTACCCACCTCTGCCTCCCAAAGTGCTAGGATTACAGGCGTGAGCCACCACACCCAGCCACATTTTTGTTTTTCTAATTGTTTGTTTGATTTTTAGCTAAGGAAATAGCAATTGTGTTTTTTTATTATTGTTTTAGATTCCATTCTTTTTTGCTTATTGAGGACCAACTGTTATCCTGAGTTTGCGTCTTTCTTATTTCTTCTCATTATCTATTGTGTTCTTCATTGTTTTCTCTTTCCCTCTAGCTTGTGGGAAACTTGTCAAGTTTGACCAGTATGTCACCAACTCAATATTTTACAATGCTAATTCTGCTTCTTACTGCTGCCAAAGAAAATTGATATTTGTCCTTTCAGCTGTGTTTTCAATTTCTATGAAATTATTTCCTATCCCATCTGTCTCTCATTCATCCACTGTACCTTGTTATATCCTTGAACTAGCCTTTGCTCTCTTTTTGGTTTTCTTACTTGTTTCTTAAAAGTATTTTTATTTTACTCGGGAGGCTGAGGCAGGAGAATGGCGTAAACCCGGGAGGCGGAGCTTGCAGTGAGCTGAGATCTGGCCACTGCACTCCAGCCTGGGCGACAGAGCGAGACTCCATCTCAAAAAAAAAAAAAAAAAAAAAAAAAGTATTTTTATTTAATTTCAGAGAAGTAGACTGATTTGTAGTTGTGTATGTGTGTGTGTGTTACAGGATGCACATAAATTTGTAGAGGTTACTCTTTCTATAAATTTAAGTTGAAATCCATTTTTAAAAACCTCAATATTTTTATAGACTCCGTGCAATAGTTGATATTTAAATTTTCCATTCCTTCATCTAGGAATAAGAGTTATTTTCCAGACACATTTTTTTCTGTGTACAAAATGCCTTCCCTCCATCCTATCTCCAAAAGGCATTATTTTTCTTCATAGTTGAAAACCTGAAGTTTCAAACTCTGTTCCAAGTGCCTAGCAGAATTTTATAATAATAATAGCTAACATATACATAGCATTCATCATATTCTAGGCATTGTTCCAAGAGCTTTACATATTTTCATTCATTTGATCCTCCCAAAAGCCTTATTAGGTAGATACTAATATTATCCCTATTTTACAGATAAGAAAATTTAAGAATAAGGAGTCCAAGTAACCTTTGGGTACCACATGGCTGGTAAGTGGGAGAGCCAGGATCATAACCTAGGATGTTTTGGCCTTAGACTCTACCTCATTATCCTACTACCTCCACCTCCTTGTCTTAGACTTTACCTCCTTATCTTACTACCTTAGAATCTACCTCCTTATCTCAGACTCTACCTCCTTATCTTACTACCTTAGAATCTGCCTCGTTATCTCAGACTCTACCTCCTTATCTTACTACCTCCTTACTATCTTACTACAACTTACCTACTGTAGCTTATGTTTTTGTGTGTGTTTGCTTTCCATATTAGAGGTTCATAACCTTTTTGGATCTCAGTCATCTCAATGAAAAAACAAACGAAGTACTCAGTAATGCGCATTCAAAATTTTGCATACAGTCTTGTACAATCATGTATAGAATAGATCTCTGGTTCCCCTGGGTTTAGATTCTCTGCTGTAATGGATCAAGTGCACTCTGAACACCCCAATGCCAGGGCTGTTCCTGATGCTCTTGAAGATTCCTCAAAATATGTCATCAATATTCCCCTTACATCCTGATTAATTGTTTTCTGGAAATAGTATCCCACTGGCTGAAAGAGAGATCTTGGCCAGATAAGATGGGAATGACAGTCAAATAGCCTGGAAACAAAGTACTCATGAGATAAGGAAATTTTTGACTCACTTTCTGGGGATTATTGATTCAATGGGGATAAACAAGGTGGCAGGTATTAAGGTTCTCCCAGATTGCTCAGAAAATCTTGTATTCTTTCTAGTAATTTTGTGGCAGTTTGTAACAAGTCATATTTTTCATTAACTACAAGAACAGTGGGAAAAATCTGTGGTTTCAGTTTTACTGTATTGTGAATGTGTACACTGTTTCTCATACTCTCATAAACATATTAGTAGAAATGAAGGCAATCACTGCTTACAAGGAAGAATCCAGGTTTTAACGGGCCTAGAGCTTTTGCAATCTTAAAGATCATTTTAGGTTTGAATACTAAATTATGAGTATCAATTAGGTACAAAAGTGAATATTTATTTAGAAAGAGAAAGGAATCACAGCAATTAAGCATTAAAAAGCTGACAATGATTGATTAAATGATCATAGTTTTTCATTATGGAGGTTGATGCCAGCCTTCTGCTTGTCAGTTTTTGATGATTCTGGTTAAGCGAGTCATGCAACATCTATGTTCACTGCTCATTCATCTTGCAAATAGAAACACTGTGGATAGACATTTGTATATGTACCATTTATCAGCAAGGCACTCACAGGGTATAAATGTTATAATGCAAGTTATATTTTTTCTTTTTACACTGAGCAAAGAACCATATGTAGCAATAAAGCCATTTGTTCAATAGAACTATATGATCATAAAATTTTAGAGCAAAGATGGATATAGCAGAGTGGATATGACTATATCAGTGATGTTTTTGATTTTAGTATGAGTGAAAGAATGTTAGACACTGTCATTAAAAGAAAAAGTGGATTGTTTGGTATCACAACTGGGCTAAGTTAGATATCAAGTAATCCAGATACAAGTTTATTGCTATAAGATGAACTTTTTAGTTTGTTTATGTTTAGTTTGGAAAGTCATTTTAACGTTTGCATTATGATGAGAATTTTTGCTTATTTAAAGCTATGACCTTACTTGATTTATATTTTAAAATATACTGTTTACCATCACAGTATTTGAAGATGTTATTTCTTTTAATTATAAATAATAGAACTAAATATCAAAATTTCAAGATAAAACTTTAAAAGACAGATGTTTTACAGTGCACAAATATATTTCTGATTTGTAGATCTAGTGACTTTTACAGTTGTCCTTCAGCCTTTTTCCATTTAAAAGTTGTCATAAAAGGCAAGCAAACCCCAAGCCTTTATTTTGGCTTTGTTTCTGCATATTCTTCCATATTAATACTTTCTTTCATCTATTTTCTATAAAATAAATGAAAAATATGGTGTATGGACAAAACAGAAGTCAAGCATCCAATACTACAAGAAAATTCAGCTCCATCCTTCTTCTGTCAGTTAAATTTCTTCTTGTCCTCATTTTCAAAGCACTGATAGTAGGTACAGGACAAAGAACTATGGTAGCTCAGACACTTTAGAAAAAGTTCTTGTTATTTCACTATCTCTGCCCATTAAAGCTACTGTAATTCTCAACTATTCTACAGATAAACGATAGAAGGCAGCAGTAGTTTAAAGCAGTTTTAGAAGATTTAGTAGCAGTTGGTGTTTAGCAATTGGTCTCACACTGGTCTTTGAAAAGCCAAAAGTAAAGCTCCAAGAAAATAAATAAATCCTTCTGTTTTTCAACTGAATAATTATTTATTGTGAATCTTAATGATGTTGTGGGAGATTCAAAAGAAATATTACAGGTGTTTAGAGGCTTGTTAGAAAAAAAGACACATAGGAAACCCAAGTTAACAATTCAAGATTTCAGTCGGGTGCAGTGGCTTACTCCTTTACTTCCAGTACTTCGGGAGGCCAAGGCAGGTGGATTGCTTGAGTTCAGGAGTTCGAGACCAGCCTGGCCAATGTGGTGAAATCCTATCTGTACTAAAAATACAAAAAGTAGCTGGGCATGGTGGTACCTGCCTGTAGTATCAGCTACTTGGGAGGCTGAGGCAGGAGAATCACTTGAGCCCACGAGGTGGAGGTTGTAATAAGCTGAGATTGCACGACTGCAATCCAGCCTGGGCAACAGAGTGAGACTCCGTCTAAAAAAAAAAAAAAAAAAATCCAAGATTTCATTCATTAAATGTGTATTTCATGAAGGACACTGTACAAGGTTGGGAATGCAATGATGGAAAAAGACAAATCACCAGCCCTTGAGTCTCATGGTCTGATGGAGATTAATAAAGAGTCTGACCTCAAGGCGGGGCTGGTTGTGAGCAGGGATGAGTCAAGAGCGCTATTCACATTTGGGTTACTTGGGAGTGAAAATGGGTGTGCACCAGGAGTGATAAGAATGAGGTCTTCAAAGCAGGAATTTCTGCTGAGACTTTGAAAGGTCTAAGTGACATGTTTGGTATAGCTTGATGATGAAACTTTCAATGCCAGAATAGCATCTGGATTTGAGATGATAATGAGGACCTTTTCCAGTTTTGAGTAGAGGAAAATAACATTAAAATATGGAGGCCATACATTTTGATACTCCAAAATCCATTAAAACACATTAGGTGAATATGGAAAGTCATGTCATCAATAACATTCTCTTTCTTAAAGTTTCTTTTGATAGTAGAATTACACTTGACAAAGGGAAAAGGCTTAAACGCTTACAAAATAGAGTTCACGACTTTAAGATCACTAATTCTACATTCAGCAGTCAACTAAAATTTGAGACACGCTATCATATGCCAGGCACTTGCCAGTACACAGTAGTAAACAAAATAAAGAGGGGTCTTCTCTCACGGAGTTTAGGAGTCTAGTAAAGTTAACCACTATTTGTGTGCTATGCTAAGCAACTGATAATGCATTTTAATTACCATTGAGGGTAAAGCACCATTATTTCTGTTTCACACAAGAGGTTAAGAAGCTTGCCTATGGTCTTACAGCTAGAGACAAAGGTAGAGATTTTCAATATTATAGTATGCTGTCTACAGCAGAGCTGTGGCTTCAGAAATTTACTAGTACACATTTAATTCCCTTTAACTGGGTTACTTTTAAAGGCCAGTTAAAGGCAGAAAATTGTTAACTATGGCTTGTCTTCCAACAGTGGCATGGGAAGGGGCAGCAGGGTTTATGGAGGAGTTTTTGAATATATTACATATACATATACATACACACACACGCACACACACATATATGTGGTTCTCTGGGCCTTATAGAATCAGATATTAATTTCTCCACATTTGGAAAGTTTTCTTTAGATACACTTTCCTCCTCTTTCTGTGTTCTTTCTGAAATACCCAAAACATGTATATAGGTTCTCTTGACAGTGTCTTATAGTTCCCATTTCTTTGTTATTTTTTATTTTTAGTTTTTGTTCCTCTTACTGGGTAATTTCAAATGATCTATCTCGAGTTAATTGATTCTTTCTTTTTGAGAGTCTGCAGTGGAAACTCTTAATGGAATTTCTTAGTTTACCTGTTGTGTTCTCTAGCTCCAGAATTTAATGATTTCTCTTTGTTTTACTTCTCATTTTGTTTACGTATTGTTTTTCTGATTTAATGTAGTTCTCTGTATGTATTCTCTTGCAGCTCACTGAGCTTTTTCAATAGGATTATTTTGAATTATTTGTCAGGCAGTCCATATATCTCCATTTTTAGAGTTGATTACTGATGCTTTGTTATGTTTCTTTGATGGTGTCACATTTCATTGATCATTCATGATTGTTATGCATTACTGTTTGTACATCTGAAAAAGTGGATACTTATTCCAGTCTTTACAGATCGCCTTCAGTAGAGAAAACCCTTCATCAGTCAACTTATTCAGAGATTCTGTTCATACAATATGGTGTGATCAATGGCCAGGCTAGCCTGTCACCTGATTGGTAGCAGTGGACTTAGAGCCTGTATGTTAAGAGCCAGCCTGAAGTGAAGATTTACAGGTGCTTGAGCCTGACCTGGATGGATTCTAAGTCTTCAGATACCAGCCTGGACTATGAGGTTGTGGGGACCTGCCTATTACTGAGTTTTACTGAGGTGGGGCTTTTGTTGGAGTAAGAGGAAAATATGGTTCTCATTTCATTGTCCTTTCCCTTGCAATAGGTATCTGAGCCATGCTGCCTGGGATGAGTGAAAGAATAATGTGGGTAATGAGAAACTGTTTTTATTCTCTTCAATCAATCTTTTCTTATTTGTCACACCCAGATGCTGTAATCTTTCACTTGGTTTTCTTAGCTCTTGTGAAGGTATTATGTTGTGTTGACAGTTGTTCCAATTGGTATTTTTGTAAAGTGCTGAGCACTAGACTATCTTACTTTACCGCCTTGCTGACATCATTACTTATCTTGGTGTCACGTAGCTCTGTCAGACATCTGAGGTCCTGTGAGAGGCAGGTTTCTCATTCAGGTGAAGGTATCTGAAAAACCCTTTTGCAGACTGTTGCGTGCCACTATTTTCTCTCTTCAGATGGGTTAAGGATGCCCTACTTTTAAGTCATCCTGGAGTAGCATCTGCCACAGCTGGCCCCTTCACACATGTTCGGTGCTCCACAGGGTACACCAGCCTAGGCAGAGGCCACAGGGGAAAAGCCAAACTGCTCCTGGAGGAAATACTTGGTAGCTTTAATTCTGGAACTGTCCTCTATCTATTTATCTATCTAAACACTTGGTGGCTTAATTCTGAAACTATCCTCTATCTACTTATCTATCTATCCATCCATCATATATCTCTTTACTAAATATAAGTAATAAGATTAACTGTTATTGAATTTAATAAGCCTTTGTGCCTTTTCATAAAAAATAATATTTTATATTGAAACTAAATGGATTTTAACTTGAAAAGTTTAATATCTAATGGGCACAAAGAAATTTGTTTAACTTATTATTTTTTAAATATTACCTGATTTACCAGATATCTGCATGTTCATTACCTGCTTTTCTTCCCAAATGAAAACAGCTTAATTGTATTTATGATATACATTTATTGTAAAAGTTCAAACTATAAAAATGTGAATAATAAAAAATTGCCTGAAGCCCACCAGTTATTAATTTATGATAGTAATAAATATCTAATAGCTAAATGAGTGTGCATACACATTTATACATATTTTTAAAATATAGTAGTTATATTTTGTAACCTG
This sequence comes from Piliocolobus tephrosceles, assembly GCF_002776525.5. Classification (NCBI taxonomy): domain Eukaryota; kingdom Metazoa; phylum Chordata; class Mammalia; order Primates; family Cercopithecidae; genus Piliocolobus; species Piliocolobus tephrosceles. The sequence goes on along the minus strand of NC_045441.1, from coordinate 126,284,004 downwards.
TTTTATACACTTTTTAATTCAAAACTATGTTACATAAGACATTTAATGTCAGATAATATAGGTTTACATTGTCATTTTCAGTGACTATAGAGAAATGTATTGTTTAAAATATTTAAATAAACTGCTTTTATACTTTAATTTTCAAAATGAAAAAACTTGAGAGTGAAAGGGAACCCTACTTACAATCATGATGAAACAAGAGCCATGAATTGTCCTAGGAAAACCAGGATACATGGCTGTACTCTTTAACCAATTCCATAATGCTGGGCATTCAGATTGTTTCTAGTTCTTGAAACAATTTGAATGTGATGAATTATCTGCATATTATCTGCATATTTGCATGCTTATCTGATCAGCAATTTAGGAAATGTTCCTATATGTGGCTTCTGAGTCAAAGGATATATACAACTAAAACATTGGTAAATGTTTCCAAAATACTTTTCAAAAGTTTATGCATATTTATACTCCCATTAAAAGTACCAGGGAGGATATTTCCCTCACTTTATCTTCAAAGTAGATAAATCAGTTTTCTTAATCTTTGCCAAATTGATAGGTAAAAAGTAATATCTTGTTTCTAATTTTCATGTTTTGTTTTTGATTAGTAAATGTTTTCTTTTTCTTTTTACTATTTAGTGCCAATTTTTATTTATATGACAGTGTATAATAAGGGGTTAAAAGAGAGTCAAAGAGAAGGTGTCCTCTTTTCTTATACTTCACCCATTTTTCTTTGTAACATACTTTCTTTTTGGTTTTCATTGATCTGTAGGAATTTTTGTGTAAATGGATATTTATCCTTTTATGATTTAGTATTATAATTTTTAAATACATAGGCTTTGGAATCAATCCAAGCTTAGTGCAAACTGTAGTGCTAGAATCACTAGCTCTAGTACTTTGAACAAGCTCACTGAGATTTATATATCTTTCATTTTTGAAACAGGAATACAGAGTTATTGAAATGATTAAATGCTGCCTATAAATGATAAAAACATAAAATAGTGATAATAATAAATATAATAATAAAGGTAACTGCTAAATTCACTGTTATCAAATTACGTTGCAGGTGTATATTTTCATTTTGTCAGTAGCACCTTAAATTTTTTAAGCTACTTATGTCATTCAAAATTTCTTGCTCTTCTTTTAAAAGTCAGCAGGATGTTCAACATTTTTCTTTATATTTTCTTACCTTAGATGTCATGTCCTATAAAGGACACCACTAGTAAGAAAATCATTATGTATATTTTCTTCTAAAGACTTTATGGTATGATTTTTTTATTTTGAGTCATCTGAAATATAATTTGCTATTATAAGTAAGATATGGCTACAGTTTTGTTTTTTTTTTGCCTCAAATAACTACCCAGTTTCCCCAGCCACTATTGAAAAGTCAGTTGCCTTTCTCATAGTTGAACTAACAGTTTTGTCATATACTAAGTTGTATTTGAGTCTATTTCTGAACTCTCTGCCCATCAGTTTATTTACTTCTGTTCAATTGCCATACGTTCTCCATCTCATTCTAATGCTCGTATTGCAGTCAATCTCCCTCCACACTTCTGTATGCTTTCCAGCTGTACCAGACTCTAATTTCCCAACTATGTCTTCCTGTATTTCATACTTTCATACCTAATACTGTCATTCAATTTGTCTTAAGAGTGTCCTACTCCCTTCCAACACATACTTATCATGTAGCTCGTTGGCGTCTTCGAAGCTTCAGTACAAGCATCACTTCTACTAAGCAGTCTTTCCTTAGAATCTAGTCATGTTTTGTTATCCTTTTTCTGTACTCTCAATATCTCAACATATCCATATTTCTACCAGGATAGTTTTCACATGCTAATCCTTGATTTACACACATTGATTGTGTGTCTCCTCCCCTAGAAAGTGTCCAGAGACTGTGTCTTATTCAACTTGTATCCCCAGTGCCTGAAGCATAGGAGGTGTCCAATAAATTTAATTCTGTGAATGAGTAATTTTGGTTTATTAAATGTTGTAAAATGTTCAGTTAAAGGAAAACATGTTGTTCCCTTTAATAATTCAAAGCAGTTTCAACCAAAGGCCTGAGCCGCATAGTAAATTATAGAAACAAGAGAAGTGAGCAAAAGTTCCACTTTTGTTAATTTTGCTACGGTTGGAAGAAGTGGGTGACTTCATGGCCAAAAGTTACATGTTTCTAATAAGTCACACACACACACACACACACACACACACGAATGAGATATGCTCAGGGGAATATATATATATGCATATATATATTAATAAGATATGCTCAGGGGAAAGGAGCAGGAACAAGGTGCGTCTGTCCACTTTATTTTACTGTTTTGTTTTTGTTACTGGCCCCCAAAACAAAATTCAGATATTGGAGCAAAGAATATGAATTTGATGGAAAATTTTGTACTATTTTAATGGGGAACAAATGGAAAAATTTGTTCCCCGTTAGGGAACACAGAGGGACATTTGACTTCAGAGGCAAATGGCATTGTGGAGTAGAAAAAGCTCTTTTGTGCCCCTGGTGATGGAATGAAGTAGACAAGACATGAAGGTTTTTTGCGCCATAGTCATTTCTTGAAATAGTGAAGCTTCCACAAAACAGAACAGAACAAAAATAAAAAAAAAAAATTGTGTCTAAGTCAAAGAAGTTATAACCCACAATTATTTCTGATTCTGAGTACATAATTCTTTCATTCAACAAATATTTAAATCCATATTACATGCCCCAAACTGAAAATACAACAAAGAGCACAGCAAGGTCCCTACCCTCATTGAGAATACAGAGTTCCCTGTGTTCAGTCTGTTGAGGAGAAATGCGTCAATGGTGGTCTAAACTAAAAGTGACAGTAGGTAGAGGATAAAATGTATATATTTATATTTTCCCTTGGTCTTTCTATACTATAAGGAACAAATTATTAAATGACTTATGCATTAATGATACTTATTTTCCAAAAAATTTTATTACTGTTTTCTTCCCATTTTATATCCGCATCCTGTACTGTACATGTCCGTTCCCTAGGAGTGGCTATTGATATTATAGATCTGGCTGTTCAGAGAAACCTGGAGCCTTCTCTAAAGTGGTTCTCAAACCTTCGTATAGATAAGAATATGTTATGGGGTTTTGAAAATGGGCTTCTTCTCTGAGTATTCTGATGCAGTAGGTCTGAAATGGAATTATGTCTTCTAAGGGTACCCCAAGTTGAGAACCACCATTCTATGGAATTGAGCAAGTATACTTAGTGATTGTAGATGACATCATTACTTACAAAATGAGGTGGTGGTGTATGAAGAAAAGTACTTTTTTATTACTTCTGCGTTTTATACACAATATATGTAATTTTGACCATCGACAGCTAATAATAGATATCATCCCCAAGTAGTCAGACCTAGAAATGACTGGCGTCTAGTTCAATAGCTATATTTTAAGGTCTGATCCATCAGGGTATAAGTGGTATGCTAAGTTTTATGTATGTTCCACTCTCCATCCTATTTGAAGAGCCATTAAATCATTAACAACCAAATGAATCATGCCAGTGATGTCATACTTTTTCCCGCATGTGTGTATACCTTTATTCCTGCCTGACTGGCAAATCTTTCTCTCTGTGTCTCTCTGTCTGTCTCTGTCTTTCTCTGTCTCTCTCGCTCACACACACACACACACACACACACACACCCCAATATGCTCGAGCATACTCACACAGGCACAAAATTAGCATCTCTTTAGATTTTTGTTGGACTCTTCTCTTTTGTAAAACAATCAGCATAACAACTGAGAAAAGAATTTGAAAGAAAGAAATATTTTTCTTCCTTTTCTTCTCTCTGGCTACTTCCCAGCAACTAAGCTATGCAGTTCTGGATTCTGTCTGACACATCTTAACTACTGACATTTAGCAGATGCTTCTCCAAGAAATGGGGGAGGGTGAAGGTGAAGCAGGGGTGTGATATAAGTAATTAGACTAACGATGTCTCAATTATCAAGATGTTCCCACAGTGTCCCCTTCTGTTAGCAAATCTGGAGCAGGAAGCCTGTCTTTAGGAAAGGAAAGGTTGAGTAAAAAGATACATTAATTTGAAAGTTAGAAGTTCTAAGTTTAGCATTTATACCCCCCAAGAAGGGCAGATAATTGCAACCTTTAATCTATACAAGACCACTAAACTGGTAAAAATAAAGTTAGTTTTATAATAGCCCCCTCATCTCCAGCCCTTTGCCATGGCTGAGAGGATAAGATGATTGTCTTCATTGATGTTAATGTTAACTGATTTACCTCCTCCTTTCTCTGTGGGCCTCACTAAGTGGTTATTCTTTGGTAGAGCACAAAGAAGTCCAGATTATGCTGCTCAGGTCAAAAATGTCATGTATTCTGTTCATTTAAGACTAACTGTACCCTCAGGGTTGGGTTGCATCACTGTAACATAGAACTTAGAAATGTTGGCTGGCCTTTTCAACATATCATATATAAACTTGAGAGTAATTAGTTCCTTACCATTATCCACTATTTGGATTTGGAAAGAGAAAATAAGTACTCAGCAAGAGAGAGCAAGCATGTAAATAGCCAAAGTGGAGACAAATATATTTTAAGTTCAATAATGCATGCCTATCCAGGCCTGTTGCTGTAGTCTTGCTGAATCCTTTCCTTGTTGTCTAGGAAATGTTTCTATATACATGGGCAAGATTTTGAAATGGGCAGAAGAGATTGCTGGATATCATTTCAATGAAATGCTGAAGACTTCAAGGATTGTCTGATCCTGTAGAGGTGTCTGCCTTCATTTTATTCTGTTTTTAACTAAGCTATTTCACAATACTGACAAGAAGTTAACCTGTAGAAATCCAATAGCAATGCAAAAGATTACTGTCCATAGAAATTCAAATTGTGTCTGGTGGAATGCAATTGATTATCAATCTGTGGATGTTAGATATGAAGCAGTTTTATTAGTTTTTGCATCCATTGTAAATGTTTCAGCATTTCCAGTAAGGCTATGAGTGTGTGATGCTTTGAGTGCCTTTTTGAAAGAGTTACAGCATCTACAATTTCTCTCATTAATTAATGAGTTAAATAAGATCTTCAATGTGTTTAAATCTGTATGTCATGTTTATATATCTTTTTAAGAATTGTCCTTTGTCATCCTTTTAGTGAATGCCACTTTAATTTAATTAGAAATATGGGCCTCACTAAGTGGTTATTCTTTGGTAGAGCACAAAGAAGTCCAGATTATGCTGCTCAGGTCAAAAATTTAATGTATTCTGTTCATTTAAGAGTAACTGTACCCTCAGAGTTAGGTTGCATCACTGTAACATAGAGCTTAGAAATGTTGGCTGGCCTTTTCACCATATCACATATAGACTTGAGAGTAATTAGCTCCTTACCATTATCCACTATTTGGATTTGGAAAGAGAGAAAATAAGTACTCAGCAAGAGAGAGCAAGCATGTAAAAAGCCAAAGTGGAGACAAAATATATTTTAAGTTTAATAATGCATGCCAGTCCAGGCCATTGCAGCACCAAAGGGTTCTAACTATTGCATAGAGTACCTTTCTTGCTTGCTTTTTTTGTATGTCTGTTTTTTGTTTTTTGAACTAAGACAATCTACTTGACAAAACAAGCCATCATGAGAGGGTGGTTTTGACACTTTAAGCTTAGAATAAATCGAAGTGTGTCAATAAAAACATGAAATATTCTTTTTGAAAGTACCATATAAATGTTAGTGCCTATTGCTAATGAACAAAATTGAATGATATTAAGAGAAAAGTTATTAAGCTTCAGTGATACTCCTTCATATTGGTTGTAACCACCACAGGTATTGCTTTCTTTTTTTAAGTCAATGATTTTCAGTTTCATTGTCTTTAAATAGTACTGGAGACTGCAAAATTCTAATTTTTGATGACTTCTTCTTCAGCATTTTTTATCCATATTCAAACCTCCGGTTATAACATTACCTAGTGACAGAACTATTATGATTTCTAAGATTGTAGTTTATTTCATTTTATCTTGATTTTTGGTGCCTTAGTTTCCAAAGTAAATTATCTAAAAAACTTCACTCCAAGATGTGTTATAGATGCTGTCATGCATTGTACTATGTGTCCATTTTGTTAGTTTCAAAGTCTGACTTCTCCTGACCTCATCCTAAGATTATGTGCTCTATTCCATTTACAGTAATGAGTATAATTCCAGCAATCTGGCAGTGCCACAGTAGAAAACATTGATGAGTCTGAATTTGATGCATGAAGGCTCTAGAGACTCTGTTGTTTTGGCATTTTAAGATCAAAATGTGTCTTAAGAGAGATGATACTTCCTTCTCTGAAATTGAGGGCAAAGTCTGGAATGGAATCAGCGAAGTTCAACATAAATGAAATGTAATGTATTTTAATTAATAGTATTATCAGGCAAACTTTTTAAAGACAGTAGCAAGACAAGTCCATAGAGCAGTGTATTTTCCTTGTGTCTTTTTATGAAGTGTTGACCTCTGTGGTAGTGAGAATTCTAAAAGGCACCCTAAATTTTCATCTGAACATACATGCCAGGTATAATCCTCTCAGCTTCACTGTTGTTGGGACCAATGAACATAACAGGATACCAGGCCATTGATTAGTCTATTAATCAGTTGACTTTGAGCGAATCAAAAGGAAGATTGTCCTGGGTGGGCCTAACCTGATCAGGTAACCCTTTTAAAAGAAGGTCACACACTGGAATCTCTCTCCTGCTCCTTTGGAAGAAAACAAATGTGGTGAACTGCCTCTGGTGAGCTCCATGTGGCTAAACCTGAGGCAGCTTCTAGGAGCTGAGAGTACTCCTTGGTTGACAGCAAGAAAACAGGGGCTTCCGTCCTACAACCACAAGAAATTGAATTCTGTCAGCAACATACCTGAGTTGGAAGAGCACCTTGGACTCAAGATGAAAGCGCAGTCCTACCAACACGTCGACTTCAGCCTTGTGAGGCCTTGAGCAGGGGACTCAGTTATGTGTGCCCAGCCTTCTGACCTACAAAAACTGTAAGAGAGATGGGTGTTGTTTTAAGCCAGTGAGTTTGGGCTAACTTTCTACACAGCAAGAAAAAACTAATGCAACCACTCTTCAGAAATGGTCATTACAGACCTTGAAGGATATGTTGGGTAAACCCAGGTTTCCTCAGAAAACAATGTGTTGGGGACCTTCAGAGAGAATTCATGGGAAGCCAATTCAGTGGAGTGGAACATAGCTTGTTAAGGATGCCCTGAGGAATTTGAACACAGATGTACTCTCTAGCTTGGCAAGGTGAGTCTCCTTGAAGTGGAACTTCTCATGCATGCAAAACTGGGAGAGGAACCATTTTCTTACTGCAGTTTGTTGTGGACTGCTCCTTTTGTAAAATACGTTAAACATAAATGAATACAAAACGTAAAACTTTTTAAAAAGGACTTTCAAAATATAAACTCCATTTTTTTTGTTATTCAGTAGATACAGATTTGTTCTGTGAAGCTGCCATGCAACGTTCCAAATGCTTACTCTCCATGTTGGCACTTATCTCCTTTGAGAACAGTTATGAACAGCAGACCAACCCAATATGTGAATCGCATTCTAAGGAGCACTGCTCAGAGACGCACGAAATTCCACCAATGCCCTCTCTGCTTCTATGACTGGAATGTACATCTAGCGTTCAGCAAAGATAACTTGCTATGTTCAGAGAGGACCATGCCTAATTAGAGGTATTTTCTATTTTGGAGCTAGCTGGTCATTTTTTTAGTTCAGTGTAGATACTCCCCCACACTTGCAATCAAAAATATAAATGGTAGCTCCAAATCCACTTTTTAGTAGCCATGTGATCCTGTAAAATTATTTATGCTTCCTAAACTTCCTTTTTTCTTATTTGTAAAATGGCAATAATGTCAGTAACATATCTCTTATGGTCGTGAAGGTTAATGAGGTAGCAGGTATGCATGTGTTTTGCAAGCTGTTAAGCACTTTACACGTGCATAAATTAATAGTATTTCTATTCTTAGAGTTTCCCTCAATAACTTATTCCAGCATGCTCTGCACAGAGGTTGGTGGAAAATGAGAAAAATCTGGCCATGAGCTCTAAACAACTTGATTTTACTATTACTAACAATTTCTAGGAATCACTGAGAACCATTTGTGTGTGTAAATGGCAGATACTGAAAAGATCTCTTTGTTACATTAATAACAGGCTCCTCTGAAACTCTTGTTTACATGTAGAATGTTTCTAATTAATAACATAAGCAAGAATAATGGTCTTTGGATTCCATCCTCTAATCATGGCCTCCATTCTGCAGCTATTCTCATGGGTATGTGAGGCAGGCAGGACTTGTTGTATTCAAAGAACATCTGCAATACTCTGTCTAGTACCATCGGCAGGCACTGTGGTGTCTTAACATTACAACTTCTAGAAATGGAACAGGGAGAGGAAGACATCCACATCAGGCTTACAACAGGAATCCCAACACTGCCTGTCGTTAACAGGAATTTGCGTGGTCAGATTGCTCCGGCAATGCATTTATTTTAGACCTAAATACCAAAACCATTTTAGATTATTACTCATAAGATTAAAATACTTTCTTCTCTGTGGTTGCCTTTGACATTTTACCTTTAAAAGAATCACTTTAAAGTAGATTTATTATATCATAGTCTTGTTTCACGTAGAGAATTAAAAGGCAGAGACAATATTATGACCTCTTAGCTGTTTCTTTTTTTTTTTCCTTTGGCCACTGGATAGAAATTGAATTATCTATTCAAATATATTTTCCAATTCACTATCCCATTGCCTATTTTTTTTATCTTTGTGAGTGAACCTACAAAAACAAAATCCCTCAGAGAGGAGGCAAATCCCTGTGGCTAACACTCCATGAATCACTTTGAATATTTGTTATGACTTCAGTATCATACTATATCCATGCCTTCTGTATTATCTAAACCTTATCTTACAGAGTCATTAAGAAAATTGAATATGTTTTGAGTGTGGGGGAGGCCAAGAAATAATGTATTTTGTTTAATGAGAAAGCACATTCCTTAGACACAGTGGCTGCAATTTGTGAGCTTTACAATTCATTAAACAGTCCAAGTGGGCACATTCTTGTGCAAAGACTAATGGAATGTTTCTTATTGGTCAGGTCAGCTGAATTTCTGCTGTTGATAGTGACATCTTCCAGAATATATCTGCAAGGAAATGTCCTTGTAAATTACAACCTAGTAGCCAATAAATTCTGTAGTAAGACTAAATATAAACAGAATTCAGGAAAATTGTGAAATAGGAAAAAATATTAATGATAAGAAAAGAGTGAGAGATGAAATTTTAAGGGTAAATTTCTGTGTATATTGTGTGGTGAGGGGGGAAGAACAAAGAACCCAGATATTCTCTAGATTCTCTGAGCTTTTCTGAGCTCTGTCTATCTTTCTCAAATCAGAATTTCTCTTCCTGCCCTAACTCAAACTATTTTATTTTGAGGGAGAATTTCATTTTATTCAAGTGACAAGTCTGTTAAGAACAAACGGGACAGTTCAACAAGCCCAGTTGTACAAGAGCTCTTAACTCTGTGGCCTAAAATACATTCATTGGAATCCTGGATTACTCTTTAAACACTATTGCTGTATTAATAATAATAATATAATCCAAGACATACTTCTAGCAAGCACTTTCTGTAAGTATTAGAAAAGTCTTCTGAACAATATGTCTTTGTCAGTATGTGATTGCTGCTACTGTGAAATAAAGAATAGGCAGAGTGAGAAGCCAAGGATATGCGAAATTATAGCCACATTCTTATGTAGGCTACCATTCTAGTTGGCTATCCATGGAGCTGAATCAGGTGATGAGAAAGGAGAAAGCAGTAACAGGGCTTTTCAAGGTGATACCAAGAACACATCAAAATGGTAAGAAAAGCCAAAGCATAGATAGAAATAAAAATTTCAAGTAAGAAAGCTATCTGGGGCTGGGTGTGGTGGCTCACACCTGTAATCCCAGCACTTTGAGAGGCCAAGGAGAGTGGATCACTTGAGGTCAGAAGTTCAAGACCATCTTGGCCAACATGGTGAAACCCTGCCTCTACTAAAAATACAAATATATATATATATAGGCCTTGGTGGCACGTGCCTATAATCCCAGGTACTTGGGAGGCTGTGAGAATCACTTGAACTGGGAAGGCAGAGGCTGCCATGAGCTGAAATCATGCCACTGTCCTCCGGCCTAGGTGACAGAGTGAGACTCTGTTTAAAAAAAAAAAAAAGGAAAGAAAGAAAAAAAGAGAAAGATATTTGATTTAGACATAAATGCCTTGAGAATTCATCTAAAAATATTATTTTAATTAAACTGTTTGTTCTGACTCTCCTACCTTCATTACATCAATCTGTTTTCGGTTCCAAAGTATTCCAGGGCCAGAAGAGCAAGGCCTGTGTGAGTACAGGCATATCGGAGGAGCATTTGATTAAAGTTAGTGATTGTAGATGGACACTTGGTGGTAATTATCTGCAAATAGGTGCTTTGATCCAGACATACTTTTGCAAGCTTAAACCTTGTGAATGCTTCCTATTCCATTTTTGTTTTGATTCTGAAGATCCCAGTAATTCGCTGATGTATTAGTCCCAAATTCTACCTTTGCTGATGTTGCTCTCAAGTCTCTGATTCTTCGTTTGCAGTTATCTGCAACCCTTAATTGTCAATTTTGTTCTGACTCTGGCTTTTCTATCACTTGCTCTAATTTTCTTGTTTTTATATTTTTGGTACCCTGGGACTACATTCTTGACTCCTTTCATCTGTGTTGCATTAAGAAGCCTAAATAGCTTCAGCTATTTATTCTAACCTCTCTCTATTGTCTTACCTGGAACTGTATAAAAATATCAATAGCTTCTGCCAGCTTTTAGTTACAGGAAGATTTCAGGTTCTGCCTGGGGACACTAAAGTAATAACGATAAGATATTCTTGTTAATCATTTTGGTGAGGCAGTGTAAATAAAGTGTATAAAACTCTCCACGGGAACAGCAAACTGTAATAACCAGGGGCATTTGTTTATTAAATAGAAGAAATCAAATAATTAGGAGGAAAGATTTGACACATGTGTAGAAATAGGTTGTTATAATATTTTTGATGCATAAAATTTATATCATTGTGAAAGGTCTGAAAACAAAATATGATGAATTGTTGGCAGAAGATATCACTGAAGAAAATAGATTACAAAACTTGGGAATAAGTTACACAGACACCATTTTTCTTGATGAAAAGAATAATTTGTCATGATTTGTGTTTTAAAACGGAGTAGTTTGTGTGTGGAGGAAGGGATAAGAAGCCCCTTTCAATAAAAATTGATAGGTGATGTCCTGATAATGATTAGTAGCGTGCAAGTTAAAGTAACATTCTACATGAGAGATTTTATAATGTAACTTTTCACCAGATTCACTGAAATACCATTTATATAAAACACCATTTACTGATTTTAAGCATACAGTTAGATGGATTTTGTAATGGAATACAGTCCTGTAATCAGATCCAGAGTCATAACATAGAACCATTACTTTTGGTGGGGGCACCGAAGATGGTTGAATAGGAACAGCTCCAGCCTCCAGCTCCCAGCGTGAGTGACACAGAAGATGGGTGATTTCTGCATTTTCAACTGAAGTGCAGACTGACACCTCACACCTCACATGGCTGGGTATACCCCTGAGATGAAGCTTCCAGAGCAAGAATCAGACAGCAACACTCGCTGTTCAGCAATATTCTATCTTCTGCAGCCTCCGCTGCTGATACCCAGGCAAACAGGGTCTGGAGTGGACCTCAAGCAAACTCCAAAAGACCTGCAGCTGAGGGTCCTGACTGTTAGAAGGAAAACGAACAAACAGAAAGGACACCCACAGCAAAACCCCATCAGTACGTCACCATCATCAAAGACCAAAGGCAGATAAAACCACAAAGATGAGGAAAAAGCAGTGCAGAAAAGCTGGAAATTCAAAAAATCAGAGCACATCTGCCCCTCCAAAGGAATGCAGCTCATGGCCAGCAACAGACCAAAGCTGGACGGAGAGTGACTTTGATGAGTTGAGAGAAGAAGGCTTCAGTCGATCAAACTTCTCAGAGCTAAAGGAGGAACTACATAACCAGTGCAAAGAAACTAAAAACCTTCAAAAAAGAATGGATGAATGGATAACTAGAATAATCAATTCAGAGAAGACCATAAAAGAACTGATAGAGATGAAAACCACGAAATGAGAACTACGTGACAAATGCACAAGCTTCAGTAACCAACTTGATCAACTGGAAGAAAGAGTATCAGAGATTGAAGATCAAATGAATGAAATGAAGTGAGAACACAAGTGTAGAGAAAAAAAGAGTGAAAAGAAATGAACAGGGCCACCAAGAAATATGGGATTATGGGAAAAGATCAAATCTATGTCTGATTGGTATGCCTGAAAGGGACAGGGAAAATGGAAAGAAGTTGGAAAACGCTCTGCAGGATATCATCCAGGAGAACTTCCTCAACCTAGTAAGGCAGGCCAACATTCAAATTCAGGAAATACAGAGAACATCACAAAGATACTCCTTGAGAAGAGCAACTCGAAGACATATAATTGTTGGATTCACCGAAGTTGAAATGAAGGAAAAAATGTTAAGAGCAGCCAGAGAGAAAGGTCAGGTTATCCACAAAGGGAAGCCTATCAGACTAACAGCAGATCTCTCGGCAGAAACTCTACAAGCCAGAAGAGAGTGGGGACCAATATTCAATGTTCTTAAAGAAAAGAATTTTAAACCCAGAATTTCATATCCAGCTAAACTAAGTTTCATCAGTGAAGGAGAAATAAAATCCTTTACAGACAAGCAAATGCTTACAGATTTTGTCACCACCAGGTCTGCCCTACAAGAGATCCTGAAGGAAGCACTAAACATGGAAAGGAACAACTGGTAGCAGCCATTGTAAAAACATGCCAAAATGTAAAGTTCATTGATGTTAGGAAGAAACTGCGTCAACTAACAAGCAAAATAACCAGCTAATATCATAATGACAGGATCAAGTTCACACGTAACAATATTAACTTTAAATGTAAACGGACTAAATGCTCCAATTAAAAGACACATACTGGCAAATTGGATAAAGAGTCACGACCTATCAGTTTGCTGTATTCAGGAGACCCATCTCACATGCAGAGACACACATAGGCTCAAAATAAAGGAATGGAGGAAGATCTACCAAGCAAATGGAAAACAAAAAAAGGCAGGGGTTGCAATCCTAGTCTCTGATAAAACAGACTTTAAACCATCAAAGATCAAAAGAGACAAAGAAGGCCATTACATAATGGTAAAGGGATCAATTCATCAGGAAGAGCTAACTATCCTAAATATATATGCAGCCAAAATAGAAGAACCCAGATTCATAAAACAAGTCCTTAGAGACTTACAAAGAGACTTAGACTCCCATACAATAATAATGGGAGACGTTAACATCCCACTGTCAACATTAGACAGATCAGGGAGACAGAAAGTTAACAAGGATATCTAGGAATTGAACTCATCTCTGCACCAAGCAGACCTAATAGACATCTACAGAACTCTCCACCCCAAATCAACAGAATATACATTCTTCTCAGCACCACATCACACTTATTCCAAAATTGACCACATAGTTGGAAGTAAAGCTCTCCTCAGCAAATGTAAAATAACAGAAATTATAACAAACTGTCTCTCAGACCGCAGTGCAGTCAAACTAGAACTCAGGACTAAGAAACTCAATCAAAACCGCTCAACTACATGGAAACTGAACAACCTGCTCCTGAATGACTACTGGGTCCATAACGAAATGAAGGCAGAAATAAAGATGTTCTTTGAAACCAATGAGAACAAAGATACAACATACCAGAATCTCTGGGACACATTTAAAGTAGTGTGTAGAGGGAAATTTATAGCACTAAATGCCCACAAGAGAAAGCTGGAAAGATCTAAAATTGACACCCTAACATCACAATTAAAAGGATTAGAGAAGCAAGAGTAAACACATTCAAAAGCTAGCAGAAGGCAAGAAATAACTAAGATCAGAGCAGAACTGAAGGAGATAGAGACACAAAAAATCCTTCAAAAAAATCAATGAATCCAAGAGCTGGTTTTTTGAAAAGATCAACAAAATTGATAGACCTCTAGCAATACTAATAAAGAAGAAAAGAGAGAAGAATCAAATAGACGCAATAAAAAATGATAAAGGGGATATCACCACCGACCCCACAGAAATACAAACTACCATCAGAGAATACTGTAAACACCTCTGTGCAAATAAACTAGAAAACCTAGAAGAAATGGATAATTTCCTGGACACTTATACTCTCCCAAGACTAAACCAGGAAGAAGTTGAATCCCCTGAATAGATCAATAGCAGGCTCTGAAATTGAAGCAATAATTAATAGCCTACCAACCAAAAAAAGTCCAGGACCAGATGGATTCACAGCCAAATTCTACCAGAGGTACAAGGAGGAGTTAGTACCATTGCTTCTGAAACTATTCCAATCAATAGAAAAAGAGGGAATCCTCCCTAACTCATTTTACGAGGCCAACATCATCCTGATACCAAAGCCTGACAGAGATATAACAAAAAAAGAGAATTTTAGACCAATATCCCTGATGAAATCGATGCAAGAATCCTTAATAAAATACTGGCAAACAGAATCCAGGAGCACATCATAAACCTTATCCACCATGATCAAGTGGGCTTCATCCCTGGGATGGAAGAGTGGTTCAACATAGGCAAATCAATAAACGTAATCCAGCATATAAACAGAACCAAAGACAAAAACCACATGATTATCTCAATAGATGCAGAAGAGGTCTTTGACAAAATTCAGCAGCCCTTCATGCTAAAAACTCTCAATAAATTCAGTATTGATGGAACGTATCTCAAAATAATAAGAGCTTTTTATGACAAACCCACAGTCAATATTGTACTGAATGGGCAAAAACTGGAAGCATTCCCTTTGAAAAATGACACAAGACAGGGATGCCCTCTCTCACCACTCCTATTCAACATAGTGTTGGAAGTTCTGGCTAGGGCAATCAGGCAAGAGAAAGAAATAAAGGGTATTCAGTTAGGAGAAGAAGTAGTCAAATTGTCCCTGTTTGCAGATGACATGATTGTATATTTAGAAAACCCCATCGTCTCAGCCCAAAATCTCCTTAAGCTAATAAGCAACTTCAGCAAAGTCTCAGGATACATAATTAATGTGCAAAAATCACAAGCATTCTTATACACCAGTAACGCACAAACAGAGAGCCAAATCATGAATGAACTCCTATTCACAATACCTTCAAAGAGAATAAAATAGCTAGGAATCCAACTTACAAGGGATGTAAAGGACCTCTTCAAGGAGAACTACAAACCACTGCTCAGTGAAATAAAAGAGGACACAAACAAATGGAAGAACATACCATGCTCATGGATAGGAAGGATCAATATTGTGAAAATGGCCATACTGCCCAAGGTAATTTATAGATTCAATGCCATCCCCATTAAGCTACCAGTGACTTTCTTCACAGAATTGGAAAAAACTGCTTTAAAGTTCAAATGGAACCAAAAAAGACCCCACATTACCAAGACAATCCTAAGCCAAAAGAGCAAAGCTGGAGGATCATGCTGCTTGACTTCAAACTATACTATAAGGCTACAGTAACCAAAACAGCATGGTACTGGTACCAAAACAGAGGTATAGACCAATGGAACAGAACAGAGCCCTCACAAATAATACTACACATCTACAGCCATCTGATCTTTGACAAACCTGACAAAAACAAGAAATGGGGAAAAAATTCCCTATTTAATAAACGCTGCTGAGAAAACTGGCTAGCCATAAGTAGAAAGCTGAAACTGGATCCTTTCCATACTCCTTATACGAAAATTAATTCAGAATGGATTAGAGACTTAAATGTTAGACCTGAAACCATAAAAACCCTAGAAGAAAACCTAGGCAATACCATTCAGGACATAGACATGGGCAAGGACTTCATGTCTAAAACACCAAAAGCAATGGCAACAAAATCCAAAATTGACAAATGGGATCTAATTAAACTAAAGAACTTCTGCACAGTAAAAGAAACTACCATCAGAGTGAACAGGCAACCTACAGAATGGGAGAAAAGTTTTGCAGTCTACTCATCTGACAAAAGGCTAATATCCAGAACCTACAAAGAACTCAAACAAATTTACAAGAAAAATACAAACGATCTCATCAAAAAGTGGGCAAAGGATATGAACAGACACTTCTGGGAAGAAGACATTCATACAGCCAACAGACACATGAAAAAATGCTCATCATCACTCACCATCAGAGAAATGCAAATCAAAACCACAATGATATACCATCTCACACCAATTAGAATGACAATCATTAAAAAATCAGGAAACAACAGGTGCTGGAGAGGATGTGGAGAAATAGGAACACTTTTACACTGTTGGTGGGACTGTAAACTAGTTCAACCATTGTGGAAAACAGTGTGGCTACTCCTCAAGGATGTAGAACTAGAAATACCATTTGGCCCAGCCATCCCATTACTGGGTATATACCCAAAGGATTATAAATCATGCTGCTATAAGGACACATGCACATGTATGATTATTGCGGCACTATTCACAATAGCAAAGACTTGGAATCAACCCAAATGTCCATCAGTGACAGACTGGATTAAGAAAATGTGGCACATATACACCATGGAATACTATTGAGCCATAAAAAAGGATGAGTTTGTGTCCTTTGTAGGGACATGGATGCAGTTGCAAACCATCATCTCAGCAAACTATCGCAAGAACAGAAAACCAGGCACCGCATGTTCTCACTCATAGGTGGGAATTGAACAATGAGATCACTTGGACACAGGAAGGGGAACATCACACACCGGGGCCTATAGTGGGGAGCGGGGAGGGGGGAGTGATAGCATTAGGAGATATACCTAATGTAAATGACGAGTTAATGGGTGCAGCACACCAACATGGCACATGTATACATATATGTAACAAAGCTGCATGTTGTGCACATGTACCTTAGAACTTAAAGTATAATAATAATAATAATAAACAAAAAAGAACTATAACTGTTAAATTTTTCACACATGCCCTTTATTGTTACAGAAGTTCTCTTCTAATTCGAGTTTGCTGAAAGTTTAAAATTTTATTTTTAATTTTTTTCTGGGTCCTTGGTAGGTTTATATATTTATGGAGTAGATGCGATATTTTGGTAGAGGCATGTGATGTGTAATAATCACATCATGGAAAACTGGCTATCCATCCCCTCAAGCATTTATCCTTTGTGTTACGAACAATCCAATTATACTCTTAAATATTTTTCAATGTACAATTAAATTATTACTTAATTTAATAAGTTGTGTTATCAAATACTTAATTATCAAATACTTAAGAAATGGATGTTGATTTGGTAGGCTGAGGCAGAAGGACAGCTTGAGCCCCAGGGGTTGAGACTTCAGTGAGCCGTGTTCACACTATACTGCACTCCAGCCTGGCTGACAGAGTGAGACACTCTCTCAAAATAAAAAACAACAACAACACCAATAACAAAAAAGGAATAGAAGTTGAATTTGGTCGAAAGTATTTCTGCATTGAAATTATTATATGTAACTTGGTTTTTTGTTTGTTTGTTTTGATTTATTAATATGGTGATTTGTATTGAGAGATCCTCTGATAAACCATTCTTGCATTCCTGGGATAAATTCCACTTGATAATGATGTATTGTCTTTTTAAAAATAATGTCATTGAGCTCAATTTTCTTTAAGTTTCTTTAGATTTTTAGTATTTACACTCATGAGGGATATTGGTCTCTGCTTTTCCTGTAATGTCTTAAACTAGTTTTAGAATCAGGGTAATTTTTTTTTTATAGAATGAGTTAGAAAGTGATGTGAACTTTTGTGTTCTCTCAAAATGTATTTGTTAGAGTCCTAACTCCCAATGTGATGGTATTTAGATATGGGACTGTAGGGAGGTAATTAAGGTTGGAGTGAGGTCACAAGGATTAGAACCCTCGTGATAGCAATAGTGCCCTTATAAGACAACACATGGGGGAATTTGCTTTCTTTCTTTCCCTTCCTCTCTGTGTGTCCAGAGGTCTTGTGGGCACACAGAGATGGCAACTACTTACAACTCAAGAGAAGAGAATTAAGAATGAATCCTATATTACTCACATCTTAACAGACTAGCCTTCAGAACTCTGAGAAATAAATTTCTGTTGTTTAAGCCAAGCAGTGTTGGTATTTTGATATGGCAATCAAAGTAGACTAAGGCAGGAAGCATTTCTTTTATTTACATTTTCTGCAAGAGTTGCTGTGTAATGGTTATTATTTATTTGATATGTTTGGTTTTCTTCTCCAGTGAAGCTATCTGTATCTGGAGTTTTTCTTGGGAGAAGTTTTTTTTTTTTTTTCCCCCTACAAATCTAACTTAATAAATTGATATCAATATATTAACATTTATTTATGTATTCATTTATCAGTAGGCACTTATACTTTGTGACTTTCAAGAAATTTATTTGTTCATTTTATCTCAGTAACTGAATGTACGGTGTTAAGGTTGTAAAAATACATTTTCTTATCATTCTTTTAATGTCTATAGACTCTTCAATGATGTTACTTCTAATTCATGACATTTCTAAGTTACGTTTTCTCTCATTTTTTTCCCTAATAAGTATGACTGAATGTTTGTCACATTTATTACTCATTCTAAGAAAGAGTTTTTGGTTTCATTTATTTTTTGCTTTTGTCTTTTCTATTTTATTGATTGTCACTCTAGTATTCTTTCCTTTCTGCCACAAATTCGAGTTCAATTTGCTCCTTTTACTAGTTTCTTAAAATAAAGGTGACGTCATTAATTTGGTACCTTTATATAATCTAATTCAGGTATTTAATGCCCTAAATTCTCCTCTCACTAATAAATAATGCTTTAGTGGCATCTTATAAATTTTGGTACATTGTATTTTAATTTTTATTTTATTAAATATTTTTGATCTCTCAATTTCTTCTTTTATCTATGAATTAGTTTCCAAAATTTGAGGATTTTTCAAATATCTGACTGTCATTGATTTCTAATCTAATTTTCTTGTTGTCAGATGTCATTGTATAAATTAATCCTTTAAACTTTATGGATAGAATATAGTCCATCTTTGTAAATGTTCTCTGTGCTTTCAGAAAGAATGTATATTCTTCTGTTTCTGGTAGTGTGTTTGATAACTCAATTGGGTTAAGTCGGTTGGTAGCACTGTTCAAGTTCTGTAGATCCTTAATAATTTTCTGTGTGCACTTAATGTCAATTATAGGGGGATACTGAAATATCTGACAATACTTCTAGATTTGTCAATTTCTTCCTGTTTGATCAGTTTTTATATTATATACTTTAAAGCTGTGTTATTAGGTATATGAATATTTGGAATTGTGAGATTCAATTCATAAAATTATATCTTTAACATTATGTAAAACCTTATTTTTCTCTTCTTTGCTGGTAATATTCTTTGATCTGAAATACACTTTCTATGATATTTATATAACCATTGTAACTTTCATTTTATTAGAGTTAGCATGGCATAGTCTTTACATGCATTTACTTATAATTTATTTTTGTCTTTAATTTAAAGTGCATTTTTTTTTTTTTTTTTGCCCCAGAAAAAATAGAATTGGGTCTTGCTTTTTGTTCCGTTTGAAGATTACTGCCTTTGAATTGGCAGAGTTACACCATTTGTATTTAATGTAATTATTTATAAAATTTGATTTTTAAAGTCTATTATCTTACTATTTGTTTTCTATTCCATCTGATCTTTGTTTATTTTTCATTTTTTCTTGACTTTGAGTGGATTATATGAATATTTGTATTATTCCATTTTATCTCTTTAATTGATTTGTTAGCTGTAATTTATTTTGCTTGTTTAGTTTCCATAGTTTATATCTATGATTTAACATGATCTATCTTCAAATAATATTAATGTGTTATGTAAGAATATTACAGTAATACATTCCAATTCCTCCCTTCCTGATATTTGTGCTCTTCTAGTTATTAACTAAACCAAACCACTGCATTGTCATTCTTTTTTTCCCCCCAGTTTTTGACTGTTATTTTAGGCTTAGGAGATACATGGTCAGGTTTGTTACATGGGTAAATTGCTTGATGCTGTTACAAATTATCCTATCACCAAGGTAGTGAGCACAGTACTTGATAGATAGTTTTTCAACCCATGCCCCTCTCCTACTCCCTCCTCAAGTCATTTCCAGTTTCTCTTGTACCCATCTTTATGTTCATTGTGCACTCGATGTTTAGCTCCTGCTGGTAAGTGAAAACATGTGGTATTTGGTTTTAATTCTGGCACTAGTTTACTGTGGACAAAGCTTCCAGCTTCAGTCATGTTGCTGCAAAGGAGGTGATTTTTTTTTTTTTTTTTAATGGCTGTGTAGTATTACATGGTGTATGTACCAGATTTTATTTATCCAGTTCACTCTCGATGGGTATCTAGGTGGATTTCATGTCTTTGCTATTGTGAACAGTGTTGCAAGGAACATATGAGTGCATATGTCTTTTTGGTAGAACAATTTATTTTCCTTTGAGTATGTAACTCAGTGGTGGTATTGCTGAGTCAAATGGTAGTTCTGTTTTAAGTTCTTTGAGAAATCTCCATACTGCTTTCCACAGTGGCTGAACTAATTTACATGATTTACATAATCAGCAGTATATAAGTGTTCCCTTTTCTCCACAACCCCACCAGCATCTGCTATTTTTTTTACTTTTTTATAGTAGCCATTCTGACTTATGTGTGAGATGGTATCTCACTGTGGTTTTGATTTCCCTTTCTCCCATGATTAGTGGTGTTGAGCATTTTTTTCATACTTGTTGGCTGCATGTATGCCTTCTTTTGGGACATGTCTCTTCATGTACTTTGCCCATTTTAAAAGTATCATTTTTCTTGTTGAATTATTTAAGTTACCTATAGTTTCTGGATATTAGACCTTTATCAAATGCATAGTTTGTGAATATTTTCTCCCATTCTGTAGGTTGTTTGTTTAATCTGTGCTAGCTTCTTTTGCTGTAGAAGCAGCTCTTTAGTTTAGATTTCATTTGTCAATTTTTGTTTTTGTTACAATTGCTTTTGAGGACTTAGTCATAAATTCTTTCCCAAGGTTAATGTTCAGAATGGTATTTCCTAGACTTTTTAATAGGGTTTTTACAGTTTTAGGTTTTACGTATAAGTCTTTAATCCATCTTGAGTTAATTTTTGTATATGGTGAAAGGAAGGGGTCTAGTTTCAATCTTCTGTATATGGCTTGTCAGTTATCCTAGAAACATTTATTGAATAAAGTCCTTTCCCCATTGCTTGTTTTTGTGAGCTTTGTGGAAGATCAGATGATTGTAGGTATGTGGACTTATTTTTGGTATCTCTATTCTGTTACACTGCTCTGTTTTTGTACCAGTACCATGCTGTTTTAGTTACTATAGCCTCATAGCATAGTTTGAAGTTCGGTAACATGGTGACTCCAGATTTGTTCTTTTTGCTTAGAATTGTTTTGACTATTCAGGCTCTTTTTTTTTTTTTTGGTTCCATATGAATTTTAAAATAGTTTTTTCTAGTTCTTTGAAGAATATCATTGGTAGTTTGATAGGAATAGCATTGAATCTGTAAATTGCTTTGGTCAGTATAGCCATTTTAATTATATTGATTCTTCTGATCCATAAGAATGGAATGTTTTTCTGTTTGTTTGTGTCATCTCTGATTATTTTGAGCAGTGCTCTGGAATTCTCATTGTAGAGATCTTTTACCTCCCTGATTACCCATATTTCTAGAAATTTTATTCTTTTTGTGGCAATTCTGAATAGGATTGTGTTCCTGATTAGGCTCTTGGTTTGGCTGTTGTTAGTGTATAGGGGTGCTACTGATCTGCAAATGTTGATTTTGTATCCTGAAACTTTGCTGAAGTTGTTTATCAGCTGAAGTAGCTTTTGGGTGAACACTGAGATTTTCTAAATATGGAATCATGTCATCTGCAAACAGGGATAGTTTGAGTTTCTCTCTTTCTATTTGGATGTCTTTTTATTTTTTTCTCTTGCCTGATTGTTCTGGCCAGGACTTACTATATGGAATAGAAGTAGTGAGAGAGGGTATCCTTCTCTTTTGCCAGTTTTTAAGGGGAATGTTTCCAGCTTTTGCCCATTCAGCATGATGTTGGCTGTGGATTTGTCACAGATGGCTCTTATTATTTTTAGGTATGTTCATTCGATACCCTGATTATCAAGAGTTTTTAAAATGAAGGGATGTTGAATTTTATTGAAAGCCTTTTTTTGCATCTCTTGAGATAATCATGTGGTCTTTGTCTTTAGTTCTGTTTATGTGATAGATCCCATTTATTGATTTTCATATGTTGAACCAACGTTCTATCACAGGGATAAAGCCTACTTGATTGTGGTGGATTAGCTTTTTGATGTGCTGCTACTGGATTCAGTTTGCCAGCATTTTGTTGAGTCTTTTTGCATCAATGTTCCTAAAAAATATTGGCCTGAAATTTTCTTTTTGTGGTGTCTCTGTCAGGTTTTGGTTTCAGGATGAGGCTGGCCTCGTAGAAGGAGTTGGAGAGCGAGTCCCTCCTCCTCAATTTTTGGAATAGTTTCAGTAGGAATGGTACCAGTTCTTCTTTGTATATCTGGTAGAATTCAGCTGTGAATACATCCTTTACTGGCCTTTTTTCATTGTCAGGTATGTATTACTGATTTAATTTCAGAACTCATTATTGGTATCTCCAGGGAGTCAGTTTCTTCTTGGTTCAGTCTTGGGAGGTTGTATGTGTCTAGGAATTTAACTGTCTCTTCTATAGTTTTCTAGTTTGTGTGTATAGATGTGTTCGTAGCATTATCTGATGGTTGGTTGCATCTCTGTAGTATCAGTGGTAACATCTCCTTTGTCATTTATTTGGATCTTATCTCTTTTCTTATTTATTAGTCTAGCTAGCACCCTATCTATCTGATTAATATTTTTAAAAAAACAACTCTTGGATTCATTTGAATGGTTTTTCATATCTCGAGCTCCTTCAGTTCAGCTTGGATTTTGGTTATTTCTTGTCTTCTGCTAGCTTTGGAGTTGATTTGCTCTAGTTGTGATGTTAGGCTGTTAATTTGAGATCTTTCTAACTTTTTGATGTGAGCATTCAGTGCTATAATATTTTTCTCTTAACACTGCCTTATCTGTGTCCCAGAGATTCTGGTATGTTATATCTTTGTTCTCATTAGTTTCTAAGAACTTGTTGATTAAGGGCTCAACTTTACTATTTACACAAAAGTCATTCAGGAGCAGGTTGTTTAATTTCCATGTAGTTGCATGGTTTTGAGCAATTTTTAAGTCTTGATTTCTATTTTTGTTGTGCTGTGGTCCAAGAGTGTGTTTGGTATGATTTCAGTTATTTTGCATTGGCTCAGGATTGCTTTATGTCTGATTATGTGGTTGATTTCAAAGTGTGTGCCATGTGGGTTCTTTTTTCTTTTCTTCTTCTTCTTCTTTTTTTTTTTGGTGGAGGGTTCTGTAGTAGTCTGTCAGATCCATTTGGTCCAATGTTGAGTTCAGGTACTGAATGTCTTTGTTAATTTTCTGCCTCTGGTCTGTTTAATACTGGCAATGGAGTGTTGAAGTCTCCCACTATTACCATGTGGACATCTAATTATCTTCGTAGGTCTCTAAGAGCTTGCTCTATGAACCTGGTTGCTCCTTTGTTGGGTGCATGTATATTTAGGATAGTTAGATCTTCTCATTGAATTGAATCCTTTACCAATATATAATGTTCTTCTTTGACTTTTTTTTAAATCTTTGCTGGCTTAAAGTCTGTTTTGTCTGAAATTAAGATTGCAACTCCTGCTTTTGCTGATTTCTATTTGCATGGTAGATTTTCCTCCATCCATTTATTTTGAGCTTATGAGTGTCATTGAATGTGAGATGGGTCTCTTGAAGACAGAATGCCATTGGGTCTTGTTTTTTTTTTTTTTTTTTTCTAGCTTGCCACTCTGTGCCTTTTAAATGGGCCATTTAGCATGTTTACTTTCAAGGTTAGCATTGATATATATCAATTTGATCCTGTCATTGTGTTGTTTGTGTGGTTGCTTTATAATGTCAATGGTCTGTGTACTTAAGTGTGTTTTTGTGTTGGTTAATAACTATCTTTCCTTTCCATTTTGCTGCCCAGTGAGAAGGTACTGGATGGGTATCCCACATAACAGTCTGGTCACTTTCTTAGGGGTGCTACACTATGCTGGGGGTCCATTCCAGTTTGTATTCACCTTGGGTTTTTCAATACCTGAAGATATCAACAGTGAATGCTGCAAAAAGCAAAGATGGTGTCCTGCCCCTCCCTCTGGAGCATCATCCCAGGGAAGTCTGAAACTGCTGCCAGCTGGAAAACACTGGTGTGGGTGGCTGGATACCCTAGTTGGGAATTCCCACTCAGTGTGGAGAAATAGATAGGGGACCTGTGTAACAAAGCAGTCTGGCCACTTTTATAGGGTAGCTGCCCCAGAGGCAACAATACTATGGATGGGAGCTCCATCTCAGGGAAGTGTAATGCTGCCCCCAGTAGCTGACTGGAGTTGCTTGCCAGTGG
Organism: Piliocolobus tephrosceles; assembly: GCF_002776525.5. Classification (NCBI taxonomy): domain Eukaryota; kingdom Metazoa; phylum Chordata; class Mammalia; order Primates; family Cercopithecidae; genus Piliocolobus; species Piliocolobus tephrosceles. The sequence continues at coordinate 126,259,458 of NC_045441.1, read as the reverse complement.
GTCTTATCCTGTGAAATGTTGTGGAAGCAGGACCTGTAGACCCTTGCTGCTCGACACCCTGGATTCAACCCTTTTCCTAAGGGTAAGCACAGGGGTCTAACCCTGCTTTGCTGGAGTTGCATCCACTTTTGTTGGGAAGCCTGAATATACACAGCTTCTGGGGCTCTGCGTGTGCCCCAGCACATGATTAGCTGCTCAGCCAAAACTCCACGTAGCTCTGTGTGTCAGATTGTCGGTCCTGGTGGAGTGGGTGCATGAGGGGATCTCCTGACCCAAGGGTTGCAAAAATACATGGGAGAAGTATGTGTCCCTGGGATTGTTCACTCAGTCACCACCTCCCTGGGCAGGGAGGCTCTCCTGGCTTCATGTTACTACGGAGTAGGTGGTCATTTTGCCTTGCTTTTCTTTGTTCTCCGTGGGTAGAGTTGTTTGCTTGATGCATTCCAATGCATGTACCTAGATGTTTCAGTTGAAAGTACTATATTTACTCACCCCTTCTATTTCTCTCTGTGAGAATGGTGCATACCAGCTGCTTGTAGTCAGCCATTTTGGCCCATCCCCATGTCTAACCTTTTAATCTTACCCAGTGTATTTTTCACTCATACATTGTAGTTTTCATCTTTAAGAGTTTGATTTGGGGTTTTTGCTATCTTATATGTCTGAAATTTTGTGAACACATTGTAGTTTTTATCTCTAATAAGTAAGTTAGTAATAATGCTAGTAGTAGTGATAATAACTCTTGTACTGGTCTGTTAATTCTAACATCTACTTGACCTCTGTTTGTGTTTCAATTAATTGATTTATATCCTTGCCCTATGTCATATTTCCTAGTTTTTTAATTTTTTTTGCATGCCTGGTACTTTTTGGTTGGAGGAAAACATTGAGAATTTTACCTTGTTGGGTGCTAGGTATTTTGGTGTTTTCATAAATATTATTAATATTTAACTTTCTTCTGGAATGCAGTTAAGTTACTTGGAGATAGTTTGATCCTTTTGGTTAAAACCTTTACTTTTTTTTTTTTTTTTTTTTGACAGAGACTTGCTCTGTCACCCAGGCTGGAGTGTAGTGGCACAATCTTGGCTTACTGCAACCTCCACCTCCCGGGTTCAAGCAATTCTCCTGCCTCAGCCTCTCGAGTAGCTGGGACTACAGGCACATGCTGCCATGCCCAACTAATTTTTGTAGTTTTAGTAGAGACGGGTTTCCCCATGTTGGCCAGGATGGTCTTGATCTCTTGGCCTCATGATCTACCTGCTTCAGCCTCCCACGCCTGAGATTATAGGCGTGAGCCACCACGCCTAGCCAACCTTTACAATTTTTTAAATTACAATTTTTTAAATGAGACCAGAGCAATGCTCAAACTATGTTTCCTTAATGAGAAAAGTAACTTCATGTATGCTACACAATGGCTTATAAATATTTTTTCAGTGTGTCTGGAAGGAACTCCCCTGTATGAACACTGAATACTCTCACCTCTTATGCTTTTAAGTGCTTTACAGTGGTTCTTTCCTTGGTCTCATTTATTTTATCACATTCATGTGTTGATCAATATTCAGTTGAATAGTCCAGGGGGACCCTCTGTAGATTTCCAGTGTTATCTCTGTACCACTCTCTTTTCTCTGTTACTCTGCCCTGAAAAATCTTCCTAGATTCTGAGTTCTGCTTTCTCAACTCAGCAAGTCTGTTAGGATTTTTCTGTGTTCCTCCTCTCTGTGCCAAAGCCTGGGAATTCTTTCAAGGTAGTAATATGTGCAATCACTGAGTTCACAATATTTGTTCCATTTCTCTGGAAACTGTCCTTTGCTGCCTGATGTCTAGTTTTTATCAAAACATCATTTTGTGTATTTTATCTTTTTTTTTTTTTTTTTGCTTGCTGCCAGTGGGGGATTGGAATCCAAGCTTTTTACTACATTTTGACCAGGTACGCATATGCTAAACTTCATGGAATCTCTGACTGGGTAGTCCTTCTGGCTCAGATTGGTAAGATTTCCTAGATGAGCCAGAATATGAAGTTGAAGTGAGAAAAAGGACAAGAGAGGGTCAAGAATTCCATGCCTTCAAAGTAGAAAAATAGAACATAAGAGGTAGAGATACAGCGTATAATATCACAGATCAACAGAACTCGAGTTGTTTTGCTGATGTGTACGTAATTTAATTTAGCATTTCACAGCATTGTTTTCCAGACAGAAGGAATCACAAATGTGATTTGTAATTTGAATCTGGAAAATAATTTATTGGATAAGTGATGAGAAAAGGCACCAAAGTATTTCCAAGGTGGAGATAGTACAAAATAAGAAACTGAAATACTTGATTTCTGAGATACCAATCTTTTGAAAAGCTCTTCATGGAGTAGGGCACTTAGTTTATCCAACTGTAAATTTAAGACAGAGTGGGTGGAAGGGATGAACTTGACTGATTATCAAGTAGCCTGTATATCTCAGTTTTCTATAACTCTAAGATAAGGTACACTTCATATGCAGTGAGATTGAAAAGAACTATTTATTTTTATTAATTATGCCAATAGGTTACAGATTTTTAAATATTTTCACTGGTTGATTATGAGTTGTAATGGCTAAAATAGTTTTATTGGAGCCCTAATTGACATAATCAGCAGAGTTGGAACTAAGCCACCTGTGAGCTTGTGTAAGCATTTTGATGGGCCTTTTACTCTTCATATTTTAGTTTGAGTCAATGTAAATATGTAAAGGAGAAGCTAAACCTGGAAAATCCTCCTGATTATGGAAATGCCCTACTATGGCAATTCGCTGCTATTATACATCCCAGCGTCCAAATTAACCATGCTCGCTTTGTCTTTAATCAGAATTATTGTTGATTCAATTTTTGCAAAACACAAACTTGCATTTAAATGCCCAGTTAAAGTATGATACATTTTAAATAATAAGTTGTACTTTAAAATTTTATTATTATCTTCTGTTTCTTAGGTAACTGAAGATTATTTGGATTAAATTCTTAAATATGTATATTCACAGTATTATGTAACATAGCAAAAAAATTAAATATTTTTGAGCTTATCAGCACTTCGTTTGACTATTGCATGTAGTGTCAAGTCCATTTATACATTTTTATGTAAGTACAATTTTTGAGAATATAATGTGTTTAAGCTTTTTAAAATGTACCATTATAATTGATTAATATATTGTAAGGTTATATATTGTTTTGTTTCCCATATTGTTGTGTACTCTTGCAACTCTTTGTAATGTAATTTTTGATGAATAATATAGCAACTAGTTGAAATACTACTCTTAGTTACATGATCATCTGCCTATATTTAGCATTGACTTATTTTTCTTTTTTTTTTGTTATTTTCTTTTTTTTATTTTTTATTATTTTTTTTATTATACTTCAAGTTCTAGGGTACATGTGCATAACGTGCAGGTTACATATGTATACATGTGCCATGTTGGTGTGCTGCACACATCAACTCATCAGCACCCATCAATTCATCATTTATATCAGGTATAACTCCCCAATGCAATCCCTCCCCCCTCCCCCCTCCCCATGATAGGCCCCAGTGTGTGATGTTCCCCTTCCCGAGTCCAAGTGAGCTCATTGTTCAGTTCCCACCTATGAGTGAGAACATGCGGTGTTTGGTTTTCTCTTCTTGTGATAGTTTGCTAAGAATGATGGTTTCCAGCTGCATCCATGTCCCTACAAAGGACGCAAACTCATCCTTTTTAATGGCTGCATAGTATTCCATGGTGTATATGTGCCACATTTTCTTAATCCAGTCTGTCACTGATGGACATTTGGGTTGATTCCAAGTCTTTGCTATTGTGAATAGTGCCGCAATAAACATACGTGTGCATGTGTCTTTGTAGTAGCATAATTTATAATCCTTTGGGTATATACCCAGTAGTGGGATGGCTGGGTCATATGGTACATCTAGTTCTAGATCCTTGAGGAATCGCCATACTGTTTTCCATAATGGTTGAACTAGTTTACAATCCCACCAAGAGTGTAAAAGTGTTCCTATTTCTCCACATCCTCTCCAACACCTGTTGTTTCCTGATTTTTTAATGATTGCCATTCTAACTGGTGTGAGATGGTATCTCATTGTGGTTTTGATTTGCATTTCTCTGATGGCCAGTGATGATGAGCATTTTTTCATGTGTCTGTTGGCTGTATGAATGTCTTCTTTTGAGAAATGTCTGTTCATATCCTTTCCCCACTTTTGGATGGGGTTGTTTGTTTTTTTCTTGTATATTTGTTTGAGTTCTTTGTAGATTCTGGAAATTAGCCCTTTGTCAGATGAGTAGATTGCAAAAATTTTCTCCCATTCTGTAGGTTGCCTGTTCACTCTGATGGTAGTTTCTTTTGCTGTGCAGAAGCTCTTTAGTTTAATGAGATCCCATTTGTCAATTTTGGCTTTTGCTGCCGTTGCTTTTGGTGTTTTAGACATGAAGTCCTTGCCCATGCCTATGTCCTGAATGGTACTACCTAGATTTTCTTCTAGGGTTTTTATGGTATTAGGTCTAACATTTAAGTCTCTAATGCATCTTGAATTAATCTTCGTATAAGGAGTAAGGAAAGGATCCAGTTTCAGCTTTCTACTTATGGCTAGCCAATTTTCCCAGCACCATTTATTAAATAGGGAATCCTTTCCCCATTTCTTGTTTTTCTCAGGTTTGTCAAATATCAGATGGTTGTAGATGTGTGGCATTATTTGTGAGGGCTCTGTTCTGTTCCATTGGTCTATATCTCTGTTTTGGTACCAGTACCATGCTGTTTTGGTTACTGTAGCCTTGTAGTATAGTTTGAAGTCAGGTAGCGTGACGCCTCCGGCTTTGTCCTTTTGACTTAGGATTGTCTTGGCAATACGGGCTCTTTTTTGGTTCCATATGAACTTTAAAGCAGTTTTTTCCAATTCGGTGAAGAAACTCATTGGTAGCTTGATGGGGATGGCATTGAATCTATAAATAACCTTGGGCAGTAGGGCCATTTTCACAATATTGATTCTGCCTATCCATGAGCATGGTATGTTCTTCCATTTGTTTGTGTCCTCTTTGATTTCACTGAGCAGTGGTTTGTAGTTCTCCTTGAAGAGGTCCTTTACATCCCTTGTAAGTTGGATTCCTAGGTATTTTATTCTCTTTGAAGCAATTGTGAATGGAAGTTCATTCCTGATTTGGCTCTCTGCTTGTCTGTTACTGGTGTATAAGAATGCTTGTGATTTTTGCACATTAATTTTGTATCCTGAGACTTTGCTGAAGTTGCTTATCAGCTTAAGAAGATTTTGGGCTGAGACGATGGGGTTTTCTAAATACACAATCATGTCATCTGCAAACAGGGACAATTTGACTTCCTCTTTTCCTAACTGAATACCCTTGATTTCTTTCTCTTGCCTGATTGCCCTAGCCAGAACTTCCAACACTATGTTGAATAGGAGTGGTGAGAGAGGGCATCCCTGTCTTGTGCCAGTTTTCAAAGGGAACGTTTCCAGTTTTTGCCCATTCAGTATGATATTAGCTGTGGGTTTGTCATAAATAGCTCTTATTATTTTGAGGTACGTTCCATCAATACCGAATTTGTTGAGCGTTTTTAGCATGAAGGGCTGTTGAATTTTGTCAAAAGCCTTTTCTGCATCTATTGAGATAATCATGTGGTTCTTGTCTTTGGTTCTGTTGATATGCTGGATTACGTTGATTGATTTGCGAATGTTGAACCAGCCTTGCATCCCAGGGATGAAGCCCACTTGATCATGGTGGATAAGCTTTTTGATGTGCTGCTGAATCCGGTTTGCCAGTATTTTATTGAGGATTTTTGCATCGATGTTCATCAGGGAGATTGGTCTAAAATTCTCTTTTTTTGTTGTGTCTCTGCCAGGCTTTGGTATCAGGATGATGCTGGCCTCATAAAATGAGTTAGGGAGGATTCCCTCTTTTTGTATTGATTGGAATAGTTTCAGAAGGAATGGTACCAGCTCCTCCTTGTACCTCGGGTAGAATTCAGCTGTGAATCCATCTGGTCCTGGGCTTTTTTTGGTGGGTAGGCTATTAATTGTTGCCTCAATTTCAGAGCCTGCTATTGGTCTATTCAGGGATTCAACTTCTTCCTGGTTTAGTCTTGGAAGAGTGTAAGTGTCCAGGAAATTATCCATTTCTTCTAGATTTTCTAGTTGATTTGCGTAGAGGTGTTTATAGTATTCTCTGATGGTAGTTTGTATTTCTGTGGGGTCGGTGGTGATATCCCCTTTATCATTTTTTATTGCGTCTATTTGATTCCTCTCTCTTTTCTTCTTTATTAGCCTTGCTAGCGGTCTGTCAATTTTGTTGATCTTTTCAAAAAACCAACTCCTGGATTCATTGATTTTTTGGAGGGTTTTTTGTGTCTCTATCTCCTTCAGTTCTGCTCTGATCTTAGTTATTTCTTGCCTTCTGCTAGCTTTTGAATGTGTTTGCTCTTGCCTCTCTAGTTCTTTTAATTGTGATGTTAGAGTGTCAATTTTAGATCTTTCCTGCTTTCTCTTGTGGGCACTTAGTGCTATAAATTTCCCTCTACACACTGCTTTAAATGTGTCCCAGAGATTCTGGTATGTTGTATCTTTGTTCTCATTGGATTCAAAGAACATCTTTATTTCTGCTTTCATTTCGTTATGTACCCAGTAGTCATTCAGGAGCAGGTTGTTCAGTTTCCATGTAGTTGAGCGGTTTTGATTGAGTTTCTTAGTCCTGAGTTCTAGTTTGATTGCACTGTGGTCAGAGAGACAGTTTGTTATAATTTCTGTTCTTTTACATTTGCTGAGGAGTGCTTTACTTCCAGTTATGTGGTCAATTTTGGAATAAGTGTGATGTGGTGCTGAGAAGAATGTATATTCTGTTGACTTGGGGTGGAGAGTTCTATAGATGTCTATTAGGTCCGCTTGGTGCAGAGATGAGTTCAATTCCTGGATATCCTTGTTAACTTTCTGTCTCGTTGATCTGTCTAATGTTGACAGTGGAGTGTTGAAGTCTCCCATTATTATTGTATGGGAGTCTAAGTCTCTTTGTAAGTCTCTAAGGACTTGCTTTATGAATCTGGGTGCTCCTGTATTAGGTGCATATATATTTAGGATAGTTAGCTCTTCCTGTTGGATTGATCCCTTTACCATTATGTAATGGCCTTCTTTGTCTCTTTTGATCTTTGATGGTTTAAAGTCTGTTTTATCAGAGACTAGGATTGCAACCCCTGCTTTTTTTTGTTCTCCATTTGCTTGGTAGATCTTCCTCCATCCTTTTATTTTGAGCCTATGTATGTCTCTGCATGTGAGATGGGTCTCCTGAAGACAGCAGACTGATGGGTCTTGACTCTTTATCCAGTTTGCCAGTCTGTGTCTTTTAATTGGAGCATTTAGTCCATTTACATTTAAGGTTAATATTGTTATGTGTGATCTTGATCCTGCCATTATGATATTAACTGGTTATTTTGCTCATTAGTTGATGCAGTTTCTTCCTAGGCTCGATGGTCTTTACATTTTGGCATGTTTTTGCAATGGCTGGTACCGGTTGATCCTTTCCATGTTTAGGGCTTCCTTCAGGGTCTCTTGTAAGGCAGGCCTGGTGGTGACAAAATCTCTAAGCATTTGCGTATCTGTAAAGAATTTTATTTCTCCTTCACTTATGAAACTTAGTTTGGCTGGATATGAAATTCTGGGTTTCAAATTCTTTTCTTTAAGAACGTTGAATATTGGCCCCCACTCTCTTCTGGCTTGTAGAGTTTCTGCCGAGAGATCTGCTGTCAGTCTGATGGGCTTCCCTTTGTGGGTAACCCGACCTTTCTCTCTGGCTGCCCTTAAGATTTTTTCCTTCATTTCAACTTTGGTGAATCTGGCAATTATGTGTCTTGGAGTTGCTCTTCTGGAGGAGTATCTTTGTGGCGTTCTCTGTATTTCCTGAATTTGAATGTTGGCCCGCCCTGCTAGGTTGGGGAAGTTCTCCTGGATGATATCCTGTAGAGTGTTTTCCAATTTGGTTCCATTTTCCCCCTCACTTTCAGGCACCCCAATCAGACGTAGATTTGGTCTTTTTACATAATCCCATACTTCTTGCAGGCTTTGTTCGTTTCTTTTTCTTCTTTTTTCTTTTGGTTTCTCTTCTCGCTTCATTTCATTCATTTGATCCTCAATCGCTGATACTCTTTCTTCCAGTTGATCGAGTCAGTTACTGAAGCTTGTGCATTTGTCACGTATTTCTCGTGTCATGGTTTTCATCTCTGTCATTTCGTTTATGACCTTCTCTGCATTAATTAGTCTAGCTGTCAATTCTTCCACTCTTTTTTCAAGATTTTTAGTTTCTTTGCGCTGGGTACGTAATTCCTCCTTTAGCTCTGAGAGGTTTGATGGACTGAAGCCTTCTTCTCTCATCTCATCAAAATCATTCTCTGACCAGCTTTGATCCGTTGCTGGCGATGGGCTGTGCTCCTTTGCAGGAGGAGATGCGCTCTTAGTTTTTGAATTTCCAGCTTTTCTGCCCTGCTTTTTCCCCATCTTTGTGGTTTTATCTGTCACTGGTCTTTGATGATGGTGACGTACTGATGGGGTTTTGATATAGGTGTCCTTCCTGTTTGATAGTTTTCCTTCTGACTGTCAGGACCCTCAGCTATAGGTCTGTTGGAGATTGCTTGAGGTCCACTCCAGACCCTGTTTGCCTGGGTATCAGCAGCAGAGGTTGCAGAAGATAGAATATTGCTGAACAGCGAGTGCACCTGTCTGATTCTTGCTTTGGAAGCTTCCTCTCAGGGGTGTACTCCACCCTGTGAGGTGTGGGGTGACAGACTGCCCCTAGTGGAGGATGTCTCCCAGTTAGGCTACTCAGGGGTCAGTGACCCACTTGAGCAGGCAGACTGCCCCTTCTCAGATCTCAACCTCCGTGTTGGGAGATCCACTGCTCTCTTCAAAGCTGTCAGACAGAGTCGTTTGTGTTTCACAGGCTTCTGCTCCTTTAGCTGAGCCCTGTCCCCAGAGGCGCAGTCTACAGAGACAGGCAGGTTTCCTTGAGCTGCTGTGAGCTCCACCCAGTTCGAGCTTCCCAGCGGCTTTATTTACCTACTTAAGCCTCAGGGATGGCGGGCGCCCCTCCCCCAGCCTCGCTGCTGCCTTGAGGTTAGATTGCCGCAGACTGCTGTGTTAGCAAGGAGAGAGGCTCCGTGGGCGTGGGACCCTCCCGGCCAGGCGTGGGATATAATCTCCGGTGTGCCGGTGTTACAGCGCAGTATTGGGGTGGGAGTTACCCGATTTTCCAGGTGTTGTGTGTCTCAGTTCCCCTGGCTAGGAAAAGGGACTCCCTTCCCCCTCGCGCTTCCCAGGTGAGGCGATGCCTCGCCCTGCTTCAGCTCTCGCTGGTCGGGCTGCAGCAGCTGACCAGCACCGATTGTCTGGCACTCCCGAGTGAGATGACCCCAGTACCTCAATTGAAAATGCAGAAATCGCCGGTCTTCTGTGTCGCTCGCGCTGGGAGATGGAGACTGAAGCTGTTCCTATTCGGCCATCTTGCTCCGCCCCCCGCATTGACTTATTTTTCAACTTTTCACTGTTGCATAAAACATTATGAGTAACATTATGTGAGAATCTTTATATCATTTAATTATTTCCTTGAGATTAGTTTAGTGCACTTCCTGTCCTTTGTCCAGTAACGTACTATAACCTTGACAACAATATTACTTTTCATTATATGTGTGACCTTTACAAAATGTCCCTAGTTGACCTTACCAGCCTTGTCTTCTGGATTTCTCTCCCTTGACCTTATTTTTCAGTGACATCAAACTCTTCCCCGCTCCGTGATTATAGCTCTCCACCTGGTGAAAGCACACTATGTGATACATGCAATAGTATAAAACAAGATCGATCTATTATCTATCTATCCATCTAATGCAAAAGAAAGATAATGTTGAAAGGAAAAAATAAATGATTTCAAACATTTATATCCTAATACCATTTATATAAATTAAACACCACTTAGAGATTGCTTTTTAATCATTAGGAAGGACTGTTAAGAAAAATTATTGTAAACTTAGAAATAAGGAAAAAGGATGACAGCATGACCTTCATTGTCATGCTATGCTAATAAACTTGCTTAAGAATCTACTTGCTCTAAGGACATACGCTTTTGTTGGACTTACCACTGATTAGCAGCAAACAAATTACAACCCTTTAGAGTTAGGTGTTAATTTGTAGGAAGCTAATGACATGGCAATAATTTTTTCCATAAAAGATGATAAATCTAAAGATTTCATGTTTTCTGTCTGTAAGATGAACTAGTTTGGGATTTAGTTGAGTAATCTTATTTCAGTGTTATTTATTTTTGCTTTCTCTGTTATTTATTCTTTGTAATCTTATTTCAGTGTTATTTATTCTTTCCTTTTTCTCATTACATTTATAATTATAATGTATAATTATATACATTATATAATCTATAATATTATGAAAGAATATAATATGTATTCTGTTTATTATGTTTCTTTGAGTCAGGTTTGTCATCCTCCTAATTTCCTCATTAAATGATTAATGAGTTAAATACAATTTTAGCATATGTTCATTTTAACATACAAGAATGTACATAAACTATACATAAAAATAGCATCACCCATAGGATATGCATATTTATAAACTATATAAAATATTAGAGTATGGTTCTCTTAGGGGATGGAAATAGAATACATTTTAAAAAATATTATTCTACAGACTATTAATTCCACAAAAAGATTCCCATAAAATAATAATCCCAAAAGGTAAAATACCAAGTTACCAAGGTCAAAAATGATTGCTATTTTATAGCACTTGTTTGAGTTTATATAACAATTTTTATGTCAAAGAAATAACTGTAAGGAAAATAATTGTATTAAAACAGCTGTTTAATTTTGTGTCATAGGACACTTTTTAAACAATTTAGTTAAAGACTTTTTTGTTTGTTTTAATTTAACATTCCTTTACATATCTTTTTTAGGGATCATATGTTGAGAGCCGATGCAGTGATAAATCATTTAATTGTTGTAGCTTTGATAGTAACATGATATTTGTTTTTTAAATGTAAATTTTAATATGTATTAGATATTCTATTTCCAATAGTGAGGAAGTAGCTTAAATCATACTCATACATGTGCAGGAAACAAGTGTAAATTCTTGACAAAATATTTTATTAACTATTAAAAGGCAAGCATAGCATAAAAGCAGGCAGGAATAAGAGAGGAGTCAACTGTGAAAAAAAAAATGTGCTACATCCAGTGATATTCACTGGTAAATGGCTTTTTGTCTGAGGGCAATTCCAGCTGCGTTAGAAGGAGGTAACAAGAACTCAGAGTAAACCATAGCCTTACTGGATTGAAGATTTGGGAGGCATAGTTTGTGGCTTCCACAACCACTGGAAAATTAGGAGGAAAATCTGGAAAAGGAGAGTATCACATTAAATCTGTGTAAATATTCTGCCCTGTGTGTGTGTGTGTGTGTGTGTGCATGCATGCACTGGGGAGACACACCAGTAAACAGCAACAGCTAGAAGTCTGAAGAACTGAATGGAGATTTCAGCCACCACTTACCATGGAGGAAACACACCAAGGGGTCTGAGTTTAGCTAAGTTAACTGGATGCTAAACTAAAACAAAAGTCAACACTTTTCAAAGAAAACAAACTCAAATCCAGAGTTTCTACAATGTATTATCCATAATGTGCAGTAGCCCATAAAAAATTACTAAATATTTAAAGAAACAGAAGAAAAAATATAACCTATATTACAAAGAAAACATAGTTGGTAGTAACCAAAGATGAAACAACACAGGTAATAGAATAGCATACAAGGATTTTAATGCAACTGTTATAAAGTTTATGAGGACTTTAAAAAGATCTTAACAAAAATATATTGTGTATTTCAAAATAACTAGCAGCAGAATTGGAATGTTCCTAACACAAAGAAATGATAAATGCTTGAAGTGATGCATACCCCAATTACTGTGACTTGATCATTATGCATTGTGTTCTTTTATCAAACTATCACATGTACCCCATAAATAATATAGGTAGTATGTATCTATAATAATGCCAATAAAAACCTTTAAAAATGAGGCCAGGTGTGGTGGCTCATGGCTGTAATCCCAGCACTTTGAGAGGCCGAGGTGGGTGGATCACGAGGTCAGGAGTTCTAGACCAGCCAGGATACGATGGTGAAACCCTGTCTCTACAAAAAAAAAGAAAAAAAAAAAAAAAAAAGAAAAAATTAGCCAGGTATGGTGGTGGGTGCCTCTAATCCCACCTACTTGGGAGGCTGAGGCAGAGAATTGCTTGAACATTAATACACTCGTGGATTAATGAATTAATGGATTGATGGATTAATGGGTTATGGGAGTGGAACTGGGGAAGAAGATGGCAGACCTGAGCTAGCACACTCAGCCCCCTTTCCATGTGATGCTCTGCACCACCTTAAGACTCTGCAGTCTCCACCAGTAAGAAGTCTTTCACTAGATGAGGTCCCTCAATTTTGGCCTTCTCAGCCTCCATCACTGTAAGAAATAAATTCTTGTTTTTACACGTTACCCAGTTTGAACTACTCTGTTATTGAAAACAGACAACAAACTGAGATATTGAATTTATTTAGTCCCTGTATTTTTTAGACAGTCTGCTTAATGCTTTTCTACTTTAGTGATAGTTTGGATGGAGATCAAACACTTGGATCAGTGTTTTGGTGTTGAGAGGCACGTGTCGCCCTGAATTTTCTGTCTTTAGAAATTACTGGAAATTTTGCCAGAAAACCTATTAATATCTTTCCATCTTTTAGGAACCAAATATTATTTCCTGTCTGTCTTCTTAAGAATCTTTCTCTATTAAAGTTTTGCTGGCACCTCCTGGGATCATTCGTTGGTAGAGCAAGCTTTATTTTATTTCAAGAAATTAATCATTAATTATACTGTTTTTTCCTTTATATTAGTTCTGTTATCTTCATGGACACTAGATATATTTTATGTTGTCCCTTCTTCTTATACTTCCCTTATGTTCCTGCTTTTTAATTTAATCTCCTTTCCTTTTTATTTTCCCATTATTTTCTTCATGCTGTTTTCTATATGTTCTTGACTATGGTTTCAGTAATGTCTCTTTTTTTCCCCTCCTAATGTGATTCCATTTCTATAACAAGTACAGTTTATCTCTTCTATTTCCCAAGCCCCCAGAGCTTTGGAAACTAAATATTTATCTCCTTTTTGCATTTCTTACTTAAGAGCCTGCATGAGTGACTTGGGTCCTTTTTTCCCTTAGGCAATGGGTTCTTTCATTTCTTAATTTTAACTTTTTTAAAAAAAGTCATTATTTTAAACAATTTTTTTTCAATTTACAAAAAAACCAATGGTACTTTTCTGACAGCTAGAAGTGTACTTCATTTGGGGGATATATTTCTTTTTTTCTTTTTACCTGGAGTGTGACAGGCCCATGATCATCTATTTTTGGTTTTTACTCATCTCTCGATGGAGACTGTTCTTGATGGAGAATAGATACAGTAATTCAGTGGTGGAGAACAGAAAGACACAGGCATCTTAAATCTTCCTTGATTGCCTTTGAACATACCTCCATTCATGTTGTTGCAGATGCAAGTCCTGCCCCAGGCTAGAAACAAGTCACTGCAGTGAAGCCTTTCAAATAATAGGTATTTTGTGTGGTTATATAGCATTGATTTGTCGTTAACTGACCAAGATTGGAAACCTCAGAACTTCCTGACTCTCACTTATTGTCCTACATTTTGTCACAGTTATTAGCCTACTTTTTATAAAGATATTATGTCTGCAGGTTTAGTGTTTGTTTCTCTGTGGCTTCTGCCAGCGTGGAATCAAGAACCGGCCTGCTCTTTTAATTAAGGAATAAATGACTTAGCATTTATTCCCATAACATTCATTCAATAAATATTCATTAATCATAGAATGTCACTTTTATGGTACAAAAATGGCACAGAGACTTGCTGGCACAGTCAGAACTTTCTCACTCTGGACCCCCAAATCTCCACCTCCTGCTCAGCTTTGTAATTATGCTGAAGGATTTGGTGAGAATGCACTCCAGGCAGATGTCATAATCAATTCAAAATCTATGAGACTGAGCTTGTTGTGTATAAAAATCAGCAAAAAGTCCAACAAAGCAGGGATAATTGAGTGTGTTCTACACTAGTTGAAATTGGCTGAGGCCTGCTCTGTGTCCTGTCTTGGTTTCTTCCAATAACCAGGTCTAATTTTCACTATCCTCAGCAACTCTGCACTGTGGTTTGTACTAGCATCTGTTTTCTGACTTCCTTTTCTGTTAAAAGCTGTAGGCTCTGATCTGGTGCCCAGCTTTTTCCCCACAAGCAGGTGCTGCTACCTGATTCTGATCCAAACACATATGAAGTTTCTTTCTTCCACGATTCCTTTTTCACTCTATATCTTTTGAAGAAAAGAAGAAATACAAGATTTCGTTGTTGTTGTTTGTTGTTGTTTTCCCCCCAAAAAAACTTTTTCATGTGGTTCCCAGGAAAGGGTAAAACATCAAGTTGATCCCCTGCCTCCAGATTTTCCAGCAGTAATTTATTTTGGAATTTATCACATTTCTGAGTTTCATCGTGTCAGTATAGCCGAGCTGGTCAGATTTGGTGATGCTGACTCATGCTCACAAATTTCACACAAAATACAAAAGTTGAATGCTGATTTACTAAATTTCACTGGAAATTATGGCTATAAAGAGACAGAATGTTTATATCTCCCTAGTTGGTGCATTTTTTTTTCTTGTGAGCAGGCTACATATAAAGACAACTTATTAGAAGATAATTTGGTGAGCATGAATCAGAATTAAATTATTTAGTATGATGTCAAGACTGTTTAGTGATGTCAGACCTAATGCCTCGGTGCTTCCATCTCTATCATAGGACAGCATCGACCAGGAAGACAGTGCCTATAATATCCTGAGTCTTCCATCACTGTCAGAGCTGAAACAATCTTAGCCAACAATTGCATCCAGTTCTTTTTCCCCATGCTTCTTCAGTAGGAAAAAGAACAAAAACTGTTTTAATTTGGTTCATCTAGTAGGCATCATTATAATTTCTCATATGCTTTGTTTTCCTTCCTCCAGGCATGTGGCATGATTGTGTATCATCATCTTGTCGAAGTTAAATATTATCATGTAATTTGCTTTAGCCAGTTCGTTGAGAATGGAAGCCATTAAGAGCCAGCATGTGGTTTGTAACATTCTCTTTATCTTGCCAAAATGATTAGTGAAGATTCCATTAACCTGTTTCTCTGAGTGAGGATGAGCAGGAGAAGAGCCATCATCAACCCAAAATTATAAGCAAAATATAAAACTTTGTATTTTTAAATCACTAACGTTTGGGGACTGTTTTACTATGGCAAAATCTGGTTCATGCCGACTGATAGAACTCCTAGTACCCTGATATAGGGAGTGCTATGAAACAATCTTCAATATGTGGTATTGACTTAATGGGTTAAATGGTAGATAGCAAGGACAATTTATTACAGACTAAAAGGGTAGGAGTCCTTGTTGTGGAATGGCTAAATACTTGGTAAAAGGGGCAACTACAGAAACTTAGCAGACAGTATGAGACATTCATATATGCTCTAGACCCATAGTTAAGTTGAGAAAGAGAGGCAAGGGGAAGAGAAAGCAAAAAATATTCAAAGTGAGAATTGTGACTCAAAAGAAACGGGTGTGGTCATTGCTCATAGAGCCAACTGCAGTAAAATACAGAAGCCAAAAATATGTTTGAGAGAATTGTGCTGTCAAAAGAATCAACATTAGAAACTAAAATAGACCATGACTGAGACTTAAAAAGATCCTAGGGCTCCCAACTATCTACAGATAAGAAGTGAGCTGAGGGAATTGCTCAGGTTCCAAGAAGAACATCTTGCTGATGTCCGATTCACATATAGCCAAGGAGGCTTATGTAAAAAGAGAAGAATCACACAGCATGTGGATCCAGGGAGAAAATTCAACAGGTTAATGCTTTCCAAAGAGGAGAATCAAGGACTATTCAATAATCATACCTACCAACTTATAGGGGGAATCCTCAACATGTCTTTTCAGAAGCTTTTCAGGATTTCTGTAGATAAGTCTCTGTTATGTGGGACCGGTATATGCTATGTGGCTCCCATTCTTCTAGAATATTTACTGCAGTTGTCTGTCATGGTTTCCTTATTATATTTTGGATTTTGGAAGAGTTCATAGGTCTTAAAATCAAGAAGATTCACATCCAGAACTAATATCAAGATATTGTACAAGTCTATCCTCATTCTTTTATCCTGGGTTGTAAAATTGATGCCATGACTGGAAAGACTTTTGATTACTTCCCTTGGTGGAGGCAGAGGACATATTTCATATGTGGGGCAAATAGAGAGCTAAATGTTTTCTTACCAGAAGTGTAGACTGTGGTAGTCATTAGAACTGTTTATAGATCTTTTAGTTCTCCCCCTTCTGCAAACCTGAGAGGATTGGAATCCTTCTGTCTTTGATGATAGCCATGGCCATTAGGCTTGGCTTTGGTTAATGAATTATGAGTAGACATAATTTGTGTGACTTCCAGAAAAAAGAAGTATTTAGTAGCGAGTACATGTTTTGTTATGTTCCTCTCTCACTGGTGTCTGGCAAAGTCCCAGATGGTGGAAGCTCCACCATCTTGAGTTCCTGTGTGACTGAGGTGAGATGAGCCTGTTGTATGATCAGTAAGTAAAACAAGCAATGTTTTAGCCACTTGAATTTTGGAAGTGTTTTTACTGTGGCACAACATAATACAGTCTGAATCTTCTAACTTCAGACTAGATAGAATCAAATAAAAGAAGTATTGTAGCACATTTTCCTCAAGATTTCTGGAATGCTAAACAAAATATTAGCAAAGAAAACTCAATATTTACCAAAAATGCACTATAAAAAAGTTAGATGCATCTCAGGAATGCAATGATGTTTTAATATAAGAAAATTTGTAAATTTAGTCCACTGAATTAATAGATAACAGGAAATAGCCATCTCCTCGTCTCAATAGACAGAGAATAAATAAGTGATACAATTCAAGAGCCATTCACAGTAAAACTCTCAATAAACTAGAAATGGAAGGAAATTAACTTAATCTGATACAAGAAAACAAAAAATTCTACAACAGGCACAATTATAAATGGGAAACACAAATTATTTTATTTAGATTTAGAAATAAGACAGGCATTCCCACTTTTACTACTTCTATTTAAGCCTACATTAAAAGTCCTAGAATTTGGAGAGAGATATTTATCCAAAATATTTATCTAAGCTATTTGGCCTAAAATAAGGGCATAAGAAGAAAGGAAGAAATAAAAGTGTTATTTGCGTATATACTTGTTTTCATAGAAAATTTAAAATACCTAGAGATAAGTCAATATAATTTAAGCAAGATTGCTACATTTAAGCAAGATTGATATTTGTGAGTGACATAAATACACACAAATATCAATTCATATCTAGGCACCAGCAACAAATAATTAGAAAGCATAACAACAAATAAAAAAGGTACCACCATTTATAACAACAATTAAAAACTACAAGAACAAATCCACCAAATGATGTTCATGATGTGCACATTAAAATGATATAACTTGATGGAAGAGCATTAAAACTACTTAAATGGAAGGAATGATATTATATGTTAATGAATAACAAAATCTAGTATTGTAGTGATGGTAGCTCCCTCAAAGTGATCTGTAGATTAAATACATCTTCAGTGAAAATCCCAACAAAGACATTTTATGAAAATTGACCATTTGATTATAAAATGTTTATGGTGCACAGAAGATCTCAGTAGTTAAGATAATCTGAAAAAGTGTGAAGAGAGGAAAACTTGCCCTAACAGATATAAAGACATAAAACAATAGGGAACAGGAGATTGAAGTATTAGGACATAGATAGGAATGTTGATGAATATAAGTGAAAAAGCAGTAACAGACCCAACCACAATTGGAAATGAGGTATATATCAGAGATACATTGCCAGCCAAAGGAGAAATGTAGGCTTAATGGGTGTGGTGTCTATACACATGGAAAAAAGTGAAAATAGATACTGCAGTATGGTATACTGAAACATCAACACCAAAAGGACCAAATCATTTAATATGAAAACCATAACAATCTAAAAGAAAATGCATGAAGTAAGAATAGAAAAGTATGTTAAATAAAATATAAGAAGTATTAGCTTTAAGTGAAACAAAATTGATAATTTAGACTGTATTAAAATTAAGGGATTATCTTTATGAAAAGGCATCTTAAAGAAAGGTGGAAATGTAAGCTGTATATTAAGAAAAGCAATTGTTATATATAAAGTTGATACAAAATTAGTATTGTTATTACTGATAATAACAATAAGAGATATTCAGAATAAAGATCAGAAAATGAGTAACACTAGAAATAGTGACAATGGCTATGAGTAAATATAATACAAAGAAAAACTTGTATAATTAATAAATTGAGAAGTTTACCATCTCTGGAAATCCAGTAATCTAGAAATACAAATCACAATCTCAATTCAATAATATTTTATGACCATTTTTTGTCAAAAATCAAGATATCTGAAAATCCCATGTATTCAAAAGGATATGAATGAATGAAATTGTCTTAGATATTAGGGTGAGAGTGTCAATTGCTATGACTCGATTTGAAGGACTAGTTTGCATTACCTTTGGAAGTTGAACATTCATATATTCTGTGATGCAGAACTTCTACTCCTCTGTGTTGCCAAGAGAATTTTAGGATATATGGTCCACGATGTGTGTATAAGAATTCATAATTTCCATGTTCATGATAACAAAACTCTGGTAAAAGAAGTGTTCATTGAGATAAATGAATATAAATTCATATAGTCACCAAATGGAATGTTATACCGTATTTGAAATGAATGAACTCCAATTACATATAACAACAGAGAAATTTTAGTTTTATAATGCTAAGTGAATAAAAGCAAGCATTAACAACATATAACATGTTGTTTATGTAAAGTTCCAAGACTAGCAATAAAACAAGATATATATGTAAATTATGATGTTTTAAAAAGGCCAAAATATAATAAACTTAAAATTTAGAATGAGGACAGTATGAGATGTGTTATGGGAGGAATACATAGGTAGATAGATATGAAATTTACAACACTTTAGTTTTTAGTTTGGGTAATGTATTTATAGATATTCACTATTAATAAGTAAAAATTTTAAAAATCCAAATAAAATCAAGAGATCTGTGAATGGATCATTAACAATAAATGTAAAACAATGACTATATTTACTATATTTGACCTAATTATGAGCATCTGTTTGTGTATTTATGTAAAAAATAATTACCAATATATTAAACACACACATGCACACACAACATAATATTCAATTCCTACAAAGGTTAAAACAGAAAGGTCTTGGCCAACTCTCCTGACTCTTCTTTCGGCCGCCTAGCTCCCCAAAAGCAGTACACAGTTTTCTTTTCTGAAAAGTCTTTTCGTCATTATTCATCTTCTTTCCTGCTTTCAAAATTGTGTTGCAGTCTCCTCTATTGTTTACCTCCCTTTCTATTCCCCTTATCCTATGAGTTAACACTGAAAAAAAAAAAAAAAGTCCTTCTGCTATTCTTTTATTGGGATTTTCAGAAGGTGACATACTTTCTATTTCTATTCAGTGATTTTAACCATGTAAGTCTAAAACATGTTCAGGCGACTCCAAGCCGGTCCCTGCTTTAGGAGAGCTTGGAATATATTCTTCATAGACATTTCTTATCCTGTGTGTGTGTGTGTGTGTGTGTGTGTGTGTGGGTAGGTAGGTAGGTAGGTAGATAGAATCATTAAATCAATCAATCAATACAATAAAATATAAATGATGGCATAAATGAGCAAGTAATATTTATTTTATAAGGTGAAAAAGAAAACTGATGGATTATCTAATTTATTTTGGACACATTGAGGTTTACACTTCTGTTGACTTTGAGGTTGCATTAAAAATATGTACACAAATGTGAAATAAATGGGAAATAGAAATATATAAAATAAAAAAAGAAAGAAAGAATAAACTACCTGGCATAACTATGAAAAATATTAGCATGCTTATAATGTTATTAATATGGAATGACTATAAATGAGTATTTTGCTAAAAACATAGTTTTTGAAATAGAGTCACTCTGAGTGCAGGTTTAGTGGTTGATATAAAAGAAATAAGTTCTCATTTTCCATTGTAGGAGATAAATGGAAAATCAGACATAATAATGTGGCTTATTTGAAAATAAGGCTATAAATGCTAGAAGGTCCTATAAACTCCCTCAAGAAGCAGAATATTTGAGCATGTGGGGAAAGCAGGAGAAAACGGGAATTCATTTAATGTCTCATATATTTTTAAGTTTATTTTATTAAATTATTTGCTTATGTCTTGCAATGGCTTGAGAGCCGGAGTCCCCTGTAGAGGTACTTTTTAGCTCTCAGGAAGTTCCTCTTTCCCATGGTTTTGAAAAACTTTGTCAGCCAACATAAGGCCTATAGTGCTCATACCTTTACTTCTTGAATACATACAAAAATTTCAAAAGTTATTTATTAATCAACTAGGAAGAGGCAGTGGTGCATGGTATACATTTTGAAATATGGATATAAAATGGATATAAGGTATGGAACTATGGGTATAAGTAAACTCCAAATAAACCCAGACATAATCAACTGGCCATGGATACACAGGAAAAAAATACATGACAAAGTACAATGTAAACAGCTAAATGTTATAAATGTTATAAATCATAAAATCTCTTTACTTTTTATGTACCACTATATATTACTTATACAGGGGTACAAAGAATGTGAAGAGAAGCTTTAAAAACCACACAGAACTTAAATACACATGTATATATATATATTTACACATACATGCACACATATACAGAGTAAGAACCATTCCTAGTCACAAACATTCACATCCGTATGTGTGTGTATATACATATATATGCATGTTTTATGTGCATTGATAGTCAAATACAATGGAGAAAAGAGAATTATTTCATAGTACATATAAATATATTGTTATTGTTAGACTTGTAGACAGATGAACAGAAACTCATTTTAAATCCTACATATGGCTTGAATATATTTATAAATATCACAGGCTAACACACACATAGGTACAGAAATAAAAAAGTGATCTGCCCTTAAAACTATTAAAATATTAATATGGATATGCGATGATAACTAGACATGAGTGACTTCATCAATAGATAGAATGAGGAAATATCTACACATAAAAGCAGTAGGGTAGGAGAGAATGAAATTAGATATACAAAAAAAGTGACATTAAAATGTTTAAGGTACTATCAGAAATTAGAAGTGTTCTGTGTACAAACTAACCTTACATCTCTAGATATATGGAAGTATTTTTTTTATGTCTATATACTTTTTTTTAGCTTATAAAAATGTGTGACCCCCAATCTGGGAAGTTGTGAAACAACAATCAAGAATAATATTTGGTGTCAGAATGGTGTTGTCCAGCACTGGGATTTCCTTTAAAGGATTAACCTAACAGTGTAGAACCAAAACCAGAGTGTGAATTTTCAGTTTCAGAAGATTGAAGATTTAAGGCAGGTCTAGGATTGAAGATTTAAAGCAGTAATAATGAGAAATCACCAGGGCACACTTCTTGTTGTTATTTTCAGTGCATTTTCACTGATTCTTATCAACATATTGCTCCTTTGTCCTTTCTCCTCTCTTGACAGAGAATATCTGCAATTGCTTGTAATATAGGCATTCTCCAGTGTACACGATGTAACTTAAAAACGTGCACATTGAGGAATAAGAGTTTTGTATCCATCATCCTGTTGTGTAGTCTCAAAATAACAATTTTGCCTTGTTTCTTAATCCATAATACTGAGGACCTTAAAAAGTGCCTTTTAAACTCAGTGTTAAAACTTTCACAAGGTATTTGTTACCTGAAGTATCTAGATTACTTTCTTTCTGAAAGTCCTTGAAAGAAAAGGTAGATAGATGTGAGCCTAATATCCATGCTATGAATCATGATGCATTCTCACCACGAACAATATTCCAGCTGTAGTTGAAAGTTCTTTACATGAAGCTAACATGTGGACTTGAGATAAATCAGCAGTTTTCAATGGGGATAACATCAGTTCTTAAAAAATACTTTGTTGCAGTAATCATGGTTGTCACAATATTTTAGGTGCTACTGGCATTTAGGAGGGCTTAGGAGTATTAGACTGTTAGATATTTAAATGGTTAAAAAAAGAAAGAAAACTTGCTGATAGCAGAAGCCAACTCCATGTAAATAGAAAAAATTTACAAGAATGTTCACTATTTTAGAATATTACTTACCGAAATATCATTTATAATATTTGGTTCACTAATACACACCCCTGTATCACTCAACATTTTTAACCACATACTTCAGTGACTCGACATACAACTTCATATCTCTGACTACTTGATTATGTTTTTCTGTGTAGTTTATCCTAATTTCATGTCATGAAATACAAATTGTTTTATTATAAATTACTTTCCTTTGACTAGACTGCAATTATCCAAGTATTTTAAAACATAATTTAAATTTATTAAAACTCACCAAATACGTTTAAATCCAAAATCAAAAGCCCTGAACTTCCAAAAGCATTGTTAAGAATTTGAAAAGGCAAACCACAGACTGAAAGAAAATATTCATAATGTGTATATCTGATTTGTATCCAGAATAAATAATTTTTACTTCTCAATAAGGAGAATACATACACCAATGAAAATTTAAAAATCCAACAAAGATATGCACAGATACTTCACTAAAGAGGATACAAATAGCCAACAGGCAAAATATGTTTAATATCTTTAGTCATTAGATAAATACAGGTTGAAATCATGACACAGTAATATGACAGAGTAAAATGGCTATCATTGAAAAGACTGACAAGGTCAAGTGTCAATGAGGAACTAGAGCTCCTGAAGCTTTTACCAGTTGGTGGGAATGCAAAATGGCACAGCCATTATGGAAAACTCTTTGGCAATTTCTTATAAAGCTAAACCTATTCTTTTCATATGAACTTGAAATCTTACACCTAAACATTTTTCCAAGTGAAATGCATCATGTGTCCCCACAACAACTTGTACACAAATATTCATAGCAGCTTTAGTGATAGTAACTCCAAAGTGGGGAAACAAAAAGAAACCCAAATTCCCATAACAAATAAATTATAAATAAATTGAAGAGTACCCATGTAATTTAATATTATTCAACAATAGATGATATTTAAACCAAGAAAATGGAACATATTACTGAAACAATCACTTAGATGAATTTCGTGACATTATGCTCTGTTAAAGAAGCTAGGCAAAGAACAGTTCAAATTATTTCTGTGTATATGAAATAATTGGAAATACAAAACTCATTTACAGTGATAGAAAGCGGGTTAGTGGTTGTCTCGGGCTGTTTATGGGAATGGCGATGAGCTTAAGGGAGCAAGAAGGAATGTTTTGAGCATCAATATATTTGATTCTAAAATAGTTTAAGTTTAAAACTATTAAAGCAGGATATAGTTCAGCTTTTTTTTCTAGATGTCACGAATAAGTTGTAACCCGACAGTACCAATAGCTTGTTCTTGCTGACTTGCATGTTTGTCCTTGTATATACCGTGTGCTTATCATCAAAGTTACCTCAAAGTTTATGGCTTTATTTTTTGTTGCACACATTATTTCCGTATATTGACATGATCTCTGCCTTCACAATTACCAACACATGGCCAACCATAGAGCTCTGAAATCTGACTTGAAACTCAACTCCTTTCAAAAGATTTCTTTTTGAAAAAGAGACTTTATTCAGCATGACCCAGGATTTAAGAAATAATCCTTAATTTACACTGCGGTATTTTAACATATCTACTCTTTTTTTTATGTTGCATCTAGGACTTGTGTTGCCTTTTGTCACTATTATCTATACTATTAGGACTAAATAAACAATTACCTACTCAATCATTGAAAAATAGTATATCTCTATCTACCAGAAATAGTATATATATATATACACGCACACACACACCAGTTCTATAATATATATGTACATATGTATATACTATTTCTGATATTTATACACATACAATTTCTGTAATATTTATGTGTATATATACTACGGTTGCATATTTATTTGTGTGTGTGTGTATATATATAGTTTGAACCTACATATATATCTTTCTTGGAAAGAGTTAGTATACTTTTTTATCTTGTATGTCCTTGAAAATGTGTGCTATTAAACTGTATGTTTTGTCGAACTCAGACTATAACTAGATAGATTTCTTCTGGTATATTGTCTAATTTTCTTTTCTCTCTTGGTCATCTCTTCATCAGTGATAGATGACTTGAGTTTTGTTTCCTTAAATCCCAAATCCCAACTGAAGATATTGCTTGACTACACTGTCAAATGCCTCAATGTCTCAATGCCATTATGCATATTTCATAACTTCCTAGGTTTATACATACTTCTATTCCTTGTCTTATATTTAGTAACCTCTAAAGTATCCGCATGATTCTCTTTGGGGCAATTTCTCTCCCATTTTCAATTTTCTTTCTACTGTCTACCTATGACTATGAGAATTTCTCCCCACCCATCTCCCGCCCAGAAAATTGCTTCTGTGTAGAAGATCCTGCTATCTTGGGTAAAATGGTCAGAAAGTACAAACTGCAATCTGGTCCTTTCTAAACGGAGATCTAATTACCCAGCTGGCTCTAGAGAATACAAACATTTTCACTCTGGACAGTACTTATCTGTTTTTTGCAAGTACATCACTTTGGAAAGCTACTTGCTCAGCTAATCTGTAACTGTCATGGAAATGTAATTTTTCCCTCCTCCAAACCAATAACAGGCACCTGGTAAGGCTGCCTTATGCACCCATGCATTCAAGTCTGTTTCCATGGAAACCTTTAAAATCCCATGCAAGGTTCCCAGCATCTTGTCATATTTCCCTTTTCTTTATGCTACTCTCTCTATCCATTTCTTTAGTGTCCTTGCATGTGATTACAGCACTCTGCCACTGCTCTGTAATAGATTTCTTTTCCATTCTTGCCCTTGTCAGTAATTCATTCTTGCCGTGTTAGAGGGCAGAGACTAGGGCTTATTCTTAAACATGTGTAGCCACTTCAGTACTTAGTCCGGCATCTTAGACTTAATGGGCATGCAAAGTATATTTGTTGAGCTGCATTAGATTAAGAGCTTATTGTCTTAATCAGTTTTACTTTTGTGATATCTAAAACATACTCATTAAGAACTTCTTCAGCAGAATGATTGGAAAGATAAAATGAGCCCGCTGACTGAATATAGTGTTTAAACCACCAATTTAGATATTTCCAAACTAAATTTAAATTTTCAGTCACTTCTCCCTCAAATCTTAAAGTCTGTACAATTTAGAAATGAAGGAAAGCAAATTAATATTGATTGAGAAGCCATTAAATAATATTTTAACTTCCATTTCTCTGTGAATTAAGTATTGTTACCCATAACTTACAGATAATAAACTCAAGGTCACAGAATTGAATAACTTTTCAGAGAGACCACACAACCAGTAAATGATAGAGTGCTTTTTCATCCAACATATTGGGTGTTCCGCTTGTTTCCTTGTAGGCTTACTTTTATGAATTTAAACATAGGGATCTTCAATCCGAAAATAATGCAGGTCATTTATAATAACATAGCACCTCCCTGTGAGCCACACAGGGCTCACCTCCCTGTGAGCCCTGTGAGTTCTCCCTGTGAGAACTCACAATTATGCAAAACTTTGTCCAAGAAGCATAATTTAAAGGCAAAGCAAACAATTAAAAAAAAAAAAAAAAAACCTAAAACCATTAGTCACCACAAAAAAAGGCAGTTCTGATGTTGGTAAGGATATGGAGAAAAGGGAACTTTTATACACTATTTGTGGGTAGGTAAATGAGCACAATCTGTGTGGAAAACAGTATGAACATTTCTCAAAGAATTGAAAACAGAACTACCATTTGACGCAGGAATCCCACCATTGGGTGTTCACCTAAAGGAAAATAAATTACTGTATTTTAAAAAAGCACCTACACTCGTATGTTTATTGCAACACTTATTCACAATGGTAAAGTCATGGGATCAGCCTAAATGTCCACAAACAGATGATTGGATAAAGAAAATGTGGTGTACATATATACACCATGGAGTGCTACTCAGCCATAAAAAAGGGTGAAATCATGTCTTTTACAGTGACATGGATCGAACTGGAGGCCATTAACTAGGTGAAATAACTCAAAAACAGAACAGAAAGTCAAATACTGTATGATCTCACTTACAACTGGAAACTAAACAAGGTACACAAGGACATACAGAGTGGAATAGTACACATTAGGGTCCCCCAAAATGGGAAGGTGGGAGTGGGTGAAGGATGAGAAATTACCTATAGAGTACAATGTAACAATGTACACTATTTGTATATTGTTTCCATAGTGTACCCATCACACTAAAAGCCTAGACTTCAACACTATGCAATATATATGTAACGAAACTGTACTCGTACCCCCTAAATCTGTACAAATAACAGTAAAATAAAAATAAACAAGTCCTGGGAAAAAGAAGCAGTTGTTGAAAATTCCACACTTTACCTGTGTTGAGGTGGATGTGAACGCTTGGGATCACTGGTTTAGGCATTGTATCCAATAAGGAAACCAATGGCACACAGAGAGGATGTTGAAAATGAGAAGATATGCAGGCAGCTAAAAGTAGAGAAGTCAGGAGGTATAATAAAAGTTGACTGAAGAATTAGGAATGTATACTCTCCTAAACATGTTAGATTAGGGGAGAAGAGCTTTAAATGGTTCAAAAGTCTTGAAAGTCATAATCCCATTACAATAAAGTATAAGTAGTATTTATAATAATTATTCTGAATTATTTCAAAATGGACATCCTAAATATCAAAAAATGATTAATAAAGTATTGAGGGAAAATAAAGTTATCTTTCTTTTATTATACTTTAACTTCTGGGATATATGTATAGAACATGCAGATTTGTTACATAGGTATACACATGCCATGGTGGTTTGCTGCACCCATCAACCCGTCATCTACATTAGGTATTTCTCCTAATGCTATTCCTCCCCTAGCTCCCCACCTCCCGGCAGGCCCCAGTGTGACAGTGTGTGATGTTCCCTTCGCTGTGTCCATGTGTTCTCATTGTTCAGCTCCCACTTATGAGTGAGAATATGCAGTGTTTGGTTTTCTCTTCCTGTGTTAGTTTGCTGAGAATGATGGTTTCCAGCTTCATCTATGTCCCTGCAGAGGACGTGAAGTCATCCTTTTTATGACTGCATAGTATTCCATGGTGTATATGTGCCACATTTTCTTTATCCAGTCTATCATTGATGGGCTGTTGGGTTGGTTCCAAGTCTTTGCTATTGTGACTAGTGCTGCAATAAACATATGGGTTCACGTCTCTTTATAGTGGAATGATTTATAATCCTTTGGGCATATACCCAGTAATGGGATTGCTGGGTCAAATGGTATTTCTGATTCTAGATCCTTGAGGAGTCGCCATACTGTCATCCACAATGGTTGAACTAATTTACACTCCCACCAATAGTGTAAAAGTGTTCCTATTTCTCCACATCCTCTCCAGCATCTGTGGTTTCCTGACTTTTTAATGATCGCCATTCTAACTGGCGTTGAGATGGTATCTCATTGTGGTTTTGATTTGCATTTCTCTAATGACCAGTGATGATGAGCCTTTGTTCAGATATTTGTTGGCCACTTTTGAGAAGTTTCTGTTCATATTCTTAGCCCAGTTTTTGATGTGGTTGTTTGTTTTTTTCTTGTACATTTATTTAAGTTCCTTATAGATTCTGGATATTAGCCCTTTGTCAGATTGGTAGATTGCAAAATTTTTCTCCCATTTTGTAGGTTGCCTGTTAACTCTGATAATAGTTTCTTTTGCCGTGCAGAAGCTCTTTAGTTTAATTAGATCCCATTTGCCAATTTTGGCCTTTGTTGCCCTTGCTTTGGTGTTTTAGTCATGAAGTCTTTGCCCATGCCTATGTCCTGAATGGTATTGCTTAGGTTTTCTTCTAGGGTTTTTATGGTTTTAGGTCTTATGTTTAAGTCTTTAATCCATCTTGAGTTGATTTTTGTATAAGTTGTAAGGAGGGATCCAGTTTCAGTTTTCTGCATATGGCTAGCCAGTTTTCCCAACACTATTTATTAAATGGGGAATCATTTCCCCATTGCTTGTATTTGTCAGATTTGTCAAAAATCAGATGGTTGCAGATATGTGGCATTATTTCTGAAGCCTCTATTCTGTTCCATTTGTTTATATATCTGTTTTGGTACAAATTCCATGCTATTTTGGTTACTGTAGCCTTGTAGTATAAAGTCAGGTAGCGTGATGACTCCAGCTTTGTTCTTTTTGCTTAGGATTGTCTTGGCTATATGGGCTCCTTTTTGGTTCCATATGAAATTTAAAGTAGTTTTTTCTAATTCTGTGAAGAAAGTCAGTGGTACCTTGATGAGAATAGCATTGAATCTATAAATTACTTTGGGCAGTATGGTCATTTTCATGATATTGATTCTTCCTATCCATGAGCATGGAATGATTTTTCATTTGTTTATGTCCTCTCTTATTTCCTTGAGCAGTGGTTTGTAGTTCTCCTTGAAGAAGTCTTTCACCTCCCTTGGAAGTTGTATTCCTAGGTATTTTATTCTCTTTGTAGCAATTGTGAATGGGAGTTCACTCATGATTTGGCTCTCTGTCTATTATTGGTGTATAGGAATGCTTGTGCTTTTTGCACATTGACTTTGTATCCTTAGACTTTGCTGAAATTGCTTATCATCTTAAGGAGATTTTGCGTTGAGACGATGGGGTTTTCTACATATACAATCATGTCTTCTGCAAATAGAGACAATTTGACTTCCTCTCTTTCCATTTGAATACCTTTATTTGTTCCTCTTGCTTGATTGCCCTGGACAGAACTTCTAATACTATGTTGAATAGGAGTGGTGAGAGAGGGCATCCTTGTCTTGTGCTGGTTTTCAAAGGGAATGCTTCCAGCT
Organism: Piliocolobus tephrosceles; assembly: GCF_002776525.5. Taxonomy (NCBI): domain Eukaryota; kingdom Metazoa; phylum Chordata; class Mammalia; order Primates; family Cercopithecidae; genus Piliocolobus; species Piliocolobus tephrosceles. The sequence goes on along the minus strand of NC_045441.1, from coordinate 126,230,447 downwards.
TTTGCCCATTCAGTATGATATTGGCTGTAGGTGTGTCATAAATAGCTCTTAATATTTTGAGATACATAGCATGAAGGGGTGTTGAATTTTATTGAAGGCCTTTTCTGCATCTATTGAGATAATCATGTGGTTTTTGTCATTGGTTCAGTTTATGTGATAGATTATGTTTATTGATTTGTGTGTATTGAACCAGCCTTGCATCCCAGAGATGAAGCTGACTTGTTCGTGGTGGATAAGCTTTTAGATGTGCTGCTGGATTCAGTTTGCCAGTATTTTATTGAGGATTTTCGCATCGATGTTCATCAGGGATATTGGCCTGAAATTTCCTTTTTTGTTTTTGTGTCTCTGCCAGGTTTTGTAGCAGGATGATGCTGGCTTTATAAAATGAGTTAGGGAGGAGTACCTCTTATTCTGTTGTTTGGAATAGTTTCAGGAGGAAGGTACCAGCTTTGTACCTCTGGTAGAATTCATCTGTGAAGCCATCTAGTCCTGGCCTTTTTTTTTTTTGGTAGGCTATTAATTACTACCTCAATTTCAGAACTTGTTATTGGTCTATTCAGGGATTCGACTTATTCCTAATTTAGTCCTGGGAGGGTGTATGTGTCCAGGAATTTATCCATTTCTTCTAGATGTTCTGGTTTATTTGTATAGAGGTGTTTATGGTATTCTCTGGTGTTAAGTTTTTATTTCTGTGGGATCAATGGAGATCTCCCCTTTCTCATTTTTATTGTGTCTATTTGATTCGTCTCTCTTTTCTTCCCGGTCTATGTATTTTGTTAATCTTTTCAAAAATCCAGCTCCTAGATTCATTAATTTTTTGAAGGGTTTTTCATGTCTCTATCTCCTTCAGTTCTGCTCTGATCTTAGTTATTTCTTTTCTTCTGATAGTTTTTAAATATGTTTGCTCTTGCTTCTCTAGTTTTTCTAATTACGATGTTAGGGTGAAGCTTAGTTTGGCTGGATATGAAATTCTGGGTTGAAAATTCTTTAAAAATGTTGAATATTGGCCCCCACTCCATTCTGGCTTGAAAGGTTTCTGCAGAGAGATCCATTGTTAGTCTGATGGGCTTTCCTTTGTAGGTAATCTGACCTTTCTCTCTGGCTGCCGTTAACATGTTTTCTTTCATTTCAACCTTGGTGTGTCTGACGATTATGTGTCTTGGGGTTGCTCTTCTTGAGGGTTATCTTTGTGGTGTTCTTTGTATTTCCTGAATTTGAATGTTGGCCTGTCTTGTCAGATTGGGTACATTCTCCTGGATAATATCTTGAAGAGTGTTTTCAACTTGATTCCATTCTCTCTGTCACTTTCTGGTACAACAGTCAATTGTAGGTTTGGTCTTTTCACATAGTTCCATATTTCTTGAAGGCTTTGTTTTTTCCTTTTTTTAATTTTTTCTCTAATCTTGTCTTCACACTTTATTTCATTAAGTTGCCCTTCAATCACTGATATCCTTTCTTCTGCTTGATCTATTCGGCTATTGATACTTGTGTATGCCTCACGAAGTTCTCGTGCTGTGTTTTTCAGCTCCATCAGACCGTTTATGTTCTTCTCTAAACTGGTTATTCTAGTTAGCAATTCCTCTAACCTTTTATCAAGAACCTTAGCATCCTTGCATTTGGGTTAGAATATGCTCCTTTAGCTTGGAGGACTTTGTTATTACCCGCCTTCTGAAACCTACTTCTGTCAATTTGTCAAAGTCATTCTCCATCCAGTTTTGTTCCCTTGCTGGTGAGGAGTTGTGATCCTTTGGAGGAGAAGTGGTGTTCTGGTTTTTGGAATATTCAGCCTTTTTGCGCTGTTTTTTCCTCATATTCGCAGATTTATCAACCTTTGGTCTTTGATGTTGATGACCTTCGGATGGGGTTTTTGTGTGGACGTCCTTTTGTTGATGTTAATTCTATTCCTTTCTGTTTGTTAGTTTTCCTTCTAACAGTCAGGTCCCTCTACTGCAGGTCTGCTGGAGTTTGCTGGAGGTCCACTCCAGACCTTGTTTGCCTGTATATCACCAGCGGAGGTTGCAGAACTGCGATGATTGCTACTTTTTCCTTCCTCTGGGAGCTTCTTCCCAGAAGGGCATTTGCCAGATGCCAGCCAGAACGGTCCTGTATGAGAAGTCTGTTGACCCCTGCTGGAAGGTGTCTCCCAGTCAGGAGGCACGGGTGTCAAGGGTCAACCTGAGGAGGCAGTCTGTCCCTTAGCAGAGCTTGAGTGCTGTGCTGGGAGATCTGCTGTTCTCTTTAGAGCCAGCAGGTAGGAACATTTTATTCTGCTGAAGCTGTGCCCACAGCTGCCACTTCCCTGAGGTACTCTGTCCCAGGGAGATGGGAGTTTCATCTATAAGCCCCCGACTGGGGCGGCTGCCTTTCTTTCAGAGATGCCTTGCCCAGAGAGGAGGAATCTAGAGAGGCAGTCTGGCTACAGCGGCTTTGTTTACACTGTGAGGGGAAAACCGCCTACTTAGGCCTCGGTAATGGTGGACACCCTGCCCCCCACCAAGCTGGAACATCCCAGATGGACTTCAAACTACTATGCTGGCAGCGAGAATTTCAAGCCAGTGTATCTTAGCTTGCTGGGCTCCGTGGAGGTGGGGTCTGCAGAGCTAGACCACTTGGCTCCCTGGCTTCAGCCCCCTTTCCAGGGGAGTGAATGGTTCTATCTCACTGGTGTTCCAGGTGTCACTGGGGTATGAAAGAAAAACTCCAGCAGCTAGCTTGGTGTCAGCCCAAATGGCAGCCCAGTTTTGTGCTTGAAACCCAGGGCCCTGATGGTGTAGATACCCAAGGGAGTCTCCTGGTCTGCAGATTATGAATACCGCGGGAAAAGCATAGTATCTGTGCCGGAATGCACCGTTTCTCACGGTACAGTCCCTCTTGGCTTCCCTTGGCTAGGGGAGTGAGTTCCCTGACCCCTTGTGCTTCCCGGGTAAGGTAGTGCCCTACCCTGCTTCTGCTTGCTCTCTGTGGACTGCACACACTGTCTACCCAGTCCTAATGAGATAAGCCAGGTACCTCTGTTGGAAATGCAGCGATCACCTGTGTTCTGTGTTGATTTGGCTGGGGGCTGCTAACCAGAGCTGTTCTATCTGGCCATCTTGCCCAGGTCCCCTGGAAAATAAAGTTATCAATAGCATTTTCTTTCCTTCATTTTGTGTCGACTAATCATGTCCATATTGAATGTCAGCACTTAGGCCAGGCACTGGGAACATAACAGTGAATGCACAGAGGTTAGACTTCTAATGGAGAAAACAGATATTGTAGGATACATCACTAAAATAAATAGGAAATTACAAGAATTTCCATGAAGAGAAAATGGAGGCTATTATAATAGACAATACATAGTTTGGGAGCTTGGAAAATTTAAACTGAGACTTTACATGTAGGATTTAATGAAGCGCACACCATGAGGAAAGACTTCTAGGCAGAAGGAACAGCTTGTGTAAAGTCTCTGAGTTTGGAAAGAGGAATGAAAAAATAGATATATGAAGACCAAGTGATGTGAAATAATTTACTTTCCCCTTCTTTTTGGAAAAAAAATGAGGTGATACTGTGAGTTGACTCTATTTTTGTATTGCCTAAACTTAAATCCATTTTAATTAAGTCAAATAAATACTCAATTTAGGATTAGTGGTGTAAGTCTAAATCTAGAAAAATAAACAAGATTGAAGGGGAGATTATCTCTGGAGTACAAACTGGCCTTCCCTTCCCTTGAGTTGGTAAATGCAGTGTAAATGCATGTGTTTCAAAGATTGAATATCAACAATATTATCTTCAAGAGAAAGGTGACATGTTTATCTAGAAATACTTATCATTTCTTTCATTTCCATTCTACCTAAAATCTTTTCAAAGTTTGTCCTAGAAAAGCATTAACTAATCTCTCTTTCTCTCATACACACATGCAGACTCTCCATTGGCAACAATTTGCCAGGCAGTGTAGAAAAGTTTCCCTCTCCCACCTTCACAGGCTGCTTTTTTATGTATTTGTTTTGTCTTCTACCAAACATAGGATATGGGCATTAAAACCTTAGTGGGTACAGCACAGATAATCGTGTAATTTGGGTTATAATTTGCTTAACCTAGAACCTCCTTAAATATTTCATACTGGCACAGATTTTATAATAGCATATTTTATAAATGGTTGGAGTTAAGAAATATAGGAGAAAATAGTTATTATAAAATTTAGAGCTTTATTGTATAAAGAGATGAAAAAAGGCTGAAAAGATATTCCTAAAAACATTTTCAAAAATTCATGGATGGCAGAAGCTATGAAGAATGAACTGGAACATTTAGAAGTGATTACTTTGAATTTGAGATATGCCATCATATAAGAATAACAATTACTACTAGAGAGTGTGAAAGAATACCACACAAGAATACACATAATATTGGTAGAATGATCTTGATTAAAGCATTCTAAATGACTATATGAGAGAAGACAGAAAGTAACCACATTGATTTTGAAAAGGGATCATACTTTGAGAAATTACAAAAGTACAAAAAGTAAAATGCAAACTTATGAACATCTTTCTGCCAATGAACTAAAAATCTTTGAAAAGATGGACAATTCATGAGATCTATTTTTTCATTAAAACCAATTCAATAATTTAAATAATTGATCAATACTCTTAAGTACTTGAGACTGCAGAGACTGCAGTGAAAATGAATGCAAAAATTCTAGTCAGTTAGTGGAGTAGAAAATCTTTTATCCCTGAAAACTCATACCCATGCAGGTTTTCAGCTAGAATTCCTAATATCTGTGGTGTTTGAAAAATCGTGGTTCTTGAGGTCAGGAGTTTAGTTTAGATAAAAATTCTCTCTGAATGAAGTTACCTGAACTTCGAAGTATTCCTCAAAATACATTCTGAAAAATATGTTCAAATAGCCAAAAAAATCACAAAACACTTAAGGAAAACATAGCATCAGCAAAAGCCGGCAGAAACAATAGACTGAGAAGTCAGGCTCACGAACTGGAATATTCAGACATAAAATATCACATACATATGCTTAAAGTATTTAAATGTAAAGGGTTTCAAAAGAATTGCATGAACTCGGGAGGCGGAGGTCGCAGGGAGCTGAGATCACACCACTGCACTCCAGCCTGGGAGACAGAGCGAGACTCTGACTCAAAAAAAAAAAAAAAAAAAGAAAAATACCAAAACAAAAAACAAACAAAAAACTGGTTAAGAACAAAACTCCTTGAACTAAAAATAAAGCATAATTTTAAAAGTGAAACAGGCAAACAAGCAAAAACCAAAACATAAGTTTTAATAACAGATACAACTAAAGATAGAAGTAGTAGAATGGAAGATAGGTGTTCTTCTAAGGTTTGTATAGTTTTAGGTTTTATGTCTGATTTTTTTTTTTTTTTTTTTTTTTTTTTTTGAGACAGAGTCTCGCTCTGTCGCCCAGGCTGGAGTGCAGTGGCACAATCTCGGCTTGCTGCAGGCTCTGCCTCCCAGGTTCATGCCATTCTCCTGCCTCAGCTTCCCGTTATATATGATTATTTAATCTGTCTTGAGTTAATTGTGTATATGGTGCAAGGGAGGAGTCCAGTTTTGATCTTCTACTTATGGCTAGCCGGTTATCCCAGCACCATTTATTGTATAGAGAGTCCTTTCCCCATTACATTTTTTTCTCGATTTTTTGAAGATCAGAAGATTGTAAGTGTGTAGCCTTATTTCTGGGTCCTCTAACCTGTTTTCGTACCAGTACAATGCTGTTTTTTTTTTTTTTTTTTTTTTTTACTGGAGCCTTGTAGTATGGTTTGAAGTCAGGTAATGTGATGCTTTCAACTTTGTTCTTTTTTGCTTAGGATTGCTTTGACTAGTCAGGGTCCTTTTTGGTTTCATATAAATTTTAGAATAGTTTTTTCTAATTTTGTGAAGAATGCCATTGGTAGTTAGATAGAAGTAGCATTGTATTTTTAAATTGCTTTGAACATTGTGGCCATTTTAACAACATTGGTTCTTCCTATCATGGATTTGTTTTTACATTTGTTTGTTTTGTTTCTCTCTCATTACAGAGATCTTTCACAAACCTGCTTAGCTGTATTTCTAGGTATTTTATTTTTGTGTGTGTGGCTATTGTGAATATAATTGCATTCTTGATTTGGCTTTCAGCTTGGATGCTGTTGGTGTACAGAAATGCTGCTGATTTTGTACATTCATTTTGTATCCTGAAACATTGCTGAAGTTGTGTATCAGATATAGGAGACTGGGAAGAGACTATGTTGTTTTCTAGATATAAAATCATATCAGTAAAGAGAGATGGTTTTATTTCCTCTTTTTAAAATTTGGATGCATTTCATTTGTTTCTCTTGACTGATTGCTCTGGCTACAACTTCCAGTACAATGTTGAGTAAGAGTGGTGAGAGTGGGCATTCTTGTCTTGTTCTGGTTATCAAAGGGAATGCTTCCAGATTTAGCTCACTCAGCATGATATTGGCTGTGGTTTTGTCATAGATGACTCTTATGATTTTGAGGCATGTTCCTTCAATGCCTAGTTTGTTGAGGATTTTTATCCTGATAGGAAGTTAAATTTTATCAAAAGCCTTTCAGCACTTATTTAGATAATCATGAAGTTTTTGTTTTTAATTCTGTTTATGTGGTAAGTTGAATTTATTGATTTGCATATGGTAAACCAACCTTGCATCCCAGGAATAAAGCCTACTTGATCATGGTGGATTAGATTTTGATGTGCTGCTGGATTTGGTTTGCTAGTATTTTGTCAAGGATTTCTGCATCTGTGTTCATCAAGGATGTTGGCCTGAATATTTGTTGTCGTTGTTGCGTCTTTGCCAGGTTTTGATATCAGGATGATGCCGGCCTCATAGAGTGAGTTAGGGAGGAATCCTTCCTCCTCATTTTTTGGAATAGTTTCAGTAGGAGTGTTACCATCACTTGTTTAGATAGTTGTGAATCCATCTGGTGCAGGAGTTTTTCTAGCTAATGGCTTTTTTATTACTGATTCAATTTTGAAACTTGCCATTAGTCTGTTTAAGGTTTCCATTTCTTCCTAGTTCAATTGGTGTGTTTCCAGGAATTTATTCATTTTTTTGCTAGTCTTTGTGCGTAGAGGTTTTCGTAATAATCTCTGAGGTTTATTTTATTTTTGTGAGGTCAGTGATAATGTTCCCTTTGTCATTTATGATTGTATTTATTTGGATCTTCTCTCTTTTTTTCTCTGTTAGTCTAGGTATCAGTCTATCAATCTTATTTATTCTTTTAATGAATCAGTTTTCATCTCATCGATCTTTTGTACTGCTTTTTGCATCTGTTTCTTTCAGTTAAACTCTGATCTTGGTTATTCCTTTCTTCTGCTACCTTTGTGGTTTGCTCTTGTTTTTCTAGTTTTCATAGATGTAATATTAAGTTGTGAATTTCAGATCTTTGTAACTTTTTGATGTGTGTGTTTAGTGCTACAACATCTCCTCTCAACACTGCTGTAACTGTCTCTCAGAGATTCTGGTATGTTTTATCTTTGTTTTCGTTAAGTTTCCATAAATTTCTTGATTTCTGTCTTAATTTCATTGTTTACCCAGAATTCATTCAGAAGTAGCTTATTTAATTTCCAGATAACTCTATGATTTTGAGAGATCTTCTTAGTACTGATTTCTGTTTTCATTGAACTATGGTCCTAGAATGTGATTGGTCTGATTTGGATTTTTTTTTATTTGTTAAGAATTGTTTTATGGCCAAGCATGTGGTCAATTTTAGAGTATGTTCTATGTGCAGATGAGAAGAATGTATATTCTGTTTTTGTTGGATAGAGTGTTCTGTAGATATCTGTTAGGTTCATTTGGTCAAGTTTCAAGTTTAGCTCTCTAATATCTTTGTTAGCTTTCTGCCTCAATGACCTGCCTAATACAGTTAAGGGGTGATGAAGTTCATTATTATTGTGTGATTATCTAGGTCTCTTTGTAGGTCTTTAAAAAATTGTTTTATGAAACTGGGTACTTCATTGTTGAGTGTATATATATTTATGATAGTTATGTCTTCTTGCTGAATTGAACCATTTATCATGCCCTCCTTTTGCTTTTTTGATTGTTGTCAGTTTAAAGTCTGTTTTGACTGAAATTAGACTAGCAAACCCTACTCTTTTTTATTTTCCATTGGCTTGGTAGATATTTCTCCCTTCCTTTACTTTGAGCCTACAGGTGTCATTCCATGTGAGATGGGTCTCTTCAAGACAGAAGACAGTTGGATCTTGCTTCTTTACCAATTTGCCACTCTGCGCCTTTTAAGTGGAGGCACGTAGCTCATTTATGTTCAAGGTTAATATTTATATGTGTAGATTTTATCTTGTTATAGTGTTGTTAGCTGGTTGTTATAAAGACTTGATTGTGTAATTGCTTTGTAGTGTCAATGGCTTATATGTTTAAGTTTATTTTTGTGGTGGCTGCTAATGGTCTTTCCTTTCCATGTTTAACACTCCCTTAAGAACCTCTGTAAGGCAGGTCTTGTGGTAACAAATTCCTTTAGCGTCTGCTTGTCTGAAAAGAATTTTATTTCTCCTTCAGTTATGAAGCATAGTTTGGCTGGATATGAAATTCTTGGCTGGAATATTTTTCTTTAAGAATGCTGAATATGCATTGCCAGTATCTTCTGACCTGTACGGTTTTTGCTGAAAGGTCTGCTGTTAGCATGGCGGAGTCCCTTTGTAGGTGACCTACCCCCTCTGTTTAGCAGCTTTTAATATTTTTTTCTTTCACATTGACCTTGGAGAATCTAACAAATATGTTGTCTTGGGGATGGTCATCTTGTATAGTATCTCATAGGGGTTCTCCGAATTTCCTGGAGTTGAGTGTTGACCTCTCTATTGATGTTGGGGTACTTTTCATGGACAGTATCTTCATACCTGTTTTCTGTGTTGCTTATTCTCTCTTCTTCTCTTTCACAGATACCAATAAGTCATAGGCTTGATCTCTTTATATAATCCCATATTTCTTGGAGGTTTTGGTCATTCTTTTTTCTTTATTATTGTCTGAGTCGATTCAAAGAACTAGTCTTTGAGCTCTGAGGTTCTTACCTCAGTTTGGTCTATTCTGCTGTTAGTGTTTCCAATTGTATTATGAAATTCTTGTTTAGTGAGTTTTTCAGCTCTGTTAGATAGGTTTGTTTGTTTTTTTTCTTTAAGTGGCTATTTTGCCTTTCAGCTCTTGTATTATTTAATTGGATTCCTTAGCTTCCTTGGATTGGGTTTCAACTTTCTGCCAAATCTCAATGATCTTCATTGTTATTCAGATTCTGAATTCTTTATCTGTCATTTCAGTCATTTAAGTCTGGTTAACAACCATTGCAGGTGAGCTTGTGTGGTCATTTGGAGGTAAGGAGACACTCTGATTTTTTGAGTTGCCAGAGTACTTGCACTGGTTCTTTCTCATCTTTGTGGGCTAATGTTCCTTTAATGCTTGACATTGCTGTCCTTTGGATGGGGCTTTTTGCTTTTATATTATTTGATCCTCTTGAGGGTTTGACTGTGGTGTAATTTGGGTTCTGTCACCTGGCTTTATTAATGAATAATTTCATGGGGCCAAAACTCAGCTTAGCACTCCTGAGCTGCATGTTGTAACACTAGATGGCTGGAACCATACCCATGGCTTTGTTCTCTGGCACTTTATGATTAAGCACCTGCTGTGCTAGAGGAGTAGAGGTATTCCTGGTCTCCTGGCAATAACACTCCAGTGGGGGGTGTCAGCAAAAGCGCTTTGGTCAGGCCAGTGGCAATGGAGCCTGCCTTCATGTGTGTGCTTAGTGGCAGTATGGCAACATGGTGGGTCTGCACTTGTGCTGGTGGTGGCAGGGCAGTGGGGTGCACACACACCAATGAAGGTGGGGTGGTGATAGCCACACATGTGCATGTGCTGGTGGCAGTGGGGTGGTGGCATAGCAATGTCATACATGTGTATCAGTGATTGCAGGATAGTGAGGTCTATGCACACAAGCAAAGCAGTATGCGGAGGCTGTTGGCAAGTGGGCACCAGCAAAGTGGTTGGGGGAGGCTGTGGGTGGGTGTGCATCAGTGAGGGCCCATCTTTGAGGTTCTCCAACAGTTTGGTGGGGTATGCTGACCAAGGAGCTATGGCGGTGGCTGCAAGGAAATGCTCCAGTTGGGCATCAGAAGCTGTGCTGCAAGCAAGTGCGGCCAGGCAGGGACTCTGGGAGAGGCTAGCAGATGGGGGAGCTCAAATCAGACTGGCCCTGGAATACAGGCAGGACAGCTTGGCTCTGTCCAGGTCTGATAGTCAACAAAAGCTAAAACCACTTAGAGAAATGTGGCAAGCCTTGTGGGATGGGTGTTCCCGGCTGTGCTCCACTGCAGCTGTTCCTGCACCAAACTCTGTGCTCCACACAGGCTGGAGTCCTATCCCTTCCACCTCTCAAGGCAGCTCTTCTTGTCAGCTCATACATCCATTGGGGTTATTGAATCTCCTGCAGCTAGGATTCTGGAGGTCCGTAGTGAGACTTGATCACTCCTTGCCTATTTTAACTCATCACTTCCTCAGGAGCTGCTGGGTTCCAGGAATGAGTCCTGGTGCAGAGTTTTTAGCTTCCTCCCCCTTTATGCCTCCCTCTGTCCACTCTTCCTTCTGAAGATCTGCTTGGAGTGCCAGTCTTCTTGATGCTCTGGTCTCTCAGTGGGAGATACTCTTCTTGGCTGTGCCTAGTTGGCCACTGTGGCTCTTTTTATATGATTGTTTACAGAGAAGTCTCATGGAATATACAAAAAAAAAAAAAAAAAAAAATCTGCTACGACTAATAAGCAAGTTTAGCAAGGATATAGGATATTAAATCTAATACAATAAAATCAATAGCATTTATACATAATGTCAAAAAATTAGAAATTTAATATAAAATAACTTTCAAAATAACAGCAAATATATGACATAAGAGCTAATCAAACAAAAGATATGAAAGACTTGTGTACAGAACACTACAATATACTGCTGAGAGATATTAGGGAAGATCTTACAAAATGGAGAGATATACTGTCTTCATGAGTCAGAAGATTCAATTATTATTAACATATAAATTATCTCCACATTGATCTGTAGATTCAGTACAATACCTACCAAAAAATTAGCAGGCTTTTTTTCTTTGGTAGACATTAACACACATTCTAAAATTACATGGAAATATAAAAGACCTAGAATATTTTTAAAAACTGAAAAATTAGAACCAATTGGAGGACTAACATTATGTCATTTAAAGACTTAAGATTTAGTCAACAAGACCATGTGTTATTGGTGCAAACAAAAATGGAACAAAATGGAGAGCTAAGAAATATACGGAAGCACAAAGATGTCAAGATAACTCAGTAAAAAGGAATATTATTTTCAACAAATGTTGCTAGAATAATTGGATGCTCATATTTTAAAAAATTAACTCCTATTTATACCACTTACTATATACAAAAATCAACTCAAATTGGATCGTGGACCTACATGTAAAGTCTAAAACAATAAAACGTATAAACAAAGAACAGAAAAAAAAACCTTTATTTGAATTAGAAAACACTTTGTTAGACATAACTTCCAAATTACACCATGTAAAAGAACAAATTCAGCGAACTTCACACAATATGAACACTACTACCCTTCAAAGGACACTGTTAAGAGAATAAGAAGTACATTCACAGACTGGAAGAAATACTTGCAATCATACAATTGATAATGGACTTTTATTCAAGATATAGAAAAACTCCTCAAGACTCAAAAATAGACTTCCACTTTCAGGAAGATGGAGTAGGCATAATTTTCCATATTCCTCACATTATGTATAGCTAAAACCATAGACACACTTGTATAAAACAAGCATAATGACTCTGAAAGTTGGAGATAAATAGGCAAACCAGATAAAGATGTTGGAACCTGTGGAATTTCTTAGGTTTTATTTTTATCTCCAGTAACCCTGACTGGTAGTAACAAATGCCGTTTCTCTGCCTCTCTGCTGTGTTTGTAAAGACCATGCAATGGGAAGCCTGAACTTCCACCTGCACCCAGCAGTTAAAGGCACCTCATTCTCCTTATTAGTGGGTGTCAGAGGAAACCTAGTGGATAGTAAATACTTATGCCGCACTCAGCAGCAACAAGCCACATCCCCCAAGAGGGGTCAGCAGAGACCACACGAGGAGGCTGGACTTTCACCTCATCTGGGAGTAATGAGGAGTTTTTCCCCTTCCCTGTAGGAGGGTTATCAGAGGAGGCCTAGTAGAGCATCAAGACTTCAGTATTTCTCAGTAGTAATAAGGACATCCCCATAGTTTAGGAGGAGGCCAGGTGGGAATAGTAATAATGTATACCTTCCTAAGCATATTGGTGTCAGTGGAAGTCTAGAGTGGAGCCTGAACTCCTACACCCACGCAGCAGTAACAAGGAGCCTCGACCCCTTATATGCCAGCCTCCATTGGCACCTAGAGGGGAGAGGCTTCTTGTTACTGTGGAGAGAACTGGACTTCCATCCCTACCTGGAAGTAATGAGGTTGTGACCTCTTCCTTCAACCATAGAAGCAACATTACAGGAGGCATCCTAAAACAGAACATTTAATAAAACCAGAGTCTTACAACATCCTACCCAAAATGATGGTATTAATTGAAATTGTTTGTTATTCCAAGAATCAGGATAATCTCGGCACCAACATTGAAATGACAGGTGTTAGATTTGTCTAATGGCGATTTTAAAGCACTGTCACAATAATATTTCAACAAGCAATTATGAACATATTTGAGACAGATGAAGACAAAAGAGAAAGTCTCAGCAAGAAACTAGAAGGTACATTTTTAAAAACTAAGTGGATATGTTATAACTAAAAATGTCTGTAATTAAAAACTGACCATCCGCAGTGTTGGCAAGGAAGTAGTGAACTTGGAACTCCCACAGACTGCTTGTGGGAATATGAAATGATACAACCATTTTGCAAAATGATTTGTCAGTTTCTAAAAAAGTTAAACATACACCTACCATATGATCCAATGTTTCCCTTCCTAGATAATACCAAGAGAAAAAGATTTGCACATGAATGTTCCTAGTCGCTTTACTTGTATCAGCCAATACTAGAAATAATGCAAATGCCCATCAACATGTGAATGGACAGACTGTCCTAGTCCATATGGTGTAATACTACTCAGAAATAAAAATGAACTATTGATATACACTACAACATAAAAATGTAAGGTGATTATGTAAAGTGCAAGAAGCTATACAAAGATCAATACATACTATAGGTTTTTATTTATATAAAGTTTAGAAAATGCCACTTAATGTACAATGATAGAAAGCAGATCAAAGGTTATCTACTTTGGAGGGATAGTGTAATTACAAGTGGCACAAGGAAACTTGTGCAGATGATGGATAGATTCAGTATCTTAATGGTGGTGATGGCTTCATGGATGTATACCTGTACCAAAACATCCAATAACACACCTTAAATACGTATAGCTTGTTATATGTCTATTATACCTCAGTAAAGCTGTTGATTTTCAAAAAATTATGTCTATTAAAATCTAATTAAAACAATTAATTTTGATGATAAAAATTTTTGTTCATATACCTGTAGCAAAATATATCAAGAAACTTTAATGTGGAATTATTCTGTTTTTAAGACTTCTGTGTTCCAATCAAGGAAAGGTAATTTCGTTTCATTCTGGGAATTATTTTCCATTTCTACTCTAAGGCTCCACTTAGATATAACACTTTTGATTTATAACCATAATAAAATGTTCCTAAAAAGAGCCATTGAAAATGAATATCACCTTTGATCTTGAAATTTTATTTTTGTACATATTAAAAACTATTATGGCCATAAAGAAAAAACTTTTTTTCAAAAAAAGTTTGACTTTGAGGAGGGAAAAAAGGGGGTTCTGGTCTTTAAAATTAGAGGAATCCACATTGGTGCAAACACAGCAAAAACAAACACAGAGTCTATTTATGAATGGAAGGACAAAATACTAATGACTTCTCACTCCCAAATTTCAAAAGTATCAGAAACATCAAGCTAACATAGAGACTACATTTTTACAAACCCAAATTCCTAATATCCGTCACCTGACAGAGACCAAACCCCTGTTGTCTGCTACAAATCTCTAGATGGCCAAACTATAAAATCAAAGAACAGATTACTTCACTTTTCCCATATGTAAGAACAAAAATTAGCTGTGCACGCATCAGCATTATAACCAGAAACAAACATAACTACAAGTATATATTTAGCATGTTAGAGTTGAAGTATTGAATTCCTACTGCAAACGAGACTTACCAGAGGAATAAAGATAAATTGATTATCTCGAAGAGTACAGTTCAGACTTTAGGGTACACAACTTTATTGGCTACAATTGTAGAACTCAGTCCAATAATGATTCAGTGATAACTTTAGAAATGGATTATCAAAAGGCAATTCAGAAATACTGAGTTAGTTATATATACCATGTTAATAATTTATCTACATTTATGAAGAAGATTTAGTTGCTGTCAACAAACAAAGACAAAAACAGACTACTAAGAGAAAGTGGAAAGAGGGGAGAGAAAGTTTGGAAGAGTGAATTTTGTTCTTATAAATTTGTAGCTAGGAAAAGAGCCAGCTGTAGTAGGGTATCTTGAGGGTCAAAAGGAAGCAATTTTGTTTCTTCATGAATTCTTCAGAAAGGCTTGAAATTTTATCTGGCATACATAGAAGAAGATGGGTGAAGATGCATTTGTATTTCTGTCTTGAGTGGTTGGAAGTTGAGAGCCATTTTTTCTACTAAATTTCAATTACTTAATGAAAAGTAAGACAGAATTGTCCTGAATATTGGGTTATCAGGTGAATGCTATGAGTGCAGCATAGTAAGATACTTGAGATATTTGAAGAAATTAGAAAAAGGAAGGCGTGTAATGATCATCTTGCAAAGCTGAAAAGCATGCTATCTACAGAAATATGGTGGGATTTAAGACATTTCCAAAAGAAAAGTATTTTTTTAAATCCAATCCAAGTAACATTTTTTAAACTCCTAATTTGACTATGAAATTTGTTTTTCCTCTAAGTTAGGTTAATTTCAGAAGTCATTTTTTAAAAATTCCAAATATGTATATTATATAATTTTCACTATTCAGGATGTTTTATTTCACATGGTACCAATTTCCTCTTAGGCTTTATTTCTTCATCTCATAAATCCTTCTTTGTGTGGTCCTTATTCTGTAATCCTCCTACTTTTAGTGTCTGTGGTCATCCTGGGTCATTTCTCCATCACCCTCCTTTATATTGATCCTTTTATTTATCTTTATTTAATTTATGTATTATTACTATTATTATTATTATTATTTTGAGAAAAATTCTCACTGTCACCCAGGCTGGAGTACAGTGGTGTGATCTTGGCTCACTGCAATCTCCCCCTCCAGAGTTCAAGCAATGCCTCAGCCTCCCGAGTAGCTGGAATTACAGGCATGTGCCACCGTGGCTGGCTACTTTCTGTATTTTTAGTAGAGACAAAGTTTCGCCATGTTGCCCAGGCTGGTCTTGAACTCCTGACTTCAAGTGATCTGCTGGCCTTGGCCTCCCAAATTGCTGGAATTACAGGTATAAGCCACAGCACTCGGCCATATTGACCCTTTAAAATAAATATTATATAATATTATCATGACAGCAGATGAGTTGCAACATATATGAGCTACAGTTGCACTTGATGCTGTATACTGACCCACTCTGGCCTAGAACAATAGAGGGATGCAAATTCCAGGGAACATAATTCCAACTTAGGTTAGTTGACAGTACAGAACTACCATAGACATTCAGAGAGACACAATAAAAACCAAAAATCATTAGATTCATGAAACAAAAACACAATGCAGACAAAAGAATATTGAAATAAACCTTTATATTAAGGCTTCAAAATTGTTGTGTACTTATACTTAACAGTATACCTGAATTTGGCCTAATCATATTTCAATGCTCAGTAGCCACATATGGCTAGTGGTAACCATAATAGCCCACAAAAGTCTGTATGTATGTAAGTATGTATGTATTGAGATGGAGTCTCGCTCTGTCGCCCAGGCTGGGGTGCAGTGGCGCGATCTCGGCTCATTGCAAGTTCCGCCTCCCTGGTTCACGCCATTCTCCTGCTTCAGCCTCTCCAGTACAGTAGCTGGGACTGCAGTAGGCGCCTGCCACCACGCCTGGCTATTTTTTTTTGTATTTTTTAGTAGAGACAGGGTTTCACCGTGTTAGCCAGGATGGTCTCGATCTCCTGACCTCGTGATCCACCTGCCTCAGCCTCCCAAAGTGCTGGGATTACAGGGGTGAGCCACCACGCCCAACCAAAAGTATTTATGTTAAAGATTTTAGACAAATAAAAATCTTATGGCAGATTTTTATAATTTAATGGAATATTTATATATTTTAGATGTAAAACTCTTCAACGGAATGCAACAAAAAGAGAAAGTAAAGAAAAATGAGGGCAAAAATAAGACATTTATAAAATCAAGGTAAGATATCCAAACAATAGAATTTCAAGAGAAAAAAGAAAGAAAATTGACAAAGGAAATTCTTTGGTCTTCAGAGAAAAGAGCCACTGAATACATACTGACTACATTGATGTTCAAAGCTTTAATTCATATGCAGACATGGGGATATTTGAGTATAAGAAGTTTGATAAATTATAGAAATGCTGCATATATTCTCATTTAGCATAACCTCATAAAAGTTATGAGTCCTAACTTTCGTCAGCTTATTCCTTGACCTGGAAGATATACTCATCTAGTATGAATAATTCCCTTCAGGAATGCAGGCAGCATAATAGTTAATTAAAATGTTGGAGTCATGATATGTGTGGTAGCAGCAATTAAACTCAGAAATAGAGAAAACCACAGACATGCAGAGTCATTTGTATAAACCCATTAGGACCCTTTGCTCTGGACCACTTATGAACCACTGCCCTGCACTAGCCACAGCATTTGTTAGGATTCCTGCCACTGCTACATTCCATGCATTTCACAGCAAGCACCTAGTTTTGGTTCCAGTGTTCTTAAAGTATACTCATTGTAGGTGGTATTTTTCCAGGCTAACTTCCCAATCTGTATCCTCCTGCAAGCTCCTTATAGCCCCACCACTATGCCAGTGAAGGAAGCCTCTCTCAGTTCTCAGAGCATGTGAGGACAGGTTCACTTCAGGAACTGACCCCTTGACTCATTAATTAGAATTGATGTGACCCCTTGGTACTGAGAGTTACCTGTCAGAATTTAGGATATGTAACTCATCAATTCCATGTCAGAATTCTTATAGTTTGTCATATATGTTAATGACTACTAAATACTGGTCTGTTGATCAATGAAGCAGATATCAAGGGTTTCAAGGGAAATTGAAACAACAAGGATATTTAATTCATTTTTTATAAAACTAAGTTTATAATTTTAAACTTATAAATTTAAGTTCAATACTTTAAAAATTCTGAAATAATACTGATATGGTTTGGCTGCGTCCCCACCCAGATCTCATCTTGAATTGTAATTCCCATAATTCCCACATGTGGTGAAAGGGACCCAGTGGGAAGTAATTGAATCATGGGGGTGGCTTCCCCGACTAGTCTCATGAGAGTGAGTAAGTTCTCACAAGATCTGATGCTTTATAAGGGGCTTCCCCTTTTGCTGTGCCCTCATTCTTCACCTTCCTGCTGCCATATGAAGAAGGACATGTTTACTTTCCCCCTCTGCCATGATTGTAAGTTTCCTGACGCCTCCCCAGTCTTGCAGAACTGTGAGTCAATTAAACCTCTTTCCTTTATAATTTACCCAGTCTCAGGCAGTTCTGTATAGCAGCATGAGAACTGACTAATACAAATACCATTCCCAATTTTGTTGTAAAATTATCCTTCATTTTATGAAATGATAGAAGTGCTAATTGGCTGTTTTATTTGAAATTACCTTATTTGGGCAAATAAAAATTTGACTGCCAAGGAAAAAAATAAATTAGCCACTATCTATTGTTCTTCAAATATTGAATTGAAAATCCTAGTGACATTTGATCTAATTCACCATGACAGGAATAGCCATCTCTCAGTATACATTGCAAAGCTGACTATATATTTTCAAAATTACATTAATTCTAAATGTAAGTCAAAATCTGAAATGCAATTGATTGGAAAAGTATATGTAAAACAACCAGGATTTTGATAGAACTTCTCACTTTTAGCTTAAAAAATCTTTAAACACATTTATCTCAATTAACAGGTTATATTTTATCTCATGAGTTACATGTCTGAAAAGTAAGGATAGCTACACAGGAATTCAGCTGTTAAGATCTGGCTCTGCTCTTCATTGGCCTTATTTGATGACAGTCTTCCCAATACTAAAGAAGAAACAATGACATGGGATTCTTTTCAGTGTTCTTGAGTATACCAATATCTGTCCCACTCTGAGGTCTTCACAGTTGTCAAAATTGTACTCACCCGTTTGAGCAGCTTGCCTGCTTCATGGTAGTCACAAATATTTCTTAAATGAGTAAATTAATTTGTGGTATATGTCAATATAAAAGGGAGGCAACTGATAAGAGGAAAAGTAAGAATTGCATTTCAACAGTGTAAAATAACAGCAGATAAAACATAGGATTCTTTCTCTGTGTAAATAAACATACAAGGTATTATTTACTCTTGACTAATATAGCTATTACTATATTTAGATAATTGGGAGATATCCCCGCAGATGGACTGTTTCCTCCATATTTACATATTCTGCCCAGAACCCTTTTAGCTTGCTGGAATTTCTTTTAAGAATTCCAGTTTTCCAGCAGTGATTTTCCAAGCCCACAGTTTCTACTCACACACGTTATAAATACTTTTAATGCCAAGTTCCAACTCCAGAGCTGGATGACAATTTTACATCTCTAATTCTGAGTCAGATGGAGGCATTTCACACGCCTGCGTGGCAGCAGTGGGTGTCCAAGCTGTTTAGCTTGCTGATCCTTCAGCATTTATTTTCTTACGGAAATTTTGAAAAGCATAAAAAATGCTGAAAAAGCTAACCTTTAGGTCTAGCATGGTGATTTGTAACCCCATACCTGACAATCATTCATAGGAAAGATTATGGTATGAATTGCTAGAGGCTTTAAAAAGACCCAAAACTTGATGAGTCCCTCGAGCTTTTTCCTGGTTTCATGATGAGAAAGACAAGAGGGCGTGTTTCCAGGAGAAATTTCACAGCACCCCTAAAGAGCCAACGCTTTAATTAGAACAATATTTCAAGTGTCAGTGGATAAGACTACTAAATAAAACTGGGGGATAAGCTGGTGGAGGTGAGAAAGTCCTTGAAGGCCCTTTAAGCTCTCTGGAGAATAGAGCAATGTGTAATATACATCCTAGAAGAGAACAATAATTAAATGTGATTTATGCCTCCAGATCTCAGTATAATCAAATATCCTCTTATTTTTCTCGCAAATGGACTTATGTTTTGTTTTCAACGATTATGTTGATGATGAATTACATTTCTTTACAGACAGTGAAATGTTTAGCTTCTCTTTTTCACATTACCACTGTCTCTACTGTATTTTATGCTGAATTTAGATCTAGTCTATAGGCATGGTAGAAATATGCTGTTTGCTCTATCTGGGATACCCTTTCCTCTTTCCTCACTGCTATTTCAGAAGAGTAAGTCTTGTGTATTCTTTGGAACTTGGCTGAAATTTCCTTCACAAAGTCTTTTTATAATCGAAGAATACTGGAATTGCTGTCCTGCCTCAAAATACTGTTACCCCTCTGTTTCTTCATGTCCTACCACTTTATGCATTGTGTCTCTCTATTTGTTCCTGAGTTTATACCAGGAAGCAATAAACCTCTATATTGTTGTAGTTAAAAACTTAGACTCCCGAATCACAATAGGCCTGCACGGCTAGCTTTGTGGCTAACTAGCTTTGTAGCTTTGGGAAAGTTATTTAATGTCTCTGGGCATTAATTTTTTATATGTGAAATGGAAATGATCCCAGGTAGTTTCATAGGTGTGCCATGATGATAGTATGAGGTAATGCATATAAAGAACTTAGCATGGTGCCTGGCTGAGTAAACTGTCCGAAATGGTTTTCATTATTTTTAATATTATTGTTTTCTGTGATGACAAGAACTTGTGGTTCATAGTAGAGACTGAAGAATATTTAATCAATAATTAAGAAACATTATTTATTTTATTATTTATTTTTTTAAGGAGGTTATTTTAAATTTAAAACTAAACTATTAATAAACTAAAAGTGTCAAAATAAACCTCTTCTGTCCTTCATAAATGGGAGAGTAAAATAGAAAATATCTTTAGAGAGGGAAGATACTGGAGCTCGATAGATGTGTTTTGGGTTAACCTCAATGTAACAAAGACCATTTTCAGTAGAAAGTTGTAACAAAAGATTTTGATAGCACAGGTCTGTTTTTATGTCATTACATGCAGTATCTGTCTTTGGTTTGAATTGCTGGTGCTTTCTAAAATATTACATATACCTACATTCAAATAACGCAGATAACATTTTAAAGTATTTGATATTTTAGATTTTTCATGTTGTGTTTTTGTTGCATGAATATATCATCTCTCCCTACTATGAGAATCTGCCTGTCTACCATAGGCAGGAAATCCAGTAAGTTCTGAGAGTCATTACCTTAGAGGATGTTCATATTCGTTTGGTGCAAAAATAATCATGGTTTTGCCATTAAAAGTAATGGCAAAATCTGGCCAGGCACGGTGGCTCATGCCTGTAATCCCAGCACTTTGGAAGGCCAAGGCGGGTGGATCACCTGAGGTCGGGAGTTCAAGACAAGCCTGACCAACATGAAAGAAATCCCATCTCTACTAAAAATAAAAACTTAGCCACGCGTGGTGGCTCATGCCTGTAATCCCAGCTACTCGGGAGGCTGAGGCAGGAGAATTGCTCAAACCTGGGAGGTGGAGGTTGCAGTGAGTCGAGATCACACCATTGCACTCCAGCTTGGGCAACAAGTGCAAAACTCTGTCTCCAAAAAAAAAAAAAAAAAAAAAAAAAAAGTAATGGCAAAATCTGCAATTGCTTTTGCACAAATTGAGCAATCACTGATTGCTCTCCCAGTTTAGATAGTAATGTGGAATAGTCATACCTATTTGGAAGGAAAAGAGTTAACCAGCAAAACAGAAACAGAAGAAAGATAAGATTTCTTATAGTCCTCTTCTTTGTTGTTAGTATTGTAGGTTTCCTATTGGGGATTACCTTAAGTGTCAAGTTCACCATCTGGCTTTCAAAGACATGTTGATAATGAAAATTATTATACCTTGCATTTACATACTGCTCTGCAATTTATAAAATGCTTTAACAACAACCAATTCATTATTCCTTGTACTTGCCATTCTGGATGAAGACCAATCATCAGAGAGCTGTAAACCTTGTGTGGATTATTGAATCTTCCAGGATAGCTTTGAATGTATCACAATATAGCATAGCTGGGCTCTGAAAATGTTACTAAGTTGTTGAGAAGGATATGTTTTTCACTATAACGGACAGTGTTCTCTTTGGAAAACCCACAAAATAAACTTCCTCCTACCATAATCTAGGGAATACCTGTCCTTCTCTTGAGCAATTTAATCATATGGAGATTGGCACTGTAGAACTGATTTGAAATCTTCTAATATCGACTGATAAAATGATCAAATCTGCTTTTGCCAAAAAGCAAGAGCAAGGACGCAGGACTTACATTAGCCTCATTCTTGGCTACCTTAAATGGCTCTATGCTTTTTTCTTCTTTGTCTATTTCAAATTTATGGTATCTTGCCATATTTATGTGTCACTGTAAACTACTTCATGTCCTTTTTTTAAATGAAGAAAGGCATACATTATTAAAGTGTTTTTGCATGTAATATTCTATTTGAATCTCATATAAGCCCTCTATAAAAGGCATATTACTAACCCAATTTTAACTATCCACCCATATTTCTCACTCTTTTCCCCAAAAACAGTGAGACATTTTCTGCAAAGTTTGAGGCTGGCAAAGAATTATGATTGGGATTCTATGCTCTGTAATCCTGGATCCTGCTTTGTATAATAGATCCCAAGTGCAGGCTTATGCAAGCAGACAGCCTGGAATCCATGCCAGCACTGTGTCTCTCCAGCACTGATTAATTTCTGTGCCTAAAAGCCATGTGTTCATTGTGGATGATAAGCTTGTTGCACAAACACAAGCTAACCACATTGAGTAAGTTTGGCATTAGTTCTGCATGAACCCCAGTGAGAAGGATATTTGCCAAAAGGAAGAAAAAAATTTCTGCCAATTTAGGCATGAATGAAATGTTTTAAGGCATCTGTAGACTTTTACATACTAATAAGAAAAAAACATATGTTTTATAAAGCTGATTTGCAATTAATTTAACCACACAGGTTGCACTGAGGAATTCCAGATTCTAGACTTTGAAAGTGGTCTAGACATGTCCATAGCAATGGAGGCACATGAATACAAATAAATGTAAAATCACTAATAATCAAAACATGCTATCTATTGTACTAACTTTGCTGGAAATACTTATATACAAAGAAAATAACGACACTATTTTGTGGTGTACCAAAATGTGATTTCTATGTATGTAATTATAGAAGCTTGAAATTTCCAGATCTGTCTTCTCCTCCTCCTTCTCCTCCATAAAAAAGGCAAACAAAGAATAAAGACAAAGAAAGAAAAAGGAGAAAATACAATCTGTGAAGGAGCACAACCACGTGAGCAATGCCATCATAGATTGGATCACCTTGAGAATCATGCTCTGTTTTCGTTTTCCTTTTTGTGTTAACATAGAAACAAAGTTCTACCTTTATATTGTTCTAAAAGAATTCTTTTCATATTTGTGGGACAGAAAGGTGAAGGGAGGCCATGTGTATGTGGTCCAATTAGAAACATAGGCTTTTAGAGCTGGCAGGAAACCTGAGGATCATTTACTGGATTCTCCCACCTGGCGCAGGAAGTCTTTCTGCTGCGTTTCTGACAGATGGTCAGCGAGCCTTTGCTGGGAAACCCCAGCCGTGAGAAACTTAGCACACGCCCACTGCCACCACCACTATGGGGAGGAAGACTTGTTCAACCCTACAGGCATCCTTGCTGACTTCTTTTTTTGTGTTCTTGCTTTTTGGAGCATTAAAAGACAGGCACTTCCTTTCTACTATATGACAACCCTTTAAATCAATGAAAGAGGTTTTATGATTGTCCTACTATGATCCTAAGTTAAACCCATGTGTTTTCCTCATCTGTTCAACATGTGGCATTGCCTTCAGAATTTCCACTAGCCTGGTCACTCTACTCTTAATAGAATCAACCTGTTCATGATTGCCCTAAAATGTGATTACCCAGGAAGGGATCATTTAGTGTGGACTGCAGTGGGACTATGACTCCTGTGTTGAGATTACAAAGTACTTTTATTGGCCTGGCCTAAGATTGCATTGCTTTGTAATGGCTACATCAACATTAATTGCTTTTGTAAGGATTAGAGTTACATAAGCTCTCTAAACATCTACATTTTTCCATTAAACATGATTTTAGCCCATAATAGATTTTTTTAAACCACAGACTTAATAGTAAGATCATAGGCTAAGTTTTTTAAATCACATACTTAATGGTAAGATTGTATGCTAAATCTAATAAAATTTATCAGAATTTATAAATTTATATCAGAATTCATGAATTTATCAGAATTCATAAATTCTGATAAATTTATCAATTTAACAAATTTGGATGTGGTGGCTCACGCCTATAGTCCCAGTACTTTGGGAGGTCTAGGTGGGGGGATCACTTAAGCCCAGAAGTTTGAGACCAGCCTGGTCCACATAGTGAGACCCCCATCTCTACAAAAAAATGTAAAGAAGAAAAACTTGGTTGGGTGCGGTGGCTTACACCTGTAATCTCAGCTACTCGGGAGGCTGAGGCAGGAGAACTGCTTGAGCCTATAAGGCAGAGGTTGCGGTGTGCCATGATGGCGCCACTGCACTCCAGTCTGGGCCACAGAGTGAGACCCTGTCTCAAAACAAAACAAAACAAAACAAAAACAAAACAAGAAGAAAAGAAAAGAACAACATATTTTGTTGTGGTGGCACACACTTGTAGTCCCAGTTTCTCTGGAGGCTAAAGTGAGATGATTTCTGGAGCCTGGGAAGTCGAGGCTGCAGTGAGTCATAATCTTGCCACTGCACTCTAGCCTGGGCAGCAGAGAAAGACTCTGTTTCAAAACAAAAAAATCAGAATTGCATGTAAACCAAGTCCCTCCCAAATTCTTTATTTTTGTGCTACAGATACATTATCCAGACTTCTTTGTAGGTAAGTCTTATTTTGAATCATCTTTGTATGTAACCTAAATATTTTTTTCTTTTTTTTCTTTTTTTAAGACAGAGTGTTGCTCTGTCACCTATGCTGGAATGCAGGGACAGGATCAGAGCTCATTGTAGCTTCAACCTCCTGGGCTCAAGTGATCCTCCAGCCTCAGCCTCCTGTCTATATGGAGCTACAGGCCTAAATATTTCTATGTAACTGGAGAATCTGGAACTGGTACCTTACTCACACATGGTAGGAATAGTCATGCCTGACTATATTATGTGCATAACCAGGATATTGAGCAAGGATACTAATATGAAGAAGTATTCTTTATATTTTTCCTCTTTTTTGAACTTATTTTAACAAATCCTTTTTTTTTTTCTATCCTTAACAACCCACTGGCAGCTTCTGTAGCTTTTCCTGCCAGTTTCAATTAATATAAACTCAGTTTAAAGCACCTTTCACACTCCCACTTAAATGTCATCTTCCTTTCTCCAACTAGTACCAGGTAGGCTTCGACTTGAGAGACTTGGAGTGGGTAGGATGCTCTTTCACTCTCCTTCAATCCCTGGGAGGGGAAAGGGCAGGAAGGCAGGGCTCAAGGCGGTTTGCTCTGGCTGGGGACCCAGATTATCTTCCTATATCAATGTATAACTCCTGTGGTGTTGAGTGTTGTGATTGACAAGAGTAGAGAAGTGATGCCACTTGCCTGATTTATCACAGTTCCCATCCCTCTTTCTGACACTGAGTGCCACTTCATGGTCTTAGGAAGCAAGTGTCAACATGCTGAATCTTGCATGGCACACTGCATAGTTCTCTCATGTCCTGTGGGAGGTCTCTATCTGGTTGAACCTATAGCACCATTTCTTCCTCATAGATCTCAACACTGGCAGAATGTCCCAGGCCCTCTTAGCAATGGGCAATTGAGTCTTGTAGTCTTTCACTTGTGGTCTTGACAAGTGATATTTTTGAAATCTGTTTTCTTTGGTTTGGGGAAGGGAAAAGACCACTCCATTTCCTTATTTGAAAGGGAGAGAATTAATGTCTTAGCAGAAGCACTGGACATGTCCTAAGGACTGTGATCTCATGGTTCTGTCTTTTGCTGCTCTCATGTTGTCTACACGTAGAGTGAAGGCAATTGATTGGGGTAATGGAGGTTCTTCTAATTCTTAATGGGGTGTGTGTGTGCACGCACGTGCACACCTGTAGAGTGGTCTTCTTTAATAATAGCAGTTTCTGTTGAGGTTGTAGGGAATACCTCTTGATCTTCATCTGTTAGTTCCCTTGATAATTTCAGGGGAATAGAAATAGGAAAACAGAAGTAATCCAAATCTGCCTGGTTTCCTTTTTCAGTTTAGATGGATCATAAGAATCTCTCATTGTATTTTGTTAAGAAACATGTATTTCCAGTGATTCTGATTTCATGGTTCTGGGTGGGTTCCAGGAATGTATACAGACTCTTGCTTGCACTCTCAACATCATACTGGTTGTGGGGTAATCTGAGAAACTATCCTAAGACCAACCATTTCCACTCTACATCTTAGGGTTCTTGTTAGATGCAGGGCAGCTCTACTGCCTTCAGTCTCCTTTGGTATATTCTGAGAATCCAGACAAATACATTTTTTTGCTCTAGAAGCCCCCAGTTCCACTCATAGCTCTCTTCTTGGACTCCTAGAGGAGAAGGGCTAGTTTCATTGGTTGAGATACCTTGAAGGCAGTGAATGTTGAAAGCCCCTTCAGCTGCTTGTTCTTTTAGAGAGACTAAATAGAAAGATTAGAGTCAGAGGAGCAGTAATAACCACAATGGCAATAAGAAATTAATAAATGTATTGATAATGAAAATTATTACAAATGAAAATTTGTAAATAATGAAAACTTCCCCAATGCTGTCTAACCTCTTCCACCATGATGGCCCCTCACTCTCTCCATATATATGTACACTTCAGATATATATAGAATTAAATAGATGCTTGTTGTGAGCATTCATATAGAAGAGAGTTTTCCTGTTCTAATTCAGTTAATGCAGACATCTATAATATTGATATTAATATTAATATTGATGTGTCCATACTCCAAATCTTATTATTCCTGCTTTTACTAGCAGTTTTTTCTTCTCTTTGAAGTCTTTTTACAGGAAGACACATGCTTTGATAAGAGTGGCAATGAGTAATTTTATTTATTGTAAATTATCAAGTAGACTTATCAAGCATAAAACCAGGAGTGGGATGGGGTGTTAGGGTAAAAACAGATTTGACAGTATAAACTTATGAACTTATTGTCATCTACTTTGCATACATACTTCACTTTTAAAGCTGATTCTTTGGGAAGTAAAAATATGTCACAGCATACAAACTACTTGGCTGACAGGGAAGACTAAGTCAAAGAGAAACATACATAAGTCAGGGAAGAAAATTATATTTTGAACCAGGAATGCACAGTCTTATAGAGTGTAACTATATTTAGCAACACCTTGAAGGGCACTTCCTGGTTTCATCTGGTCTGTTTTGTGTAGTGCTAACAAGTGAGACATTTAGGTGGAACTCTTTTTTCCTAACTCTTCAATTATATAGTTGGCATATCATGAACTTCTTTTTGATCCTTTTTGTTTGTTTAAAACACTACTAGATCTGAAGCTTTGTGTAGGGTTTGACTTTTTACAAGTGGATCTTCAGGTAGTGTGCCCAAAGTTTCATGTAATAGAAATAACAAGGAATAATTGGACAAATGAAAGCCACTCTTATGATTATCTGAAGGATTCAGATGGTGGGTGTAATTCATTTTAGTGAGACTGTTCATGCAGATTATAAATAAATAAATAAATAAGTAGGCTCAAAACACTTGCGTTTAGATTCAGGATGTAAAGAAATGTTTGTTGGCAAAGATAGCAGAATTACCTGATGCCCACTGGTAGGCATGAGAGAAACAGACTTGGCTGTACCATCAGATGAGGGAAATAATTTCCTTTTATATTAGGTGTTCTGTGCTAGTTTGTCTATTTGATTCTCTTCCACTGGAACAGAACCTGTTCTTTGATCAGCACTCTCTCACCACCAGAACCAGGGAGCAGTACACTCCCTTTCAGAAAGAGAAGTCTCCTCTGGTAACCGCAATGTACACATGAGGTGTTCTACATTGACCTCTAAGTGTCTTCTTTGCTCTCATCCTTTCCGTTTATTTATTTATTTATATAGTAGTCCTACCTTGTCTTGGCTTGAGTCCAGGGTCCTTGATTTGAATCTAGGCATTGATTTTTGATATTCTGATCATTCCAGGAAGCTATCACCTTCCTTCTAACTGAATACAATGCCTTTTTTTTTTCTCTCTCTCTCTGTAAGAAGAATTCTGAACTCTCAGGAAGATAGTAAATTTCCATTAGAGTGAATGATCATTTCCTCTAGAACCTCACAACTTTGAAACAGATTTACTCTTTGAGGAAAATTAGCTTGAAGAAACTCAGAAATTAGCGAGACCTTTAGGTAGAATGTTTTATAATTCTTCAATTACATAGTTCTTATGAGCTTCTTTTTGATCTTCTAGTTTGTTTTAAAATACTACTAGATCCAAAGCTTTGGCTCTAACAGTATCATATAATTAAGTTTATGTTTGTTGCCTTATAAGAAAATAAGTGTAAAAAGTAATAACTTTTAATTTGAGCCCCAAACTACCTTTGTTTTAAGGTAAGTCCAAGACCCTGTTGAAATACAACTAAAATGTATGCTGAATGTAATGTTCAGACTGCCTAACATATACAAACAGAACACCATAAAATCACAACATTGGCATTGGAGCTAGAGCTTCCTAATTTTTAAAAAGTACTGATCATGAAATATAAGGAAATTTAAACTTAACAAATATTTAAAATAAATAATCAGTTTATTTTATTGCTTAGAAGAAGGTGTTATTTAGTGAAGGTCAGTCAGAGAGTTGATTGTTACTTTAGCTTGGGGCTCGAGTTCACACAGACAAGTACTAAATAATGTCGGGTATCAGCTCATTCATACAAAAAATTCATTTCAATGTCTAACTGAAGCACATTTTATCCAAGAAAGGTCAACATCCCATATGTCATGGGGATTCTTTATTTTTTTTTTTATTTCATTGAATATATGGTGTCCCTTCAAAGTAACTTCAATTTTCTCCATCCATCCTTGGTGAGTGAAGGGGAAGGCAGTTCAACTCTATTCTTTTCTGAATCTATAATCATTTAAAAAGGCAAAAAGTGATGTTTCTAAATAATTGTATAATAAACGCAATTCCTGTATTTGCCAGCACAGCCTAAGGTGCTATGGATAATTGACGGAACAATAATTCTCCACTCCTGCCATCTTTCTCAGAAATGTGCAATTAGAAATGCCCTTTCTAATTCAACTGTCACCATCCGTTGTTATGAGGACCCTGCCTTATCATCTCTTTGCGTTTAGTCATTTTGGAAGGTGTAGAAGGAGAAGAAGCTTATTCTTGTTGGTGAGTCCAGACTCCTGGACCTTGCACATTTCGTCTATTTCTGAGTACTTAGCGGGCCTGTTAGGGTGTGAATACATTGTATTCCAGTCTTGATTTCCTGAGAGGAATTTATAAGATATGCCACACTCTCCAGTGTTCTTCAGTTCACCTGTTCTGGGAAATATGGATGATGATGGGAAGGGTCAATATGCCCTATTGCCTTGGGTCTAGAACCAGTGGTAAGCAGCTTGAACTCTGACTCCAGTATCTTTGCCTTGGTCTCTTGTAGCCCTCCAGAACCAAATATTCTAGAAAAATCAAGTAAAACCACCCAGTCTCATTTCCCCAAGGGGCTCCAAAGATGTTTTTAGAAATGTACAAGGCACAAATATCACATACTTTCTATAATCCTTTGCTTCATACTTCCAATTAAGATCCTGTCCCAGGTTTGTGATGTTGTAATCCCTGGCAAGAGGGAAAAGAATGAAAGCTAGTCTTGGTACTATTGAAACTCTCCCTCTTTTGACTTTCTATCCATCTTTGCTAGGGTTTAGATGGCATAAAGGTGGCCCTGGGGTATGTACATGGTACTTATCATTTGATGTCTAATAAAGAGAAATTGAGGAGTCATTTGTGACCTTTGCTGAATTCCTACTGGAGAATCTTATCTAGTATGAAGTAAATACGAATTTAAAAAAATGAATAAAGTAAACTTTGTTTTAATGACTCAGACATCAAAATCTGTAACACTTAAAAGCTATGAGCCACCAGCAACAGTTTATCTCTCAAGAATTCTTTCTTTATTAGGAACATACAGACTACACAGTGGAAAGATGTTGCTCTTAACCTTGGAAGTTAACTTCTAATAGAACACTTCTAATTTTTTAAAAAATTTCTTGTTCAGATCTGCTGCAAATAGCAAATTTGCAGAAAGTCACCATGATGATTTATAATTTCTTAATTTTCATCAAGAAAACAAACAAGAGAAGAAAAAGGAAACAAAAAAAGCTTTGCAATCTTTTGTATTCTCTTCTCACTTGTTTGCATCTAATTGCCCATTGTCATAGACAGCTAAAGTTGTATGATGGCAGCCCAATACTCACTACCTGAAAAACTATTTTTTTGACCCAAAAAACCTGCTAAAGTCAAAAGTAGTTGTAGCCTCATGCTTCAGTTGATTTGTAAGCAGATAAAAACTGAAGTTTTCTGTAGAAATACCCATCAATGACTCACAGGCCATTTTGCATGTGTGTAGTTTAACTCTCTAATTAGTGTTTTTGCGAACAAATGCTACCATTTAATAAACATTCAGAAATGATTAGGTACTGCCATTGTGTTAAGTGGAAAGGCCTTTGAAGAAAACACATTTTCTACCCCTTCATATTCATGTGCTTCTTTTACCTAATGCTTCTTGTATCAGATGGGAGTAAGCATAGCACTCCATGGATTTGTCCTCTTCTCCTTTTAAGTTGGGAAAATGAGGCCCACATGTATTGTCTGGCATTTCCTGAGGGACCCAGATTGAACTGAGGAGTTCACTGAAACTCATAGGTCTTGGGATAGATTGAGGCATTACTTCATTGAACCTTAGTTGACTACATGAGTCCCCAGTCCTCAAGTCTTTCTCAGCTCATTTCTCAAGCTGGCTCCCAGCTTAGGGCAAAGAGAATCTCCATGATGTGCTGACTTCTAGCTTTCCACAGACACAGTTCTACTCCAGAGTCAGCCTGGCATAGTAACATTGATGTCAGGGAAGACATATCAGTTTGAGGCCATACGAAAGAAGAAAAATACAAAACACCATTTCAGGATCACTACAGTGGAAAGTAACCAACCTGGCAAGGGGCTCTGTAATGGCAACAGTGCCAGAAGGTAAGAAATTCATGAGAAATGCTTCCTGAACCTGTCCTTTTGTCCATTTTATTTCAGCTGAAATCCAACACTTTTTCCTCAGTGAAGTATAGGAAGTGGGAGAGTATAGGAAGTGGGAGGAGTGGGAGAAAGACATTGTATTAGTCAGCTCAAGTCAATATAACAAAATACCACAGAGTGGGTGGCTTGAGCAACAGAAATTTATTTTCTCACACTTCTGGGGGCTGGAGGTCTGAGATGAGGGTGCCAACACGGCCAGGCTCTGGTGAGGGCTCTCTTTCTGGTTTGCAGATAGCTGCCTTCCTGCTATGTCTCACATGGCCTTTCCCTAGTGTGGGGTGTGTGTGTGTGTGTGTGTGTGTGTGTGTGTGTGTGTGTGTGTGTAGTGGGGGAGCTTGAGTGCGGGAGGGTGCGAGGGGCAGGAGTGAGGAGAGAGACAGAGATGGCAAGAGAGAGAGATCTTCCTCTCCTTATAAGCCACCAATCCTATCAGTTAGGGACCCTCCCTTATGACTTTATTTAACCTTAATTATCCCCTAAAGACCCTTTCTCCAAATACAGTCACATAGTCCAATCATGGTCCTAAAGACCTTATTATCCAAATACAGGGTTAGGGCTTCATATATAAATATTGGGGGGGCAGATAAAATTCAATCCATAGCAGATACAAAGATTGCATTATATGAAAGTGGTAGAAGAAAATCTTATCTATCCAGTGGAGAATAAGAATAAGGAAATAAAATCAATTGAATGAAGTAAGAAATAAGACTTACTCTAATAGTAGTAAATGTATAGTTACAAATGGATTTGCTCAGTAGACTGAGAATCTCAGAATTGATGAAAACAACCAAAAAAGTTTCTATGAGACACCAATGCACGTAAACACACACACACACAGATACACACACACACACACACACACACAAAGTTGATAATAGAAGGAAGAGAACAGATATATCAAAGAAATACAAACAAG
Source organism: Piliocolobus tephrosceles (assembly GCF_002776525.5). Taxonomy (NCBI): domain Eukaryota; kingdom Metazoa; phylum Chordata; class Mammalia; order Primates; family Cercopithecidae; genus Piliocolobus; species Piliocolobus tephrosceles. The sequence continues at coordinate 126,198,909 of NC_045441.1, read as the reverse complement.
AAGAAATCTGAAGTCGCAATATTGATCTCTGACAAAATAAAGATTTAGTTCAGCAAATATCTCGTGACAAAGAAGATGTTCTATATTAGTTCACAGAGCAATCAGAAAATAATCGTATTCATTAAAATTAATATTAACATATCCATCTAACAGTATAGCTTCAAAATATATAAAGCAATGATCAACCCACCTGAGAATTTCATTTATATGAAAAATTTTATGCTAAGTCTATAAAATTCCTTAACTTCTACTGATATAATCATTTATTTTTTTCACTTTTTTTGAATTTTTGAAATTAACTATCATTTTTCAAGTTGGCACTCTTTGTTGGTTGTGGCTTATTACAATTTTGATCTGTGCTGAATTCTTTCTGCTAATATCATAAGTAGATTGTATGCCTATGCATTTGCAAATAAGATTTTTCTGAAAAACACTTTATACCATCTTTATCACGTTTTAATTTAAAATGTTATGCCCTCATAACATAAATTAATAAAGATTGTCATCTTTTCCTATCATCTATTTTATTAGAATTATCTGATTACTAATAGCTTAGCTGTGGAGCCCTTTATTTGTGATGCTTCCTTGTTAGATATCTATGTCTTATAAACCTTCTATGGTATTAATATCATTTAGTTTTCTTGCTGCTGCTGCTTCTTTTTTTTTTTTTTTTTTGACATAGTCTCGCTCTGTCACCCAGGCTGGAGTGCAGTGCTGTGATCTCAGCTCACTTCAACCTCTGCTTCCTTGATTGAAGTGATTTTCCTGCCTCAGCCTCCCCAGTAGCTGGGATTACAGGCCTTACAACCACACCCGGCTAAGTTTTGTATTTTTAGTAAAGACAGGGTTTCACCATGTTGTCCAGGCTGGTCTTGAACTCCTGACCTCAGGTGATTCACCTGCCTTGGCCTCCCAAAATGCTGAGATTACAGGCATGAGCCACTGTGCCCAGCCTCTTGCTTCATTTTGAGTCAGATTTAGAAATATATATGTGTATATATATATAGAGAGAGCTAAGAAATTATTCATTTCCTTTAGTTTACAGCCTACTTGCCAAGAAGTTTGCATATAGTATTTTTTACAGTTTTAAAATTTCTTCTGTATTTCATGTAGCTCTCCATTCTTATACCCAGTCTTTAATAGTTTTGCGCGCTCTCTCTCTCTCTTTTTCTTCTCCCTCTCTTCTTTCCTCCTTATTTAGAGGTGCTGCATTGTTGGGATAGTGACAGTGGTTTAGAAAGTTTCCTGCTTTCCTGCCTGGCCTGAAGGTGCCTTGAGATTAGCTTTTCTTCTTTCTAGTACTTGTCTATCAGGGAATCACAGGGATGGGGCACAGGAACATCTGGGGCTACGTGGGGTTCAGCATATCAGATGTCAATGCTTATGGCCTTTAGACACATGCTTAAAGTTATAGACCTATTTAGTCTTTCTAGTCCAACCTTATTCATATTGGCCCTTCTATACAGTGAATTCCTCATTGCATCATTGTTTGTTTTCATTCAGTATTTGGCAGGTTTCATTCCTGCTTCTGACTGCCTCATTTCCCACATACAGGAATATGGGAGGAGGACATGTCTGTGAACATCTTTTTGGGCTGTGCCATATGAATAACAATTTGGCAGTGTAGAGAATTCTTTTTTTTTTTTTATTTTGAGACGGAGTCTCGGTCTGTCGCCAGGGCTGGAGTGCAGTGGCCGGATCTCAGCTCACTGCTGCAAGCTCCGCCTCCCGGGTTCACAGCATTCTCCTGCCTCAGCCTCAGGGGTAGCTGGGACTACAGGCGCCGCCACCACGCCCGGCTAGTTTTTTTGTATTTTTTAGTAGAGACGGGGTTTCACCATCTTAGCCAGGATAGTCTCGATCTCCTGACCTCGTGATCCGCCCGTCTCGGCCTCCCAAAGTGCTGGGATTACAGGCTTGAGCCACCGCGCCCGGCCGAGAATTCTTATACACCCTAAAAAGTGTGTAGACTGCCTCATTTTTCTGTTAACACCTAGTGGTCTGATCCTCAGAGATGTCTAGTATTTCTCCTCTGGTAAGGGTGCCCTTCTCTGTTTAGATTCTAACAAGTCTAACCAAAAATAGAAGGCACCAAAATATTGGCTCTTAGTAATAAGAAAAGATACGTAGCCTTATATACAGAAGTTGTATGTTTAATTGCTAATAAGAATACTATATGCAACTCTGTTGCAACAGTTATGAAAACTGAAAGGAAATAACACTTTCCTAAGAAAATATCATTTACCAAATTGATCCAGGTAGAAATAGAAGGCTTAAATAGATCTATTTCAGACAAGAGATTAGAAAGAAGATTATGATTTAGGATATTCACGAAAAATAGATTTCCTGCCAGGACCATCTTCCAGAAAGTGGAAATTATTTATACAGAATCTTGATGCAATAAAACTCAATGCTTTTGTACACTGAGGATCTTTGTAATGAAACATCTAGGACTTCAAAATCCTAGTGGCCTTCTGTGTACATTAGCCACAGAGATATTTAAACAAAGAGAAAAACTGAGAAAATCAATATTTAGGGACTTTTAGTTCCCAAGTTTAAGTTAAAAAGCAAGAAAATAAACTCGATATTTTTTGAAATTTTCAAGGAAAAAGAAAATTAGGAGTATTTACAGTTTGGAACTAGTGAAAAGTTGTTACTTGGTATTATTACCTCTAAAAGCTTTTTCAATTATTTTTTGTTTTTTAATAAAGCCTACATCAGTTAAATTAAATTTAATTGTTTTAATAAATATTAAAGAATAAAGTTCAACAATTTTGCATATTCCCTAAAGTAGTAATTTCCTTTGGACACATTACACCACTTTGCTTCAAAGGGTTGCACAGAAGGATAAAAAGCAGAGTATGTGAGTTTGCGAAACTATAATTTTCCATGCCAAGCTAAGTGTGTGAGGCAGATTCATTGTGCAGTAGTTACCAATGTCTCTGAATTTGGTGAGACTGAACACCCATGCCTACAACAAGTTACATGAAGCGGGTTTGTTACTTACAGATACGCAGCAAGGAACAACGGAAGCCTAGGATTAATTGCCAGCTAATCCCCTAAGGCCCAGAAAAACTTCCCAGGATGGCTGGAGTCACAAGTACTCATGCCTCCCTTGTACCTGCTGAGGACCCACAAAAGCAGCCCATTCTGGGTTTTATATATCTCGGGGTCACATGACATGTTGGACTGAAGCCTCGAAGGACATCTTGTTTCCAGAAGGAACTGTAACAGGACCTAGGCTGTTTCAGCCGACCCCCTTTCCCAATCCCATTTCAGGTTGTTGCATTCCCAGCACATTCTACAGTTATTCTTGAGAACTATAAGCAGACAAAGGTGAGAGACCTAGGTCAGTGCCAGGTCACCTAGAGAATAGTCTGCAAAATGAAAGTTACTTGGTAGAAAAGCTCAGAGCACCTTTCAGTTGTCCTTTAATGGGAAGCTAGTCTTAGCTCAGTGGCTACTTTTGCAATCTAAACTCTAAGCCAGTTGTGAAATGTTTGACATGATCACAACCAGGCTACTAAATCATCTCTGCCTGGAAGCTCCTCCATAAACATAGCAGGATGGAGCCACGTGGGACCTCAATACTAATCTAGACCAGATCTGCACACTACCTGGGCAGGGCAACTTTAACGCTGGTTTGCTCAAGGAGCAACCAAACAACAGGGTTATTTGTAGCTTTGCCCTTGTGGATCTCCTCTGTTTTTATCATAAATCTGTGTGTGAGATAAGGTATCAATACAGACAATGTAATGGAAAGCATACCACTTGTCATAGCAAAAAAATTTATATAATGCCTATAAATTAACTTGGCAAAAATTTGAGAATTCATTTATACATCAGTACTCAAAATGGTACAGAATATAAAAGATGACTTCTTTGCATGTAATAAAATAAATGTGAATGAGAAAATTCAGTATTCTAAAGATAAAATTTAGACTCAGATTTATATATACATACATGCAATCCTAATCAGAATATACGTGGGCTTTGGGGGAGGGTACCTATTGCAAAATGATAATAAATACTATGATTAGGTAGAAATAAATAAAAAGAACCAAGAAAAATCTGAACAACAAGAATGAAGTGGTACATGCCCTGCTAAGCATTAATATGTTATGTTGGCAGAATAAGTAAAATCACATGATGTAAGAGAGGGCAGGTTAATGGAGCAAATATAGAGGAAAATTAATGTGTATTATGCTAGGTCCTTTTCATCTAGAAATACATTTTTCAACCCAGGGGAATTTTCTTGAATTTTTTAAAAATAATTTTGTCTCCTCCATTTTTTTCTACTGAGTTTGGAAGCCCTTTAAGTAATGTGTTAGATCTTTCAGACTGTTTATTTAACTTTCTTGTATTTTCTCTCTTGCTTTCCTACACAGTTGTTTTCCCTTCCTCTATCTGGGTGATCACCTTAACTTTATTTTTCACACTTTCTATTACTATGATGCATTTACATTCAAGAGTTATTATCTACTATTATGCCTTTCATTCAAGAGTAATTAATATTTTTCAAGAATCTTTAATGTTTATAAAAATATTCTCTCTATTTCACAGTTACAAAATCTTCTCTTATCTCTTTGTTGTTACTAATAATAGCTTCTTTTCTTAATGTTTCCCCTCTTATATCTCATGCTTAAAACCTTAACCAAGTGACCAAATTGAGCATCGTTAATTATTCTTAAGAGTGGGCCAATTGAAACGTATGTGTCCTTTTAATGTGACATAATAAGAATAAAAAGAGCATCATCTATTGAGGATTATCTATGTTGAGAAATATGGAAATAAGTTAAATGACATTACAATAAAACAGTTGGTCAAATCCAGAATGTAGGATGTTATATCCACAAGACAACTTGACTGGACTCCTTAAAATACAAATGTAATGAAAACAAAAGCCAGAAGGACTACTTTATGTTAAAGGGTCTAAAAAGACAGAGAAACGAAATGCAATTCATAAAGTCTAATTGTATTATATAATAAAAATCACTTGTGGGAAAATGACATAATGGAAATGATATTGTAGAATTATTAATTTTATGAGATGTGAAAATGACATTATATAGAAAAACCCCTTATTGTTAGGAGATAAATGCTGGATTATATAGGAGTGATGTTTCATGATTCAGCATTTGAGAAAGAAAGAGAGAACACACAAATATGGTAGGTAAAATGTTCTCTGCACTATTCATTCATCTTTTCTGTAGGATTGACACTTTTCAAAATAAAAGTTGAGGAAAGAGGTTCTCTTCCTTAAGAATCTGTTTCTTAAGTTACCTCTTTTTTATGTCCTTTTTTTTTTTTTTCAACTTTCATGTTTACAGGATTTCGTCAGATGACAAGGTAACTTCGGTTGTTATCTGGAGGTTAAGGCTGAGTGCTTAGGTGCTAGTAGGAAGAGAAAGTCAGGAATTTGGAATTTCAACATTCATTTTATAAACCTACACTTAGTTCTCCATTTTCATTTTAGCTCTCTCCCCAACCTTATGTATTCCTCCAGTCCCCTAGTGCGTAGACTCTGTAATTTATCCCTTTCTAAGCATCAACTTCAACTAAGAAAGAGACAGTTAAGTAGTTAGGTAATGGAGGAAGAAGATCAAGAGGGTATAACAGACTTTGATGTGAGCCTCTGCCTTTCGTTCCACTCTTCTACTCAGAGGTACCTGGCACTGTCAATCCCTGTGGCTATTTGGGATTCCCCACTGCCACCTAGGATTCAGCTTTCTTGTATTTGCTAAATCAGTTACAACTCATCCACCTGCTTTCATCTTCTGACAGTCTGCTGTATTTGTCTCTTTCTCAGCTATTTTAGTTCTTACAGATTTCTGACTGCTGCTTTTTAAAAATCCCTTCACTCTTACCTTAGTAGAATTTCAGAGATAAGCAAGGATATATATGTGTCTATAGCTTGTCATATGTAACCAACTTTCCCAGGACAATAGATGGATAAAGAAAACATTGAAGATATGTTGCTAAAAAGCACAATGTATCTTTTTCTTTTTAAAGCCCATATTCAATAATCCTTGTTTTATAATTTTATTAGTCTGTCTTTTCTCATGCTGCTAATAAAAATATACCTGAAACTGGGTAATTTACAAAGGAAAGAAGTTTAATGTACTCACAGATTCACATGGCTCGGGAGGTCTCACAATCACAGTGGAAGGTGAAGGAGGAACAAAGGCATGTCTTACATGGTGGCAGGCAAGAGGGCTTGTGCAGGGGAACTTCCATTTATAAAACCATCAGATCTCATGAGACTTACCCACTACCACCACAGAAACAGTATGGGGGAACCTACCCTTATAATTCAGTTATCTCCACCTGGCCCTGCCCTTGACACATGGGGTTTATTAAAATTCAAGGTGAGATTTGGGTGGGGACACAGCCAAACCATATCATACAATGTTAACTTATATATGCACAGAAAAGTATTGAGATGTCATACCTCCAAATTGTATTTATAAAAATTGCTAGGATAAAACTTCATGTGATTTTTTATTTTCTTGTTTATTGCTAAATTTTTATAGTAAAAAATGTTAATTCCATAAAATGAAGAACATGTAAAAGCTGCCCCCCCAAATAAGCACATAACCTGTACATTTTGTCTGGCTTCTTTATATGAAGAGAATAGCAGAATTTCAAACAATACTAGGAATATGAAGTGGAATTCATATGATTTCAAAACATGCTTCCAGTTTTAACTATTAGCATGCTTTTCTTCAATGGCAAGTCTCTTTCTGCTAAACGATATATGGTATGACTGCAATAGAGAACCAAACATTTTTCATAATTGTTCAAAGAATGGATTTGGCTATCTGGCTTCATGATCATATTTTAAAGGCCTAGTCTTAATAGAAAGGTCGACTTACTGTTTTTCCTTAGCTGATAATAAGATTTTTTTTTTTTTCCTATGCAAGCCAGAGCTTCCACACTATGGTTTCTAGGTAGATGAGATGAAAGCAGTGTCAGCTTAAGTCCATCAGGCCTAGCTAAATCTGATTTTGAATAAATATCCATCCATAATGCATTCAGTAACACACTTGGAAGAAGGAAAGAAATCATAAGATCTTTATATAAAAGCTTTCAGAGGAAATGATGGCACCCAGTTCTGCTCTCTGATTGTCTTTCACAAAGAAGCCAGTCCCAGGATGCCATGGAAGTCATGTTCGTTTGCCTTCTTTCCTCTTCTTTTTCTAGTAAGCTGAGCAGAAGTAGACAGATAGGGCACACACTTTCAAGAATTCATTTTCACATTTTATTATTTCAAGTCTAAATCAAAATTGGAGAATGATACATTACTTGATGAATTGCAAATTTCTAAGAGGAAATAGTGCTAGTAAATTGATCTTTCAGATAGCCAGGAAACATAGATCAGCAGACCAGTGTCATGAATTTCCTTGCATTCTATTCTGCTGCCCTTAAAATTTAAGTCCATATATCTCTCTGTATCTCCACCTTTAGACAATCTGATCTTGGAATCAGGAGAAGAACTCTAATTCACAGACTTTGTAGCTTAGCATCAATTTCCTTTTTTTCCTATTGACGCCCTGCGTTTTCCACTGAAGTCTCTTAACTAGCCATTGACCTGTTCTTGCGCCAGATTTTTTTTCTAGGTTGCTTTTAGTTTCCATTCTTACTGTGGTTCCCATTCCAGGCTACCAAATCCTTGCACTCTGGAACTCTGGCAGACTTAAATCTATTGCTTCTTCCTGCTACTATCCCTTAGCTGCTTTCTGCAATTATGATCCCAAAGTTGCTTTGCTTACAGAATCACTGCTAAAAGTGCACTCCCTGTCAACCACTTTCTTTTTTAACTTCTTTTTATTTAAAAATATTATTGCCAAGTAAAAATTGTGTATATTTATGGTGTGCAATGTAATGATTGAATATATGTATACATTGTAGAATGGCTGAATAAAGCCAATTGACATATGTACTACCTCACATACTTATGGTTTAGTAGTAACAACATTTAAAATTTACTTTCTTAGCAATTTTCAAGTATATAGTATACACACATATATTTTAATTAATTATAGTCATGATTATGGACAGTAGATCTATGGATCTTATTCTTCCTGTCTAACTTAATTTTGTATGCTTTGACCAACATCTCCCCAGTCCCTCTACCCTCTGGCCACTGTTAACCACTATTCTACTCTCTGTTTCTATGAGTTTGACTTTTTGAGAATCTGTATGTACATGAGATCACGTGGTGGTTGTCTTTCTGTGCCTGGCTTATTTTATGTAACATCCATGTTGTCACAAATGACAGGATTTCCATCTTTTTTAAGGTTGAAGAGTATTTCCTTGCATATATGCCACATTTTCTTTATCCATTCAACTACTGATGAATACTTAGGTTCTTACTATATCTTGGCTATTGTGAATAATCTACAGTAAACATTGGAGTGCAGTTGTCTCTTCGACACACTGATTTCATTTTTTTAACTTTTATTTTAAGTTCAGGAGTACAAGTGCATGTTTTATGTGCATGCAAACTGTGTCATGGGGGATTGTTGTTCAGATTATTTCATTACCCAGGTATTAAGCTTAGTGCTTATTTATTATTTTTTCTCATCCTCTTTCTCCTCCTACCCTCCACCCTCCTAAAAGCCCCAGTTGTGTTGTTCCTCTCTGTATATTCTCATGATTTAGCTCCCACTTATAAATGAGAACATGTGGGTTTTTTTTGTTTGTTTCTGCATTAGTTTGCTAAGAATAATGGCCTCCAGCTCCAGCTCCATTCATGTCCCTGCAAGGGACATCAGCTGATTCTTTTTTTATGGCTGTATTGTATTCCATGGTGTATATGTACCACATTTTCTTTATCCAGTCTATCATTGATGAGTATTTAGATTGATTCTATGTCTTTGTTATTGTGATTCGTGCTGCAGTGAACATACACATGCATGTGTCTTCACAATAGAATGATTTCATTTCTTTAGGATAGATACCCACAAGTGGGATTGCTGGATCACATAGTTATTCTATTTTAACTTTTTGAGAACCCTCCATACTGCTTTCCTTATGGTTGCATAAATTTACATTGTCACAACAATGTATAAGGGTTCCCTCACCTCCAGTATTTGATAGTAGCAATCCTAACACATGTGATGTAATATCTTATTGTGGCTTTATTTGCATTTGCTTCATAACTAATAATATTGAACAACTTTTCATATACCTATTGGCTACTTATATGTCTACTTCTGAGAAATGTCTATTCAAGTCTTTTGCCCATTTTTTGACCAGATTATTTGTTTTCTTTGCCATTGGGTTGAGTTCCTTATATATTTTGGATACTAACTCCTTGTCAGTTGTATGGTTTGCAAATATATTCTCTTATTCTCTAGGTTGTCTCTTCACTCTAGTGATTGTTTCCTTTGCTGTGCAGAAGCTTTTTGGTTGGATTCAATCCTATTTTTATATTTATATGTTTGTTATCCATGCTTTCAGAGTCATATAAATAGTCATTGACCAAACCAATGTTGTAGAACTTTTCCCCTATGTGTTCTTCTACTATTTTTATATAGTAGTTTCAGGTCTTATATTTGAGTCTTTAATTTGTGTGTGTGTGTTGATTTTTGTGTATGGTATGAAATGAGGGTCTCATTTCATCTACATGTGGAGTTTTAGTTTTTGAAAAATAATTTATTAAAGAAACTGTCTTTTTCCCACTGTGTGATCTTGGCATCTGTGTTGAATGATAATTGACCACCAATGCATAGGTTTATTTCTGGGTTCCCTATTCAGTACCATCACTCTATGTGTATGTTTCCTTGTGAATATCATGCTGCTTCGATTATTTTAGCTTTGTAGTAGGTTTTGAAATTAGGTATTATGATGCCTCCAGCTTTGTTCTTTTTGCCCAAGATTGCTTTTGCTGTTCGGGGTTTTTCATGATTTCAAATAAGTTTTAGGATTTTTTTTCTATTTCTGTAAAAAATATCATTGGAATTTGGGTAGGAAGTTATGGACTTTGTAGATCTCTGCCAAGTACTTTCTAATCAAGTCTAGAGTCCTAGTTCTCTTAGTATCTTCCATGTAAGATGCTATATGTATAAACTCAGAAGGGACAAAGCTGGTATCTCTTTGCTTAGTGAAAATAATCTGGAGCATTTCTTCTTGTATGTGGATTTCACTTGATTATAGGTATCAAGAGTTTTGAATCACTCAGCTTCTAGCTGGTGGTCTTTATAGACTGCATCTAATCTCTTTCGAATTTGGAGCAGGATGAAAACCACTAACTGTACCTACTGGAGAAGTATTCTCTGAGATCTTTGGGACTCCAACTCTATCAAATTTTCAGATGAGTTTACCCCTGCAGCTTGTCCTATGGAAGCTGTAGCTCAGGGGTCCATGGTCTTAGTTTATCTGCAACAAACCGAGTTTATATCGATATTCACAATATTCTATTTGGTTAACCATACACCTTACTCCCTTCTCTTGCCTTGACCGGCTATTTTTATTCTCAAAAGTGTCCTGGTTTGAATGGTAAATTATCTGACCACTCTTGTTATACAACCTTATTTTAATTCCTTCATGTAAATATCTAAAGACAGTGTTTTTTGATCATTAAATTGCAACTCTGTTGTATTACTATTCTTGCTATGTTCAAGAATAGAGAAATGTTCATTATTAAAATAAGTCAGAAGGTAAAATTAGTCTTTATAAACTGGTCTGGATGATTTCAGTTAATCAACAATTCTAAGTGAGAGATAATTATCAATGTATTACTCTGAGATAATTATTAATGTATTACTATTAATGTATTACTAATGTATTACTCAAAGATTAATGTTTCTTTCAACATATAGTTGAAGTTCTTCTAATCTTCAAAGTAGATTTTGAAGCATGCCATAAATATAACCTGGACACATTAGTAAAGAGCTTAAACTAAGAGTATTACTACATATTTATCATACTAAATCTTATCTGTTTTGGAACTGTGTATGTGAGTTCACCCATGGTTCTCTCTCATGTGTTCTATACAGATATATCTATACATATACAGTTTTTTTGTTGTTGTTGTTATGTGAAGGCGTATTTAACCAAATTGGACATCACATGCTATTTTATGTATCTTGCTTTTCACACTCGAAAAATCTTACATAAATCACTCCAAAGCAAGTTATGTTAGAATAATTCACTGTTAATTGCAATATAATATTTTATACATACTATACCAAAATATATCCAACTATTCTTCTGTTGACAGACATTTACATTGTATCTAGTAGTACGAACAATACTATTATAATCATTCCTAAATAGATGCATTTAACAATTATTACTTTTATTTTTATGATTTAGATTCACAGAAATGAAATAATTTCCGAGCCCACATACCTGTGTACTGTTAACTTTCATTGAAGTTTTCAGTTGGTCTACTGTATGAAGCCATTCTCACACTGCTATAAAGATACTACCCGAGACTGCGTAATTTATAAGCAAAGGAAGTTTAGTTGACTCACAGTTCTGCCTGTCCTGGGTGGGAGTCTCAGGAAAGCTAACAATCACATGGAATGTGGAAGAAAGGACCTTCTTTACTTGGTGGCAGGAGAGAGAAGTGCAAGCAGAGGAAATGCCAGATGCTTATAACTCACTCACTATCATGAGAACAGCAGGGGGAAACCGCCCCCATAATCCAATCACCTCCCACCAGGTTTCTCACTTAACACCTGAGGATTACAATTCAGGATAAGATTTGGATGGGGACACAAAGCCTAACCATATCAGTCTTCTACATGGGCAGAGTATTTCTTCTTGGTAATTCTTTCACTAATGAATAAATACAATTCATCATGACAATAAGTATTAAAGCATTTCATGCATATGTTTTGCTGGAATGGTTAAGTGGAAAGTAATGGCATTGCTTCTTACATTTCTTTTTATATTTTAGAGTTTTATTTGTATATAAGTTAAATGACAAAATCACTCAGTTTAAGAGTACAGTTTGATGGGTTTGCTAAGTTAAAACAGCCATGAAATCACCACAAAAATGAAGTCTGGGACTGACTACCTAGTATGCAGGGCACAGTGCAAAATGAATATGGGTCTCTTTGTTCAAATATTGGTAAGAATTTCAACATTAACTACCCTGATTTGATTGTTATACAATGTCTACATGTATGGAAACATCAAATAGTACCACGTAAATATGTACAATTATAATGTGTCAATATAAAAAAGAAATGAAAAATAGTGACAGCAGAGCATTAAATACAACACAGAGTTCTGAGGACTTGTCTGACCACACATGTCAAACACCCATGGAGCTGGTCTTGCTTCCATCAACTCCCAAAAGTTCTCATTCCTTTTCAGTTAGTCTTTTGCATTGGGTAGCCATTGCTCTAAATGTGGTCCCGTCAAGTTTTGCTTTTTCTAGAATTGCGTAAAAATTGAGTCACATAGTATATTATCTATTATGTGCAGCTTTAAGTTTCATTGTTTTTCATTGGTATTTATTCATTTTCTCTTGCATAAATTTCCTTTATGATATTTATTTCTCTTCTACTTACTCTACTAAACTATTTTCAGGTTTGACTTTTTATAGCTTCTTAAGGTTGACACTTAGATCTTTGGTTTTTTCTTTCTTGCCTTGTAGTGTATTTATTATTCTAAATGTCCTTACAAACACTACTTTAGTTGCATTTCATAAATTATGATATGCCATATTTTCATTTTCTCTCATTTCTAAATATTTTCTAATTTCCATTGTGATTTCTTCTTTGACCTCTGGGCTATTTAGAAAATGTACATGTTAAAAAAAAAAAAGAGGCCGGGCGCGGTGGCTCAAGCCTGTAATCTTAGCGCTTTGGGAGGCCGAGACGGGCGGATCACAAAGTCAGGAAATCGAGACCACCCTGGCTAATATGGTGAAATCCTGTCTCTACTAAAGAATACAAAAAACTAGCCGGGCGACGAGGCGGGCGCCTGTAGTCCCAGCTACTTGGGAGGCGGAGGCAGGAGAATGGCTTAAACCTGGGAGGCGGAACTTGCAGTGAGCTGAGATCCGGCCACCACACTCCAGCCTGGGCGACAGAGCCAGACTCCGTCTCAAAAAAAAAAAAAA
>NC_045441.1:126183736-126185725 GCF_002776525.5 Piliocolobus tephrosceles | reverse complement strand
AAAAAAAAAAAAAAAAAAAAAAAAAGAAAATAAAAAAACTAAATACTTGTAGATTTTCCATGCCTCTTTTGTTATTGATGTATGTGTTGTTTGTTTGTTTGAGATGGAGTCTCACTCTGTCACCCAGGCGAGAGTTTAGTGGCACCATCTTGGGTCGCTACAACTTTCACCTCCTGAGTTTAAGCAATTCTCCTGCTTCAGCTTCCTGAGTAGCTAGGACTACAAGTACATGCCACCACCCCCGACTAATTTTTGTATTTTTAGTAGAGGCAGGATTTCACCATGTTGGCCAGGCTGGTCTCAAACTCCTGACCTCAAGTAATTTTCCCTCCTCAGTCTCCCAAGTACTGGGATTATAGGCATAAGCCACCACACCTGGCTTTGTTATTGATTTCTAATTTAATTCTGTTATTTTCAGAACATACTTCATATAAATTAAATCTGTTTCAATTTACTGGTACTCTTTTTCTGGTATAGCATATTGTCTATACTGAATATTCTGTGTGCACTTGAAAATAAATGTATTTTCTTGTTATTGAGTGTTTGATAGATATCAATTAGAACAATTTGATTGATTGTACTGTTCAAGTCATCTATGACTTTACTGCTTTTCTGTCTACTGGATATGTTTGCTAGAGGAAGAGAAATATTGCAATCTCCAGTTTATTTGTCTGTTTACACTTTTATTTTTTCAATTATATTAGTTTTTTTTCAAGTATTTGTTAAATATACATAAACTTGTAATTGTTATATGATCTTGCTATAGTGACTCTTGCTTGTATCATTATGGAGTAATATTCTTCTTTGTCCCTAGTAATAAGAATTTTGTTAAAGTCTGTTTTTCCCTATATTAATATGGTCACTCCAGGTCTCTTATGTTTACTGTTCCTGTGGTATATTTTTTCCATTCTTTTGTTTTCAAACTATGTTGTCTTTGATTTTAAGTACATCTCTTATAGACAGCATATAGTTGATTTTGCCTTTTTTTTCTATTATATTTTAAGTTCTGGGGTACATGTGCACAACGTGCAGGTTTGTTACATATGTATACATGTGCCATGTTGGTGTGCTGCACCCATTAACTCGTCATTTACATTAGGTATATCTCCTAATGCTATCCCTCCCCCATACCCCTTCCCCACAATAGGACCTGGTGTGAGATGTTCCCCTTCCTGTGTCCAAGTGATCTCATTGTTCAATTCCCACCTATGAGTGAGAACATGCAGTATTTGGTTTTCTGTTCTTGCAATAGTTTGCTGAGAATGATGGTTCCAGCTGCATCCATGTCCCTACAAAGGACACAAAGTCATCCTTTTTTATGGCTGCATAGTATTCCATGGTGTATATGTGCCACATTTTCTTAATCCAGTCTGTCACTAATGGACATTTGGGTTGATTCCAAGTCTTTGGTATTGTGAATAGTGCCACAATAAACATACGTGTGCATGTGTCTTTATAGCAGCATGACTTATAATCCTTTGGGTATATCCCCAGTAATGGGATGGCTGGGTCAAATGGTATTTCCAGTTCTAGATCCTTGAGGAATCACCACGCTGTTTTCCACAGTGGTTGAACTAGTTTACAATCCCACCAACAGTGTAAAAGTGTTCCTGTTTCTCCACAACCTCTCCAGCACCTGTTGTTTCCTGATTTTAATGATTGCCATTCTAATTGGTGTGAGATGGTATCTCATTGTGGTTTTGATTTGCAAAATGTGGTTTTGCATTTCTCTGATGGCGAGTGATGATGAGCATTTTTTCATGTGTCTGTTGGCTGTATGAATGTCTTATTTTGAGAAGTGTCTGTTCATATCCTTTGCCCAATTTTTGAGGGGGTTGTTTGTTTTTTTCTTGTAAATTTGTTTGAGTTCTTGTAGGTTCTGGATATTAGCCCTTTGTCAGATGAGTAGACTGCAAAAATTTTCTCCCATTCTGTAGGTTGTCTGTTCACTCTGATGGTAGTTTCTTTTGCTGTGCAGAAGCGCTTTAG